>NW_026732684.1:0-456029 GCF_028476545.2 Physella acuta | reverse complement strand
CTCCCCTCTATATCACACTCTCCTCCTCTATATCACACCTCTCCCCTCTATATCACACTCTCCCCTCTACATCACACTCTCTCCTCTATATCACACTCTCTCCCCTCTATAACACACTCTCCCCTCTATATCACACTCTCTCCTCTATATCACACTCTCCCCTCTATATCACACTCTCCCTCTATATCACACTCTCCCCTCTATATCAATCTCCCCTCTATATCACACTCTCCACTCTATGTCAATCTCCCCTCTATATCACTCTCCTCTATATCAAACTCTCTATATCACACTCTCCTCTCTATATCACACTCTCTCCTCTATATCACTCTCCTCTATATCAAACTCTCTATATCACACTCCTCTATATCAAACTCTCTATATCACACTCTCTCCTCTATATCAATCTCCCCTCTATATCACTCTCCCCTGTATATCACACTCTCCCGTCTATATCAACACTCTCCCATCTATACACACTCTCACCACTCTATATCACACTCTCTCCTCCTATATCACACTCTCCCCTCTATATCACACTCTCCCCTCTTATCACACTCTGTATATCACACTCTCCCCTCTATATCACACTCTCTCCTCTATATTACACTCTCCCCCTCTATATCACACTTCTCCCCTCTATATTCACACTCTCTATATCACACTCTCCCCTCTATATCACACTCTCCCCTCTATATCACACCTCCTCTCCTCTATATCACTCTCCTCTATATCACACTCTCCCCTCTATATCACTCTCCTCTATATCAAACTCCTCTATATCACACTCTCTCCTCTATATCAATCTCCCCTCTATATCACACTCTCCCCTCTATATTACACTCTCCCCTCTATATCACACTCTCTCCTCTATATCACACTCTCCCTCTATATCACACTCTCCCCTCTACATCACACTCTCTCCTCTATATCACACTCTCCCCCTCTATAACACACTCTCCCCTCTATATCACACTCTCTCCTCTATATCACACTCTCCCCTCTATATCACACTCTCCCCTCTATATCAATCTCCCCTCTATATCACACTCTCCACTCTATGTCAATCTCCCCTCTATATCACTCTCCTCTATATCAAACTCTCTATATCACACTCTCCTCTCTATATCACACTCTCTCCTCTATATCACTCTCCTCTATATCAAACTCTCTATATCACACTCCTCTATATCAAACTCTCTATATCACACTCTCTCCTCTATATCAATCTCCCCTCTATATCACACTCTCCCCTCTATATCAAACTCTCTATATCACACTCTCCCCTCTATATCAAACTCTCTATATCACACTCTCTCCTCTATATCAATCTCCCCTCTATATCACACTCTCCCTTCTATATCACTCTCCCCTCTATATCACACTCTCCCGTCTATATCACACTCTCCCATCTATACCACACTCTCCCCTATATATCACACTCTCCCATCTATACCACACTCTCCACTCTATATCACACTCTCTCCTCTATATCACACTCTCCCCTCTATATCACACTCTCCCCTCTATATCACACTCTGTATATCACACTCTCCCCTCTATATCACAACTCTCTCCTCTATATCACACTCTCCCCTCTATATCACACTCTCTCCTCTATATCACACTCTCCCCTCTATATCACACTCTCCCCTCTATATCACACTCTGTATTCACACTCTCCCTCTATATCACACTCTCTCCTCTATATCACACTCTCCCCTCTATATCACACTCTCTCCTCTATATCACACTCTCCCCTATATATCACACTCTCTCCTCTATATCACACTCTCCCCTCTATATCACACTCACCCCTCTATATCACACTCTCTCCTCTATATCACACTCTCCCCTCTATATCACACTCTCCCTTCCATATTACACTCTCCCCTCTATATCACACTCTCCCCTCTATATCACACTCTCCCCTCTATATCACCACTCTCCCCTCTATATCACACTCTTCCCTCTATATCACACTCTCTCCTCTATATCATACTCTCCCCTCTATATCACACTCTCCCCTCTATATCACACTCTCCCTTCTATATCACACTCTCCCCTCTATATCACACTCTCTCCTCTATTCACACTCTCCCCTCTATATCACACTCTCCCCTCTACATCACACTCTCTCCTCTATATCACACTTTCCCCTCTATATCACACTCTCCCTCTATATCACACTCTCCCCTCTATATCACACTCTTTATCACACTCTCTCTTCTCTATATCACACTCTCCCCTCTATTTCACACTCTCTCCTCTATATCACACTCTCCCCTCTATATCACACTCTCCCCTCTATATCACACTCTCCCCTCTATATCAATCTAGCCTCTATATCACACTCTCCACTCTATATCACACTCTCTCCTCTATATCACACTCTCCCCTCTATACCACACTCTCCCCTCTATATCAATCTCCCCTCTATATCACACTCTCCCCTCTATATCAATCTCCCCTCTATATCACTCTCCTCTATATCAAACTCTCTATATCACACTCTTCCCTCTATATCACACTCTCTCCTCTATATCACACTCTCCCCTCTATACCACACTCTCCCCTCTATATCAATCTCCCCTCTATATCACACTCTCCACTCTATATCAATCTCCCCTCTATATCACTCTACTCTATATCAAACTCTCTATATCACACTCTCCCCTCTATATCACACTCTCTCCTCTATATCACTCTCCTCTATATCAAACTCTCTATATCACACTCTCTCCTCTATATCACACTCTTTCCTCTATATCACACTCTCCCCTCTATATCACACTCTCCCCTCTATATCAATCTAGCCTCTATATCACACTCTCCACTCTATATCACACTCTCTCCTCTATATCACACTCCCCCCTCTATAACCACACTCTCCCCTCTATATCAATCTCCCCTCTATATCACACTCTCCACTCTATATCAATCTCCCCTCTATATCACTCTACTCTATATCAAACTCTCTATATCACACTCTCCCCTCTATATCACACTCTCTCCTCTATATCACTCTCCTCTATATCAAACTCTCTATATCACACTCTCTCCTCTATATCAAACTCTCTATATCACTCTCCTCTATATCAAACTCTCTATATCACACTCTCTCCTCTATATCAAACTCTCTATATCACACTCTCTCCTCTATATCAATCTCCCCTCTATATCACACTCTCCCCTCTATATCAAACTCTCTATATCACACTCTCCCCTCTATATCAAACTCTATATCACACTCTCTCCTCTATATCAATCTCCCCTCTATATCACACTCTCCCCTCTATATCAATCTCCCCTCTATATCACTCTCCTCTATATCAAACTCTCTATATCACACTCTCCCCTCTATATCACACTCTCTCCTCTATATCACTCTCCTCTATATCAAACTCTCTATATCACACTCTCTCCTCTATATCAATCTCCCCTCTATATCACACTCTCCCATCTATATCAATCTCTCCTCTATATCACACTCTCCCCTCTATATCACACTCTCCCCTCTATATCACACTCTCCCCTCTATATCACACTCTCCTTCTATATCACTCTCCTCTATATCAAACTCTCTATATCACACTCTCTCCTCTATATCAATCTCCCCTCTAAATCACACTCTCCCATCTATATCAATCTCTCCTCTATATCACACTCTCCCCTCTATATCACACTCTCCCCTCTATATCACACTTTCCCCTCTATATCACACTCTCCCCTCTATATCACACTCTCTCCTCTATATCACTCTCCTCTATATCAAACTCTCTATATCACACTCTCTCCTCTATATCAATCTCCCCTCTATATCACACTCTCCCATCTATATCAATCTCTCCTCTATATCACACTCTCCCCTCTATATCACACTCTCCCCTCTATATCACACTCTCCCCTCTATATCACACTCTCCCCTCTATATCACACTCTCCCCTCTATATCACACTCTCCCCTCTATATCACTCTCCCCTGTATATCACACTCTCCTCTCTATATCACACTCTCTCATCTATATCACTCTCCCCTGTATATCACACTCTCCTCTCTATATCACACTCTCTCCTCTATATCACACTCTCCCCTCTATATCACACTCTCCCCTCTATATCACACTCTCTCCTCTATATTACACTCTCTCCTCTATATCACACTTTCCCCTCTATATCACACTCTCCCCTCTATCACACTCTCTCCTCTATATCACACTCTCCCCTCTATATCACACTCTCCCCTCTATATCACACTCTCTCCTCTATATCACACTCTCTCCTCTATATCACACTTCCCCTCTATATCACACTCTCCCCTCTATATCACACTCTCCCCTCTATATCACACTCTCCCCTCTATAACACACTCTCTCCTCTATATCACACTCTCTCCTCTATATCACACTTTCCCCTCTATAATCACACTCTCCCCTCTATATCACACTCTCCCCTCTATATCACACTCTCCCCTCTATATCACACTCTCTCCTCTATATCACACTCTCTCCTCTATATCACACTTTCCCCTCTATATCACACTCTCCCCTCTATATCACACTCTCCCCTCTATATCACACTCTCTCCTCTATATCACACTCTCCCCTCTATATCACACTCTCCCTTCCATATCACACTCTCCCCTCTATATCACACTCTCCCCTCTATATCACACTCTCCCTCTATATCACACTCTCTATATCACACTCTCCCCTCTATATCACACTCTCCCCTCTATATCACACTCTCTCCTCTATATCACACTCTCCCCTCTATATCACACTCTCCCCTCTATATCACACTCTCCCCTCTATATCAATCTCCCCTCTATATCACACTCTCCACTCTATATCACACTCTCTCCTCTATATCACACTCTCCCCTCTATACCACACTCTCCCCTCTATATCAATCTCCCCTCTATATCACACTCTCCACTCTATATCAATCTCCCCTCTATATCACTCTACTCTATATCAAACTCTCTATATCACACTCTACCCTCTATATCACACTCTCTCCTCTATATCACTCTCCTCTATATCAAACTCTCTATATCACACTCTCTCCTCTATATCAAACTCTCTATATCACTCTCCTCTATATCAAACTCTCTATATAACACTCTCTCCTCTATATCAATCTCCCCTCTATATCACACTCTCCCCTCTATATCAAACTCTCTATATCACACTCTCCCCTCTATATCAAACTCTCTATATCACACTCTCTCCTCTATATCAATCTCCCCTCTATATCACACTCTCCCCTCTATATCATACTCTCTATATCACACTCTCTCCTCTATATCAATCTCCCCTCTATATCACACTCTCCCCTCTATATCAATCTCCACTCTATATCACTCTCCTCTATATCAAACTCTCTATATCAAACTCTCCCCTCTATATCACACTCTCTCCTCTATATCACTCTCTTCTATATCAAACTCTCTATATCACACTCTCCCCTCTATATCACACTCTTCACTCTATATCACACTCTCCCCTCTATATCACACTCTCCACTCTATATCACACTCTCCCCTCTATATCACTCTCCTCTATATCAAACTCTCTATATCACACTCTCTCCTCTATATCAATCTCCCCTCTATATCACACTCTCCCCTCTATATCAATCTCCCCTCTATATCACTCTCCTCTATATCAAACTCTCTATATCACACTCTCCCCTCTATATCACACTCTCTCCTCTATATCACTCTCCTCTATATCAAACTCTCTATATCACACTCCCTCCTCTATATCAAACTCTCTATATCACACTCTCTCCTCTATATCAATCTCCCCTCTATATCACACTCTCCCCTCTATATCAATCTCCCCTCTATATCACTCCCCTCTATATCAAACTCTCTATATCAAACTCTCCCCTCTATATCACACTCTCTCCTCTATATCACTCTCTTCTATATCAAACTCTCTATATCACACTCTCCCCTCTATATCACACTCTCCCCTCTATATCACACTCTCCCCTCTATATCACACTCTCCCCTCTATATCACACTCTCCCCTTTATATCACACTCTCCCCTCTATATCACTCATCTCTCTATTTCATACTCTCCCCTCTATATCACACTCTACCCTCTATATCATACTCTCCCCTCTATATTACACTCTCCCCTCTACATCACACTCTCCCCTCTATATCACACTCTCCACTCTATATCACACTCTCCCCTCTATATCAATCTCCCCTCTATATCACACTCTCCCCTCTATATCAATCTCCCCTCTATATCAATCTCCCCTCTATATCACACTCTCCCCTCTATATCAATCTCCCCTCTATATCACACTCTCCCCTCTATATCAATCTCCCCTCTATATCAATCTCCCCTCTATATCACACTCTCCCCTCTATATCAATCTCCCCTCTATATCAATCTCCCCTCTATATCACACTCTCCCCTCTATATAAATCTCCCCTCTATATCACACTCTCCCTGTATATCACACTCTCCTCTCTATATCACACTCTCCCCTCTATATCACACTCTCCCCTCTATATCACACTCTCCCCTCTATATCACACTCTCCCCTCTATATCACACTCTCTCTTCTATATCATACTCTCCACTCTATATCACACTCTCCCCTCTATATCACACTCTCCCCTCTATATCACACTCTCTCTTCTTTGTCACACTCTCCGCTCTATATCACGCTCTCCCCTCTATATCAAACTCTCTATATCACACTCTCTCCTCTATATCACACTCTATCCTCTATATCACAACCCTCTATATCACTCTCCCCTCTATATCACACTCTCCCATCTATATCAATCTCCCCTCTATATCACACTCTCCCCTCTATATCACACTCTCCCCTCTATATCACACTCTCCCCTCTATATCACACTCTCCCCTCTATATCACACTCTCCCCTCTATATCACACTCTCCCCTCTATATCACACTCTCCCCTCTATATCACACTCTCCCTTCTATATCAATCTCCCCTCTATATCACACTCTCCCCTCTATATCACACTCTCCCCTCTATATCACACTCTCCCCTCTATATCACACTCTCTCCTCTATATCACACTCTCCCCTCTATATCACACTCTCCCCTCTATATCACACTCTCCCCTCTATATCACACTCTCCCCTCTATATCACACTCTCCCCTCTATATCACACTCTCCCCTCTATATCACACTCTCTATATCACACTCTCCCCTCTATATTACACTCTCTCCTCTATATCACACTCTCCCCTCTATATCACACTCTCTATATCACACTCTCCCCTCTATATCACACTCTCCCCTCTATATCACACTCTCCCCTCTATATCACACTCTCCCCTCTATATCACACTCTCCCCTCTATATCACACTCTCCCCTCTATATCACACTCTCTATATCACACTCTCCCCTCTATATTACACTCTCTCCTCTATATCACACTCTCCCCTCTATATCACACTCTCTATATCACACTCTCCCCTCTATATCACACTCTCCCCTCTATATCACACTCTCCCCTCTATATCACACTCTCTATATCACACTCTCCCCTCTAAATCACACTCTCTCCTCTATATCACACTCTCCCCTCTATATCACACGCTTTTCTTTATAGTTATTTAAATAGTAGTCTATAATTTATTTTCTACTTTTTAGTGCATCATTACATAAAAGCTTGTTATTAAAACGTTTTTTATTAATTTTTTTTTCAGTACTTTACATGTTTTATTTACAATAGAGTTACATGACTAAAAACCATTGCGCGCCTACTGAACATCACGTTCAGTAGGCGCGCAATAGTTTTTGAACGCAGCCATTACGTGATGGCGCAGCTATTGAAGGTGATGACGCGTGTGGTGTGGTTGGCTAGACATGCCTACTAATTCGGTCCAAATTTTAATTAATTCATAAAAAATTAATTAGGCATTCAATTAAGTCAAATTTAGATTCAGATTGCATTGTCTTCATGTCTTGACCCACGTGCCAACTGTGAATCGTATCGGTCAAGTAGAACTGTCCGAATTTTCACTCCTGCGTTTCCATCTAGACAGACAGACTGTCGACAGAGGAAGTGAGTTAAATAAAAGCTTGTAAAAAAAATTCATAAAAAACGTTTTAATAACAAGCTTTTATGTAAGGATGCACTAAAAAGTAGAAAATAAATTATAGACTACTATTTAAATAACTATAAAGAAAAGCGTGGGTCACTTTAGTATTTATTGGATACCTTTACTAATGTTAAGGAAGACACCCACGCTTTTCTTTATAGTTATTTAAATAGTAGTCTATAATTTATTTTCTACTTTTTAGTGCATCATTACATAAAAGCTTGTTATTAAAACGTTTTTTATGAATTTTTTTTCAGTACTTTACATGTTTTATTTACAATAGAGTTACATGACTAAAAACCATTGCGCGCCTACTGAACATCACGTTCAGTAGGCGCGCAATGGTTTTTGAACGCAGCCATTACGTGATGGCGCAGCTATTGAAAGTGATGACGCGTGTGGTGTGGTTGGCTAGACATGCCTACTAATTCGGTCCAAATTTTTATTAATTCATAAAAAATTAATTAGGCATCCAATTAAGTCAAATTTAGTTTCAGATTGCATTGTCTTCATGTCTTGACCCACGTGCCAACTGTGAATCGTATCGGTCAAGTAGAACTGTCCGAATTTTCACTCCTGCGTTTCCGTCTAGACTGACGACTGACGACAGAGGAAGCAAGTTAAATAAAAGCTTGTAAAAATCAATTAAATTGATGATATATTAAAATTTCATGCATAATTTTGTAGTTAAGGAACTTGTGATAGTTTCTATGTTATCTCTGTATTTATAAAACCTGATCTATATTTTTAATAATTTTATTGAAAGAAAAAAAACAACGGTCGACAAGAATAAAAATTAACAGGGTAAAATGTAAGCTATTAAAATAAGGCTATTATTATTTACGAGAAAAATGGCCCGTTGAGGAAGGATACACCGGGCGCTAGGTTGATAGTGCTGTCTATTTTCTCTAAACTAAAACCACCCCCCACACCCCCCCCCCCCCCACCCTCACCCCCACCCCCCTCCAATTAACATGTCTACCGTCCCATTCAACGAAATATAATTATATACTTTTTCCAGTGTCCGCCCCCTCCCCGAAAATTCTACCCCCGCCCCCGAAAATTTCAAGTACCCCCAACCCCCGAAAATTTCAAGTACCCCCACCCCTCTCCGTGGAGGAAAAAGTCTGAAAGAAACACTGGTGTCGCGCTTAGCCACTACGCGAAGAATTGCATTAAAGAAATTTCAAGAAAACCACTTTTTAGATTAGACACATTAATTAGGCGGTAATTTTATTATACAGTATCGATGAGGAAATTTCTTTTGAGTTGGGGAGGGGAGGGGGCGGCCTCAGACGTTCTTACGCGGGGGTGGGGCTTCGCCCCTACCCGAAGAACTGTATGAAAGAAACTCTTCACGCAAACCGCTTAGATTAGACAAAATTGCCTTTTTATTCAATGTTTACTCGAGAATCAATGACGTCATATTACTGTGTGCACTCTCCGGCTTGATATTATTTTCTACTATACGATGTCATACTTCGTTTCGTTTCACTGTGCAAGTTTTTAATTTGCTTGTGTTTTCTCTAGAGCGTTCTTGTCAGATAGAGCGTTTTTGTCAGATAGATAGACAGACAGCGAAACTATTATTATAGACGAGAAAAATGGCCCGTTGAGGAAGGATACAACGGGCGCTAGGCTGATAGTGCTGTCTCTTTTCTCTAAACTAAAACCAACCCACCCCCCCCACACACACACCACTCCCCAACCCCACCCCCTACCCCCCACCACCCCACCCACCCCCACCCCCACCCCCCAAAAAAACATGTCTACCGTCCCATTCAACGAAATTTAATTATAAACTTTTTCCAGTGTCCGCCCCCTCCCCGAAAATTCTACCCCCGCCCCCGAAAATTTCAAGTACCCCCGCTCCTCTCCGGGGAGGAAAAAGTCTGAAAGAAACACTGGTGTCGCGCTTAGCCACTACCCGAAGAATTGCATTAAAAAAATTGCAAGAAAACCACTTTTTAGATTAGACACATTAATTAGGCGGTAATTTTATTATAGAGTATCGATTACGACATTTGGGGCGGGAGGGGGGGCTCAGACGTTCTTACGCGGGGGTGGGGCTTCGCCCCTACCCGAAGAATTGTATGAAAGAATTGTATAAAAGAAACTCTTCACGCAAACCACTTAGATTAGACACAATTTCCTTTTTATTCAATGTTTACTCGAGAATCAATGACGTCACATTACTGCGTGCACTCTCCGGCTTGCTCTAAGCTAAATGTCACTGCGTCATACTTCGTTTTTCGAATTACTGTGCATGTTTTTAATTTCCTTGTGTTTTCTCTAGAGCGTTCTTGACAGACAGATAGATAGATACACAGATAGATAGATACAGACAGCTAAACTATTAGTATTAACGAGAAAAATGGCCCGTTGAGGAAGGATACACCGGGCGCTAGGTTGATAGTGCTGTCTCTTTTCTCTAAACTAAAACCAACCCCCCCCCCCCCCACACACACCCCCCCCCACCCCCCACCCCCCCCCCACCCACCCACCCCCACCCCCACCACCAAAAAAACATGTCTACCGTCCCATTCAGCGAAATATAATTATATACTTTTTCCAGTGTCCGCCCCCTCTCCGAAAATTCTACCCCCGCCCCCGAAAATTTCAAGTACCCCACCCCTCTCCGGGGAGGAAAAAGTCTGAAAGAAACACTGGTGTCGCGCTTAGCCACTACGCGAAGAATTGCATTAAAGAAATTGCAAGAAAACCACTTTTGAGATTAGACACATTAATTAGGCGGTAATTTTATTATAGAGTATCGATGAAGAAATTTCTTTTGAGTTGGGGAGGGGGAGGGGCTCAGACGTTCTGAGGCTTCGCCCCTACCCGAAGAATTGTATGCAAGAAACTCTTCACGCAAACCACTTAGATTAGACAACATTTCCTCTTTATTCAATGTTTACGTCAGAATCAATGACGTCATTATATTACTGTGTGCACTTTCCGCCTTGAGATTATTTTCAACTCTATGCTAAATGTGTCGACGTCATACTTCGTTTTTCGAATTACTATGCAGGTTTTTAATTTCCTTGTGTTTTCTCTAGAGTGTTCTTGTCAGACAGATAGATAGATAGATAGATAGATAGATAGATAGATACATAGAGAGGCAGCGAAACTATTATATAGAATTGATTACTATTTTGGCCAGGCAAGATCGAACTAAAACAATTTAAAATACATCAATGTAATCGGGTAGGCCAACAATTTAAAATAAACCGGGAGTGATCTCCCCTAAACTTTCTAGATATTCTTGTATAAAACAACAGGGGATGGGAACTTATAGACATGATTTTTAATCCATTTTAAATACTTAAAGTTTTAAAAATAGAATAAAATATCGTGGACAAAAGAATTGCACACCAAGTGAACGCCAAATAAAAACGTGCATAATAGTGCGCAATATTATTAGTACTTTAAAAATATAAATTAGTTTTTTGAGAAATCGGAAGTAGCGTAAATTACTACTTCCGTTTAATGGAATTTTCTCAAAATTTAACAGAAGGTAGAGATTTATATCTTTTCCTTACGTGTGAAATTTCATTTATCTATCTGAAATAGTACTCAAGTTATAGGCTTTTGAATAATTCAAAGTAGAAAAAGTACCACTTCCGGTTATCGGAAATCGCTCAAACGTTGATACGGATCTACGATTTTGATAAAATACTTAAATATGGAATGTCATCAACCTAGCTGTAACGGTACTCAAGTTATCGTGTTTACACACGGACACACAGACAGACAGACAGACACACAGACATACGGACAGAATTGCAAAGCCCAGTTTTTCAGACTGGATTACGCATAAAACCTCTTAATTTTGATAAATATGGATTGATAATTTTTGCCCGATTAAAATAAGTCCTCTATACTTCGGATGTTATGAAGGACTGAGGTGTAATACGGTGAAAATTGTTAAAATTTCAAGTGATTTTTGTATACGATTACAATACTTTCTCTATACTTCGTATATACGAGAAAGTAAAAAACAAAAATTCGAAAACCATTGAAAAAATACTATTGGAATTTTCCTTCAATGATAAAAATAAAGTAATGAGGAAAACCCCCGAAATCTAAAAATAGTAAAATGTGTAATAATATCGTCAGGATTTCCCGAACGCATTATCCCCAAGAGCAGACTTGAAACCAGTTCAAGAAAGACCTGGCCAATGGTGTTGTAAGTGTAAGTTAATCTGTTGTTTCTTTGGTTCAGCATTACCACTTTAACAAAACGTTTAAATTATACGATAAAATCTGAATAACATTCGGGAAACTAAATAAATTAGATTTTCTTTATTGAATTTTTTTGTGAGTCCATGTCATCCACACCACCCTCATCTCGCCCCCACAGAATTGAAGTTTTTGAAACTCTTCGTCATCTGTCGTGTTGACATTCCCGTTGGAAATGAATAAATATTGATCTAATGTTATTACAAGCTTTAAAATTAACTTCAAATGTTGCAATTTATTATTGCAATAATTAATTTGATTAGAGTACACACATTCGTCATTCGCGGATAAAAATTATTGGAGTATTCAACAGTTGTTAATGGATCTAGATCTATATAGATCTAAATTATTGTATTGTCATCCGACGTAGATTTTAAAAACAATCTTTTGAGACATTATTTTAAGACTTAATCAAAAAAGGCTTTTGACATTTAAATATTTAATTATAACAACACGTTTTAGACTAGATTTAGATTCTAGATTTGATCTTAAAATACTGACGTGTATCTGGCTAGTATTCATGTCATAACATCTCGGCGTAACTGCATTGAACAAGTTATTTCAAGAACTTCCACAAAAAAATCAAATATTTATTACTTTATCGTAAAATAAAGACTAGATTCTGCGTGTGCTGCATTCTTAAAACAAGATTTACATCTCGATCTAGTCTATATCTACACTACAAAATACGACAAACAACAATTTAGCTATTTTGATCGACAATTTAATAACACGATATTTACAGTATCGAATACGTTGCCGCTGCCGTTTGCGTGCTTCAGATCTCAGCAGACGACAACAGACAACAATATTAAATGTTAGGTTTTCAAAATATTTAGTATTTTAATTTTTAATGAATTGTGTGTATGACAAACTTTCAAAGATACAGATCTAGATCTAGACACAACTCAATCTGTCGTTCATTTACTCTAGATCTAGACTGATAATGTCAATAATGACTAGATTAGTAGATCTAGCCCTTAATTTTAATATTAGAATTCTACCCACAGTCGTACAGTCGTACAGAGAGTACACTGGCTACTGCACCTCCTTGATTCTCAGTCTCTACTTTCAAACTACTTTCAAGATGTCTAGATCTAGATTCTAGATCTACTTACTACTACTCTACACAGTCTACTACAGAATCTAGTTCTAGAATCTAGTCGTCTAGAATATATAATAATTGATAGTTCTAGATCTAGGCCTAAATATTGTAAATTATTAGCCTAAATTTATCTGAATAAGCCTAATCTAGTCTAGATTAGATTGCAAGATACAGATAGGATCTGAATAAAAAGGAAATAATGCTAGTCACTCATGTCTAGACACTGTAGTTGTAAGCCACTGCACAGCTGTTAGACTTCTATTTCCAGATTCTATAACTATATCTAGAGGCCCAGACACTACACTATCTGCAATCACTATAGCTATTTGCTGCATTAATAGGCAGGAAATCCCCCATAGCATGGAAGTTATCCAGTAATGTTTGTTGAGTTTCATTAACATTAGTTACTAGTGCAAACCGTGATTTGTTTTTACTGTTGAAATATAATATAGATCTAGTCAATGTACTAAATTAATGTTTGAACTTTATGTTTAATCAACACTCGGAAACAGAAATAAATAGGCCCTAGTTATAAATATAAATAATAAAGTCAAGTGTAGTAATAAGTTTAATTTTTTTTTTAAAGACAGAAATAAAAATCTTGCAGAGGATTTGCACTAATCAATTTAGAATTAGATCTAGATCTAGTAAAAATGATTGCGCAAATATAAAAATGGCTAATAGAACAATATTTAGTAACAGCAATAATTATCAGGAATGCTTAAAAATAATTAGCAATACAAAATGATTAGCAAAACAGTATTCAACATGCAAAAAAATCAATCCATCCAAATTTTTTAATGTTCAATATTAAAAATAAAAGATAGTGCCAAATCAAGTATGGTTTACAGTACTCCCGGTACATTGCTATAGACTAATCTTTGTTTTATTGTTTTTTAACTGCTATACCATTCCGAAATAAAAACGGATGCTAAACTGGGGTATTACGAATAGGCCTGTATATCTAACTCATTTATTATATTGCAACCAAGTTAGAGAAATTAATTAGAGTTTAGACTAGAGCATACACTGTTAATCTAGATTTGTTAATAGATGTAATCCTATATTCTAAAGTGATGAAGGTATATAATACTGTGCATGTCTTTTTATCAAGGTGTATGAAGGAGAAACATAGACAGTGGAATCACCCATCAATAGGGCTATGAAGACATAATTTTGTTATTCAAAAGATCCAATTTGAGGTTTGTGTTGAAGCCTGCATTTTTTTTATTCATTCAATAGAATTTAATCTAGCATTTTAATAGACCACATATTTTTAAAGTCAACTTTGATTACTTCTTAGAAAATGTATTTACAATTTAGTCAATAATTTTGTGTCTCTTTTGTAGGTTTAAATTTTAGAATCACATTAAGATGTGCTTGAAACTGAATTTTTTCCATTATTTCACATTTAAAATACTTTTTTTATAAATTGTAATAGAAGATATATACTAAGCTTCAATAGGTTAAAGATATTTTAGTATAAAATCTCTTAATAATAAAAAATTACAAGGTTGAGGTGTGATATCATTTTAAGGGGTGGGGGTGGGGGGATGGAATCTGGCATGAAAGACTATTGATAGATGGCAGATAAATATTAAAAATGTGAGACAATTAAAAGCCACACATTTTAAACATTTTAAAGATGACATTAGCTAAAACTAAAACATTATTTATTGAAGAAAAGCACAAGTAATGTGAGTTTTAAGATTATTTACTTGATATTGTTATAAAAATAATTTGTTCTTATTTGAGTTTATCTAGCTGATAACTAAGTGAAAAGAAAAACAAATTGACACAAAAATAATAAAGCTTTTATGAAAAAGACATATAGTTTGTCTTCACATCACCAGAATAGAATCTGAACTCATCCATAAAGTTGACTTAAATGATGATAACTTTTGTAACAAAATCATAATAATGTAAGTTTATTTTACAATAATTTTTTTATTGCAGGTAAAGTTGTCAGAGATGGAAATTACAGGTGGGAAGAATAAAGAAAATCAGTTGGCAGAGAACGGTAAAATAATTTTTTCTAGGCTACATGTTTTGTATTTGCTGTAAATGTTTAGAACATCCCAGTTGCTTTACAAATAGAGAAATGCTTTATTTGCTGGTATAGGTTTGTGTTTAATCTAATTGAAACCTTGATGTTCAAATGTTTTAGGTGTAACGCATAGACAAGATGAGACAACACAGTTGGAAGAAAGACAAGATGAGACAACACAGTTGGAAGAAAGACAAGATGAGACAACACAGTTGGAAGAAACAAAAAATAAAGGTGGTTTTATACCAGGTGAGTCTCCAATTGTGTAAAATATGTATGAAAAATGTAAGAAGTTAAATTTATACAGATTTGCTGGGCACATGATTACATTACTTACAGCTAATACTCTATCTGAGTCTGTTGACAACTGGTGGTTAGTTAAATGTTTATTTGGCAGGCAATATTTAACACATGATACATGTAAACTCTACTTCAGCTAATTAAAAAAAATTAAAAATGAGAAGTTTTTGTTAATTTTTATACTTGCACTTTGGTTTGCCAAGTACCTTATTTTAAATACATTTAAATTTGTATTTTTTAAAAATATGGATTCCCTCCCCTTGTATCTCTCCAGGACATCATGAAGCCGAGATCTGCTATGGAGGTGAAGCTGACTTACACAAGCACTATACCGGCTGTAAGAAGAATCCAGGTCATGTCAACTTTATACCTGTAAATAATTTTAACTTGGATCATCTCCCCTCACGTTACCATGACGACATCATGTTGGAGCTAATCAAAGCTTTGTCTGCCATAACGGTCCTGATAAAGGTCAAGTACACCAGTCTAGAGAGACCAAAGTCTGTTCCATGCTTCAGTGGTCAGTATCCATTTTATAACACCAGAGGAAGTGACGTGTTGAGGACAGGGACGGGGAGGGTGTGTCGTGTGTACAAGTACACAGAGAGTGACAACAAGGTCACTTGTCCATGTGGCAAGTGTCAACACTCAGACACACCCAGCAAAGTGTGGGGGGAGGTTTGTGTGGGGACAGCCGCACACGTGGTGTTTGATGAGAGTGAGGCGAGACAGACCAGGTGTGTTGTAGGTTTTGATGACAATAAAAGTCCTGGGGTCAGTCTTGATGGCTGGGAGGTGGTGGAGGCAGACATTGAGGGAGACGGGTGTGAGTTTACATGTGTGTCATGTGACTTAGAGTTGGTTGATGAACTGTACAAGATGTGTGGGCACTTTGATGGTCTATGTGAGAAAGTAATGGTCAAATACGGGAGATATGATGATGGGGACAAGTTGGCCGTTATAGTGTCACATCCTCATGGCTGTCCTAAACAGGTCTCTGTAGGACAATGGACACACAATCATGAGAGGGGAGGTAGGTACAAGTACACGTACACAACATGTACATGTCCTGGCTCCAGTGGAGCACTTGTCTACATACCGGGATATGGCGGGTCCTGGTCACATCCCCACAGTGGATCAAACTCTGAAGGAAATTATTGTGGGGAGGGTTGGGGTTGGTGATGATCTATCTGTAACTGTTGGTTCTCTCCCCTTGTCTAATGTAAACAAGCAAAATGGCGGCTCACTTCATTAAACTTGTGTGTGTCAAGACTTGAATGTCTTCATCAGCAACTTTGTATTTTGGTGAAGACAAGAAATAAATTGTTTGGTTTCTTTCAGTCATTTGTTTAGAGTTGTTAGACACATAAACAAAATTATAAACACATGTTTATTTCAATAAAATGTGTTGCATGTTATTGTATATTTAAATATATTAATTATTATAGAAGATTATTGATTTGTTATAAGCCTACTGATGATTTTAATCTATGTCAATAAAGTTTTAGATTTCAAAGTTTCTTTCATTCATTTTGTTATCGTTGATAATCTTAATGTTTTGTGTTGATGATAAACAAAACACGATGGTAGTGAAGAGAAATGTCGGCAGTCAAGTTTGTAGCTGAGACTTAATGTCGGCAGTCAAGTTTGTAGCTGAGACTTAATGTCGGCAGTCAAGTTTGTAGCTGAGACTTAATGTCGTCAGTCAAGTTTGTAGCTGAGACTTTATGTCGGCAGTCAAGTTTGTAGTTGAGACTTAATGTCGGCAGTCAAGTTTGTAGCTGAGGCTTAATGTCGGCAGTCAAGTTTGTAGCTGAGTCTTAATGTCGGCAGTCAAGTTTGTACCTGAGACTTAATGTCGGCAGTCAAGTTTGTACCTGAGACTTAACAATGGAAACCAAGTCTATAGCTGAAATATTGATACGACATATTGCATCTTACAATATTTTAAAAACGATTTTCTTTAAATTTTCAGGTAATTATATTTTTTTTCAATACGCGACATTAGTCCTTAAAAAACCGGGAGTGATCTCCCCTAAACTTTCTCGAATATTTTTACTTTCTCGTATATACGAAGTATAGAGAAAGTATTGTAATCGTGCACAAAAATCACTTGAAATTTTAACAATTTTCACCGTATTACACCTCAGTCCTTCATCACATCCGAAGTATAGAGGACTTATTTTAATCGGGCAAAAATTATCAATCCAGATGTATCAAAATTAAGAGGTTTTGTGTGTAATCCAGTCTGAAAAACTGGGCTTTGCAACTCTGTCCGTATGTCTGTGTGTCTGTGTGTGTGTGTGTGTGTCCGTGTGTAAACACGATTACTTGAGTACCGTTACAGCTAGGTTGATGAAATTTCATATATAAGTAGTTTATCAAAATCGTAGATCCGTATCAACTTTTGAGCGATTTCCGATAACCGGAAGTGGTACTTTTTCTACTTTGAATTTTTAAAAAGCCTATAACTTGAGTATTATTTCACATAGATAAATGAAATTTCACATGTAAGTAAAAGATCTAATTCTCTACCTTCTGTTAAATTTTGAGTAATTTCCGTTGACCGGAAGTAGTAATTTACGCTACTTCCGATTTCTCATAAAACTAATGTAAATTTTAAAAGTACTAATAATATTGCGCACTATTAAACACGCTTTTATTTAGCGTTCACTTGGTGTGCAATTCATTTGTCTACGAGATTTTATTCTATTTTTAAAACTTTAAGTATTTAAAATGGATTAAAAATCATGTCTATAGCCCGAGTTCCCATCCCCTGTTGTTTTATATAAGAATATTCGAGAAAGTTTAGGGGAGATCACTCCCGGTTTATTATATAAAATAACAGGGGATGGGAACTCGGGCTATAGACATGATTTTTAATCCATTTTAAAGACTTAAAGTTTTAAAAATAGAATAAAATCTCGTAGACAAATTAATTGCACACCAAGTGAACGCGAAATAAAAAAGCGCATAATAGTGCGCAATATTATTAGTACTTTTAAAATTTACATTAGTTTTTTGAGAAATCGGAAGTAGCGTAAATTACTACTTCCGGTCAACGGAAATTACTCAAAATTTAACAGAAGGTAGAGAATTAGATCTTTTACTTACATGTAAAATTTCATTTATCTATCTGAAATAGTACTCAAGTTATAGGCTTTTGAAAAATTCAAAGTAGAAAAAGTACCACTTCCGGTTATCGGAAATCGCTCAAAAGTTAATACGGATCTATGATTTTGATAAAATACTTATATATGAAATTTCATCAACCTAGCAGTAACGGTACTCAAGTTATCGTGTTTACACACGGACACACAGACACACACACACACACACACACACACACAGACATACGGACAAGATTGCAAAATTATGTTTTTCCGTATCAGTGAGGTGTAAAACGTCGAGATTTGTAAAAATCTCGATTTTTTTTTTGCACGATTACAATACTTTCTCTATACTAACTACGTATATACGAGAAAGTAAAAACGAAGGTTATGTTATTGTATTTTTGTCCACTTTGAAATCATCCCAGAAGGACGACATTAAAGTCCAGACTATTCTATGACGGTATTGTACATCATGAGATAACTGGTTTACTTACTTTTGGTTCTAGTGAATTGTGTCGCTAAAAATAGCAAAGTGAACACCTTTACCACGTGATCAGATCTGTACAGTAAACATGCTATTTTGTGTTGAGAGTTTGATGTTGACATGTCACATTCTATTTCCTAAGGTCTGACGACAAATTGTCAAACTGTATCTTTTGCAGGTAGGTCTATTTACCGCAAGATGTATCTTGGTACAAGAAAGTATTTTAAAAAATAGTTTGATTTAATTTGTAATTAACAATGACACTGTATGTTAACTATAAGAAAATGAATTGTTTATTCTGAAAACTTGTCTTATTATAGTATCAAGTGTTGAAGTAAAGCAAAAAATTGCTGGATGCATAGTTGACCTTTGGCCCCATTCTGTCACCAGCCGTCATTGGATTTACATTACCAGAAGCAAACACTCACACAACTTTTTCGGTTCATGGATACATACATACACTTCAAAGATTTATATATATGTGTATATATATATATATATATATATATATATATATATATATATATATATATATATATATATATATATATAGATATAGATATATATATAGTTATTACTTTTCCTCCTGATAAACACTTAAAAAGCTCCATATAAAAAAACATTTCGCACACATTCAAATAAATGCATAGTGATCTAGCTGTGTACCAAATCGTATTGGATTTAAGTCGTTTTTGTTGGAAAGTAAGTTTTCGTCCTTAACTGTGGCTGACCACATGTGTAATGGCCTCATCAATGACACTTTGTCCTTGTAGACAAAAAATGTCACAAAACATTGACATGTTTTAAGCCACCCAGGTCACAATACACTTGATCATACCAATAGATAAATCCCACTTTGGCAGTTAGTACTTTACAAAAATGTTTGGCTGTAATGCTCATGTCATATAGTCTGTGTGGACCACAGAACAAAGGAAGGAGATTGACCAAATTAAAAGCCTGAAACCCTGGCATGTCGACCACTACAATTGTCATCACGGATCCTACTAAAAGCCTGAAACCCTGGCATGTCGACCACTATAATTGTCATCACGGATCCCACTAAAAGCCAAGAGCCGAGGCGTTGGGCCGGCGCTGACCTCTGTTGCTGTGTTTATGGACGGCGATGTAGACGACGTAGCTGGAGACGAGGATCATGGTCAGCATGATGCCCATCAGGCTCAGGAAGATGGAGACCTTGGCCCTAATGGCCCCCCTCTCGTTCTGGCCATCCCTGTAGGCGGCCGCGGCCCGCAGGGAGAAGTAGAGAGCCAGCAGACCAAAGGGCAGGTTAAAACAGCACGTGACCAGCAGACCAATGGCGAAGTTGGTCTGGGGGATGGCGGTTAGTTCCGGTTTGGTTTGGGAGGGGGGTTTCCCGCCAGCTTCAGTTCTTGGGGCCGCCATCTTGTTTAGGTTTGTGTGCGGGCTTTTATTTGGTGGCGTCCTAATAGCTGGAGATAGGAAAGTTTGGGTTGCCATGGCAACGTTAGACTAGGCTACTTCTTCAACTTGCGTAGCGATTTAAACCTATTTGATGAACTGTGTCTTGTCTGACCCTGATGCTACTGATTCTGTAGTGTGTCTTGTAGTTGGTGTAGACTGGACTAACGACATTTTACCTGCCAGAAGGGAAAATATTTGACAATTATTATCTTAATGAAACGATTGCATGGTCTGTAGGCTTTATAGTGTTAGCAACACACCACATTTACTGGAGCCACACACCACATTTACTGGAGCCACACACCACATTTACTGGAGCCACACACCACATTAACTAGAGCCACACACCACATTAACTAGAGCCACACACCACATTTACTGGAGCCACACACCACATTTACTGGAGCCACACACCACATTTACTGGAGCCAGCCACACACCACATTTACTGGAGCCACACACCACATTTACTGGAGCCACACACCACATTTACTGCAGCCACACACCACATTTACTGGAGCCACACACCACATTTACTGGAGCCACACACCACATTTACTGGAGCCACACACCACATTTACTGGAGCCACACACCACATTTACTGGAGCCACACACCACATTTACTGGAGCCACACACCACATTTACTGGAGCCACACACCACATTTACTGGAGCCAGCCACACACCACATTTACTGGAGCCACACACCACATTTACTGGAGCCACACACCACATTTACTGGAGCCACACACCACATTTACTGGAGCCACACACCACATTTACTGGAGCCACACACCACATTTACTGGAGCCACACACCACATTTACTGGAGCCAGCCACACACCACATTTACTGGAGCCACACACCACATTTACTGGAGCCACACACCACATTTACTGGAGCCACACACCACACTTACTGGAGCCACACACCACATTTACTGGAGCCACACACCACATTTACTGGAGCCACACACCACATTTACTGGAGCCAGCCACACACCACACTTACTGGAGCCACACACCACATTTACTGGAGCCACACACCACATTTACTGGAGCCACACACCACACTTACTGGAGCCACACACCACATTTACTGGAGCCACACACCACACTTACTGGAGCCACACACCACATTTACTGGAGCCACACACCACATTTACTGGAGCCACACACCACATTTACTGGAGCCACACACCACATTTACTGGAGCCACACACCACACTTACTGGAGCCACACACCACACTTACTGGAGCCACACACCACATTTACTGGAGCCACACACCACACTTACTGGAGCCACACACCACACTTACTGGAGCCACACACCACATTTACTGGAGCCACACACCACATTTACTGGAGCCACACACCACATTTACTGGAGCCACACACCACACTTACTGGAGCCACACACCACATTTACTGGAGCCACACACCACATTTACTGGAGCCACACACCACATTTACTGGAGCCAGCCACACACCACACTTACTGGAGCCACACACCACATTTACTGGAGCCACACACCACATTTACTGGAGCCACACACCACATTTACTGGAGCCACACACCCCACATTTACTGGAGCCACACACCACATTTACTGGAGCCACACACCACATTTACTGGAGCCACACACCACATGTACAGCCTGTACCCACAAGCCACACATACTCCTGCCAATGAGATCGAAGTCCGACACTTTAATTTACTGTTTGCACCACCCGATGTGTTCCGGAAATTTGCCCAGAATCCCGAGACCAGCAGAGAATGTGACACAACTTGCAGACGTCAGATCTAATTTCTCTAATCGTTAACCACAAAAAAAACAGAACATTTTAGATTTTCTGCCTCATACGTCGATATATAAATTACACTCTCTTGTGGTGCATTTTTCCCATCCCCCCTCACCCCCCCCCCCCCCCCGACCCCAAATAACATGTACGACTACCCCAACACTAAAAGTTAATTATTGGATTTTCAATGAAAAGGGGGGGGGGGGCTGGTGTCTTATATTTTATAAAAGATTTTTGCCTTCATGAATGAGACATAGATTTCTTAATTAATGGCTAGGTAAAAACAGACATCCAAAATATAAGACCAGACATCCATACAGACTGTAAGACCAGTCATCCATATTGTAAGACAAGACATCCATACATACTGTAAGACAAGACATCCATACTGTAAGACAAGACATCCATACATACTGTAAGACAAGACATCCATACTGTAAGACAAGACATCCATACATACTGTAAGACAAGACATCCATACTGTAAGACAAGACATCCATACATACTGTAAGACAAGACATCCATACTGTAAGACAAGACATCCATACATACTATAGGACCAGACATCTATACTGTAAGACCAGACATCCAGACATACTTTAAGACCAGACATCCATACATACTGTAAGACCAGACATCCATACATACTGTAAGACCAGACATCCATACATACTGTAAGACAAGACATCCATACATACTGTAAGACAAGACATCCATACTGTAAGACCAGACATCCATACATACTGTAAGACCAGACATCTATACTGTAAGACCAGACATCCAGACATACTTTAAGACCAGACATCCATACATACTGTAAGACCAGACATCCATACATACTGTAAGACCAGACATCCATACTGTAAGACCAGACATCCATACATACTGTAAGACCAGACATCCAGACATACTTTAAGACCAGACATCCATACATACTGTAAGACCAGACATCCATACATACTATAAGACCAGACATCCATACATACTGTAAGACCAGACATCCATACTGTAAGACCAGACATCCATACATACTATAAGACCAGACATCCATACATACTGTAAGACCAGACATCCATACATACTGTAAGACCAGACATCCATACATACTGTAAGACCAGACATCCATACTGTAAGACCAGACATCCAGACATACTTTAAGACCAGACATCCATACTGTAAGACCAGACATCCATACATACTGTAAGACCAGACATCTATACTGTAAGACCAGACATCCAGACATACTTTAAGACCAGACATCCATACATACTGTAAGACCAGACATCCATACATACTGTAAGACCAGACATCCATACTGTAAGACCAGACATCCATACATACTGTAAGACCAGACATCCAGACATACTTTAAGACCAGACATCCATACATACTGTAAGACCAGACATCCATACATACTATAAGACCAGACATCCATACATACTGTAAGACCAGACATCCATACATACTGTAAGACCAGACATCCATACATACTGTAAGACCAGACATCCATACATACTGTAAGACCAGACATCCATACTGTAAGACCAGACATCCAGACATACTTTAAGACCAGACATCCATACTGTAAGACCAGACATCCATACATACTATAAGACCAGACATCCATACTGTAAGACAAGACATCCATACATACTGTAAGACCAGACATCCATACATACTATAAGACCAGACATCTATACTGTAAGACCAGACATCCATACTGTAAGACAAGACATCCATACATACTGTAAGACCAGACATCCATACATACTATAAGACCAGACATCTATACTGTAAGACCAGACATCCATACTGTAAGACCAGACATCCATACTGTAAGACCAGACATCCATACTGTAAGACCAGACACAAGCACCACACACCAGACGTGATGAACTCAATCCATATCGAGGCTGCAGGAGGGTTCAAGAAAATTTCTAGAGTGTGTTGATGGGTCTCCAGACATAATTACCTAGCGGCTCAAGTGTGAGGTCTAGGGGTCAGTACAGGGTCGGGTAGTGCAGGGTCGGGTAGTACAGGGTGGGGTAGTGCAGGGTGGACCGTTGGGGTGGGGCTGTGATTGGTTGGTCAGTACTAGCCGGTAGCTGGTTAGAGAAAGACAAGTAGCTGTGACCTCACTTGAACCGGAATCGATTGCCCGTGAAATCGATACCAGAATTTTGGTGCGCCTGGCCGCAAAAAAATCGTTGACAACAGGAAGCGATACTTTAATTGGCACGCCAAAACCTATCTCGATTTGTGGACGTCAAAACCTATCTCGATTTGTGAACGTCAAACTCTTACATTTAAAGAAAGTCAACTTATATGCTGAATATCAAAAAGTTATAGTCTAAAGAAAGTCATCTTATATGCTCAATATCAAAATATTATAGTTTAGAAAAATTCATATTATAAGTTATACATTTTAATTATTACATCTTTGAAAAAGATGCGATAAGTATGCGATAAGCCTTGTAAAGTAAATAAAAGTTACAGCCGCAAGTCGTGACCATAGAATAAAAAAAAAACCTGAAGATTTGCCTCCTCCATTTAAACTGACTACATCATTCCAGCTACTTGTAAGGGCGGCAACTTAACTACCTAAACTGTTTGTGTTTTTAAATAGTTTGTGCTATATTTAGTAGAAAACGTAATGTTTCTCACCATTAGCTTGCGTAAAGTTTTAAATACATGTTAATTAAACTAAGCATTATTTTAAACTAATTAAAAGTATTAAAATAAGGTATTAAAACACAAACACAAACTCCAACACAAACGTTTTATAAAAAAAAACGGCCGTGTATTTAAACAAAAGTGCTCTCACGTACGTCCGTGCAATTTGCCCTCATCTCCCCCCCCCCCCCCCAACCCGCAATGCAATTAAAACCACTGCCGAACAACATGCTTTCCTGGGCGACAGTGATTTTAAGAGATCATAGAAATAAGCATAAAAATCTGTAAATAATATAAACAACCTTAACATTATTCTGTTTTAATTATGATCCTTAACATATAATAATATATGCGGTAGGAATAAAAATTATTTATACTTAAAGAGCAATATTCAGTGTGAGATGATATTTTTTAAAATTACCTTCCCTTGCATAATTATTAAACAATTTAATTAAGTAGTTTTATTCCACTCTACCTTCATTAAACTTTATCCACAGCCTAAATATCATTTGACATTGATCCGTTTAATATGTTTTAGCAATGTGCGTGTATTTAATGTTTTCTTCATGTTCTTCTGATGATGTGTGCGAACTAGTACAAACTTTGCCGACTATCAAAAGTTTAAGTCGCTATATAAATAGACCCTACTCCAACATTTGGAATAGGACAATGGCGATGCAAGTCAAATGCACGACATGTGTTGTTGTTTACCTTATGTTTCTAGATTCTATAGCGATGACGGAATGACTGACACACTACCAGTCGGCTTATATTATAGATGAACTACTAGTTAAATAACTTAAACGTAAAGCGTGGGTAGCTGAATTATGTACTGAATACATTTACTAGAATTTAAGAAGTGATCCAGGGGTTTATTAATTTATATAGTACTTGAGTGTTTTAAATTGAAAGAAAATCACTCCCCACGTGCCGGCTGGCACTGACCCTAACCCTAACCCTAACCCTAACCCTGATCCTAACCCTGATCCTAACCCTAACCCTAACCCTGACCCTAACCCTAACCCTAACCCTAACCCTAACCCTGATCCTAACCCTAACCCTAACCCTGACCCTGACCCTAACCTTAACCTTAACCCTGACCCTGACCCTAACCCTAACCCTAACCCTGAAGTGTTTAATCACTGCTGGGACTGTCTTAGAGCATTTGTGTTACGTCACATTTGTGTGGTTGTATAGCCAGAATATCATCCCCACGACAGTAATTCCCTTTTTACAGTTACCTCTGTTTTTACAATTAACTACGTTTTTACAATTACCTCTGTTTTTACAGTTACCTCTCTTTTTACAGTTACCTCTGTGTTTACAGTAAACTCTCTTTTTAAAACCTCCATTTAAAACGTACGCAGCCAGGGACCAAGGAATTTTGTTACCTTTCCTGGAACATCTAACGCCATAAAGTCTGGCACACTTCTACGTTTTATTCCAGGACTAACTAGGTCAGCTTGACATACACCGTGCTTTACCTTGACGGCTTTTTCTTGCCTGGGAATCTCTCACTCACTCACTCACTCACTCACTCACTCACTCACTCACTCACTCACTCACTCACTCACTCACTCACTCACTCACTCACTCACTCACTCACTCACTCACTCACTCACTCACTCACTCACTCACTCACTCACTCACTCACTCACTCACTCACTCACTCACTCACTCACTCACTCACTCACTCACTCACTCACTCACTCACTCACTCACTCACTCACTCACTCACTCACTCACTCACTCACTCACTCACTCACTCACTCACTCACTCACTCACTCACTCACTCACTCACTCACTCACTCACTCACTCACTCACTCACTCACTCACTCACTCACTCACTCACTCACTCACTCACTCACTCACTCACTCACTCACTCACTCACTCACTCACTCACTCACTCACTCACTCACTCACTCACTCACTCACTCACTCACTCACTCACTCACTCACTCACTCACTCACTCACTCACTCACTCACTCACTCACTCACTCACTCACTCACTCACTCACTCACTCACTCACTCACTCACTCACTCACTCACTCACTCACTCACTCACTCACTCACTCACTCACTCACTCACTCACTCACTCACTCACTCACTCACTCACTCACTCACTCACTCACTCACTCACTCACTCACTCACTCACTCACTCACTCACTCACTCACTCACTCACTCACTCACTCACTCACTCACTCACTCACTCACTCACTCACTCACTCACTCACTCACTCACTCACTCACTCACTCACTCACTCACTCACTCACTCACTCACTCACTCACTCACTCACTCACTCACTCACTCACTCACTCACTCACTCACTCACTCACTCACTCACTCACTCACTCACTCACTCACTCACTCACTCACTCACTCACTCACTCACTCACTCACTCACTCACTCACTCACTCACTCACTCACTCACTCACTCACTCACTCACTCACTCACTCACTCACTCACTCACTCACTCACTCACTCACTCACTCACTCACTCACTCACTCACTCACTCACTCACTCACTCACTCACTCACTCACTCACTCACTCACTCACTCACTCACTCACTCACTCACTCACTCACTCACTCACTCACTCACTCTCATAATCACATTCATTCACTCATTTATTTACTCACACATTTACCAACTCAGTTATTCACTCACTCATATATTCTCACACACACATAGTAATGCCCTGTTTCACAATGTCAACCAACCAATCAAAGTAAGACATTAAATATCAACTGATGCAACCATAAACAGGAAAACACAACTATGACGTCATAAATATTCTGCTCATGAATGTGGTGATGACCTCGCTGAATCAACTCGTTCGTTGACTCACTCACTCATTCACTCACTCACTCACTCACTCACTCACTCACTCACAGTAAGACATGGTGTCACTCGCGTAACATAGGCTACATAGTTTACACTGAATAACACAACAAGAGTCAACACACACAACCAACTGTAAAACAAAGACCCACACACAACCAACTGTAAAACAAAGACCCACACACAACCAACTGTAAAACAAAGACCCACACACAACCAACTGTAAAACAAAGACCCACACACAACCAACTGTAAAACAAAGACCCACACACAACCAACTGTAAAACAAAGACCCACACACAACCAACTGTAAAACAAAGACCCACACACAACCAACTGTAAAACAAAGACCCACACACAACCAACTGTAAAACAAAGACCCACACACAACCAACTGTAATACAAAGACCTACCCACTGTAACAAAGACCTACCCACTATAACAAAGACCTACCCACTATAACAAAGACCTACCCACTATAACAAAGACCTACCCACTATAACAAAGACCTACCCACTATAACAAAGACCTACCCACTATAACAAAGACCCACCAACTGTAATACAAAGACCTACCCACTGTAACAGAGAGCCACCAACATGTTCTATACCGAGCAATGCTTGCCTAGCACAGCTGGCAAATAAATGAGGTTTTTTTACTGCTCACGTCATGGGTGGGGTTAGAGCGGATTTAGTAGGTGTGTAGGTAGATTTTTATACCGCGTGTAGGTAGATTTTTATACCGTCGTGTAGGTAGATTTTTATACCGTCGTGTAGGTAGATTTTTATACCGTCGTGTAGGTAGATTTTTATACCGTCGTGTAGGTAGATTTTTATACCGTCGTGTAGGTAGATTTTTATACCGTCGTGTAGGTAGATTTTTATACCGCGTGTAGGTAGATTTTTATACCGCGTGTAGGTAGATTTTTATACCGCGTGTAGGTAGATTTTTATACCGCGTGTAGGTAGATTTTTATACCGTGTGTAGGTAGATTTTTATACCGCGTGTAGGTAGATTTTTATACCGCGTGTAGGTAGATTTTTATACCGCGTGTAGGTAGATTTTTATACTGTGTGTAGGTAGATTTTTATACCGTGTGTAGGTAGATTTTTATACCGCGTGTAGGTAGATTTTTATACCGTGTGTAGGTAGATTTTTATACCGCGTGTAGGTAGATTTTATACCGTGTGTAGGTAGATTTTTATACCGTCGTGTAGATAGATTTTTATACCGTGTGTAGGTAGATTTTTATACCGTGTGTAGGTAGATTTTTATACCGTGTGTAGGTAGATTTTTATACCGTCGTGTAGGTAGATTTTTATACCGTGTGTAGGTAGATTTTTATACCGTGTGTAGGTAGATTTTTATACCGTCGTGTAGGTAGATTTTTATACCGTGTGTAGGTAGATTTTTATACCGTGTGTAGGTAGATTTTTATACCGTCGTGTAGATAGATTTTTATACCGTGTGTAGGTAGATTTTTATACCGTGTGTAGGTAGATTTTTATACCGTCGTGTAGGTAGATTTTTATACCGTGTGTAGGTAGATTTTTATACCGTGTGTAGGTAGATTTTTATACCGTCGTGTAGGTAGATTTTTATACCGCGTGTAGGTAGATTTTTATACCGCGTGTAGGTAGATTTTTATACCGCGTGTAGGTAGATTTTTATACCGTGTGTAGGTAGATTTTTATACCGTGTGTAGGTAGATTTTTATACCGTCGTGTAGATAGATTTTTATACCGTGTGTAGGTAGATTTTTATACCGTGTGTAGGTAGATTTTTATACCGTCGTGTAGGTAGATTTTTATACCGTGTGTAGGTAGATTTTTATACCGTGTGTAGGTAGATTTTTATACCGTCGTGTAGGTAGATTTTTATACCGCGTGTAGGTAGATTTTTATACCGCGTGTAGGTAGATTTTTATACCGCGTGTAGGTAGATTTTTATACCGCGTGTAGGTAGATTTTTATACCGTGTGTAGGTAGATTTTTATACCGCGTGTAGGTAGATTTTTATACCGCGTGTAGGTAGATTTTTATACCGCGTGTAGGTATATTTTTATACTGTGTGTAGGTAGATTTTTATACCGTGTGTAGGTAGATTTTTATACCGCGTGTAGGTAGATTTTTATACCGTGTGTAGGTAGATTTTTATACCGCGTGTAGGTAGATTTTATACCGTGTGTAGGTAGATTTTTATACCGTCGTGTAGATAGATTTTTATACCATGTGTAGGTAGATTTTTATACCGTGTGTAGGTAGATTTTTATACCGTGTGTAGGTAGATTTTTATACCGTCGTGTAGGTAGATTTTTATACCGTGTGTAGGTAGATTTTTATACCGTGTGTAGGTAGATTTTTATACCGTCGTGTAGGTAGATTTTTATACCGTGTGTAGGTAGATTTTTATACCGTGTGTAGGTAGATTTTTATACCGTCGTGTAGATAGATTTTTATACCGTGTGTAGGTAGATTTTTATACCGTGTGTAGGTAGATTTTTATACCGTCGTGTAGGTAGATTTTTATACCGTGTGTAGGTAGATTTTTATACCGTGTGTAGGTAGATTTTTATACCGTCGTGTAGGTAGATTTTTATACCGTGTGTAGGTAGATTTTTATACCGTGTGTAGGTAGATTTTTATACCGTCGTGTAGGTAGATTTTTATACCGTGTGTAGGTAGATTTTTATACCGTGTGTAGGTAGATTTTTATACCGTCGTGTAGGTAGATTTTTATACCGTGTGTAGGTAGATTTTTATACCGTCGTGTAGGTAGATTTTTATACCGTCGTGTAGGTAGATTTTTATACCGTCGTGTAGGTAGATTTTTATACCGTCGTGTAGGTCGATTTTTATACCGCGTGTAGGTAGATTTTTATACCGTCTTATAGTTCTGTAAATTATGGATGGGTTTTAATTTTTTTCTGGTTACCATCCGTGTGATCAATTTTTGAGCACACACAACACAAACACGCACGATACAAAACACACAAACACAAACACGCACGATAAAAAAACACAGATACATACATAACGATACAATGATGAAAGCTGCTGAGATATGTGTATACCGCGAACTCTTAACTGTGTACATGTGTACAGGTGTCGTTGTGTACTTGGCTAGATTATAATCGTCTTGTTGTAAAAATAGAAACAAGTCGCGCAGTTGACTAAGTGGTTACGTGTAAACTATTTAGACAATGGTCGAAAATTGAAAGTATTTCTGCTACACTGTTCAATTTCCAGGATCATACGCAGCACTACTATATATAGGCAGCACTTCTATGTATTGACTATAGAGGACTGATAATTTATACTTTCATTACAAGTACTTATTATAAAACAGCATTATATATAAGCAATATATGAGCAGCTTCAATCATGTATACATATAAAAAATATACAATACACGTATATTTTTTAGATATAAGCCAAGCAATAATTTATTTCTACTACACGACCATGTATAACTGTAAGAGGTACAACAGTTGTTAAACCACTAATCTAACCACCACACCTAACCACACCTAACCACACCTAACCACACCTAACCACACTCACAACCACACGTAGCCACCTAACCACATACAACCACACGTATCCACATAATCACATACAACCACACGTAGCCACCTAACCACATACAACCACACGTAGCCACCTAACCATATACAACCACACGTAGCCACCTAACCACATACAACCACACGTAGCCACCTAACCACATACAACCACACGTAGCCACCTAACCACATACAATCACACGTAGCCAACTCTTCAAATACAACCACACGTAGCCACCTAACCACATACAACCACACGTAGCCACCTAACCATATACAACCACACGTAGCCACCTAACCATATACAACCACACGTAGCCACCTAACCACATACAACCACATGTAGCCACCTAACCACACACAACCACACGTAGCCACCTAACCACATACAACCACACGTAGCCACCTAACCATATACAACCACACGTAGCCACCTAACCATATACAACCACACGTAGCCACCTAACCACATACAACCACATGTAGCCACCTAACCACACACAACCACACGTAGCCACCTAACCACTAGCTACAAGTATCTCTCCTTACCTCACCAGTCAACCACCTGAAACCACAGCAGCAAACCTCCCCTGCTCTCACACAGATGTACAACTGTAGAATTCAGTTCTATACCAAGTACATATCACAGGGGAAAGTATGGAAACACGTGCAGGCAAAGAACACTCCTTTTTCAGTAAATGGTAGGATATTTAAAATGTAATTTTAATAGAACAGCTTTGTTATGTTTTTACTGCCGATGAACTTACCTGTTATAGTTTTTGACTCCATAGCATTTTGTTACGTTTTTCTTTCTCATTCATATTTCAGTGTAAAATGGCTTGTACGGTGTTTCATACTTTTCGACTGACTTGTGACGTAGTTGTACCAACAGATTTGCCAAGCAGAGCAATAATATTGGGGGCGGTTCAAATGGCCGGTAGTTTTTTATCGGCAAAAAGTCGGATTTTTTATGTGAGTTAATTACAGACATTTATTCAGATTTGCTTTGCTTACATACGTACATACATAGATGCATACTTACGTTACATACATAATACTTAAATACACAAATACGAACACTCATTAGTCTTATTTTAAATGACAGTACGAACATAAACATACACATATACAAATTCCTTATACGTTTAGTAAAACACACTTATACATGCATTAGTGTACTCATATTTAATTAAACACATACGCACACAAATAGAAACGAATGAATTACACACACAGAAATAGAAACAAATAAATTACACATACACACACATAGAAACAAACGAATTACACATACACACAATTGAAAACAAATGAATTACACATACACACAAATAGAAACAAATAAATTACACATACACACACATAGAAACAAATGAATTACACATACACACATATAGAAACAAATGAATTACACATACACACACACATAGAAACAAATGAATTACACATACACACATAGAAACATATGAATTACACATACACACACATAGAAACAAATGAATTACACATACACACACACATAGAAACAAATGAATTACACATACACACATAGAAACATATGAATTACACATACACACACATAGAAACAAATGAATTACACATACACACACATAGAAACAAATGAATTACACATACACACACATAGAAACAAATGAATTACACATACACACACATAGAAACATATGAATTACACATACACACACAGAGAAACAAATGAATTACACATACACACACATAGAAACATATGAATTACACATACACACACATAGAAACATATGAATTACACATACACAAACATAGAAACAAATGCATTACACATAAACACAAATAGAAACAAATGAATTACACATACAAATAGAAACAAATGAATTACACATACACACACATAGAAACAAATGAATTACACATACACACACAAATAGAAACAAATGAATTACACATACACACACATAGAAACAAATTAATTACACATACACACACATAGAAACAAATGAATTACACATACACACACAAATAGAAACAAATGAATTACACATACACACACATAGAAACAAATGAATTACACATACACACATAGAAACAAATGAATTACACACACATACACAAATAGAAACAAATCAATTACACATACACACACAAATAGAAACAAATGAATTACACATACACACACATAGAAACAAATGAATTTCACATACACACGTCTAATGACTAACGACACATGTGTTAATCTCCCGCCTGACGAATCTACTGCAGCTGTAGGTGAGCTAAAACAACAGCACGTGTTGTGCGCGCGTGCACAGCTGACCGGGGGATCACATTCCAATCAGCTCACACAAGTCTTAGTGGTCCACCACAGTTGTGGGCCTATCAGCTCACACAAGTCTTAGTGGTCCACCACAGTTGTGGGCCTATCAGCTCACACAAGTCTTAGTGGTCCACCACAGTTGTGGGCCAATCAGCTCACACAAGTCTTAGTGGTCCACCACAGCTGTGGGCCAATCAGCTCACACAAGTCTTAGTGGCCCACCACAGTTGTGGGCCGATCAATCAGCTCACACAAGTCTTAGTGGTCCACCACAGCTGTGGGGCAACTGTTACTTTGACACTTTGTCTTCGTCGGACCAGCTAAGCCAAGAGAACCTGACTCGGTCTAACTATTGCGAAATGTTGGGTGGAGTCAGTTTTCTCCTTGTATTGTGTGTGATAGACTTACACGTGTATTGTGTGTGATTGAACTAGACGAGTGATGTGTGTGATTGACTTAGACGTGTGTCATGTACCGTGTGTGATTGACTCCTATGTTTGACATATACAGAGTATGATAACCTCGCGATGTTTTATGACTTGTATTATGTTTGATTGCCTCACTTAGACGTATTACATGTATAGTATATAATTACCTCCCCTAACTTCTGACATATTAAGTGTATGATTGTGTCCTTAAGATTCCTTGCAGTGTATGGTGTCTGATTGCGTCCCTTAGACTCGCGGCATGCATGGTCTGAGATTGCTTCCCCTGCTCTCCATTAGAACGATCAACAATTTGACTGTAAGATCGATAACTCTGGCCCTCATGTGATCACATCGAACGCAGCCTTCTTTACACCACGCCATCAAGTTACAGTAAAAACGTCTTACAGCTTTTTCTTGATGGAGTCGTTCCCCTTGTTCTATAAATAGTTTGTAAATATTTTCAGGAGAAGGTAATCCTGGCTCTAAACATTTGCTATGATCCCAGCAAGCTTCGTCTGGTTTTTGTCTCACGTCTGCCGGTCGCTTTAAGCTTGGCGGCTTACGTTTGTCTATCTCGCTACAGAATTGGTCTGTCTCGCCACAAGTTCTGTCTGTCTCGCCACAAGTTCTGTCTGTCTCGCCACAAGTTCTGTCTCGCCACAAGTTCTGTCTCGCCACAAGTTCTGTCTGTCTCGCCACAAGTTCTGTCTCGCCACAAGTTCTGTCTCGCCACAAGTTCTGTCTCGCCACAAGTTCTGTCTGTCTCGCCACAAGTTCTGTCTGTCTCGCCAAAAGTTCTGTCTGTCTCGCCACACGTTCTGTCTGTCTCGCCCCAAGTTCTGTCTGTCTCGCCACAAGTTCTATCTGTCTCGCCACAAGTTCTGTCTCGCCACACGTTCTGTCTCGCCACAAGTTCTATCTGTCTCGCCACACGTTCTGTCTGTCTCGCCACAAGTTCTGTCTGTCTCGCCACACGTTCTGTCTGTCTCGCCACACGTTCTGTCTCGCCACAAGTTCTATCTGTCTCGCCTCAAGTTCTGTCTGTCTCGCCACACGTTCTGTCTCGCCACAAGTTCTGTCTCGCCACAAGTTCTATCTGTCTCGCCACACGTTCTGTCTCGCCACAAGTTCTGTCTGTCTCGCCACAAGTTCTATCTGTCTCGCCACAAGTTCTGTCTGTCTTGCCACAAGTTCTGTCTGTCTCGCCACAAGTTCTGTCTGTCTCGCCACAAGTTCTGTCTGTCTCGCCACAAGTTCTGTCTGTCTCGCCACAAGTTCTGTCTGTCTCGCCACAAGTTCTGTCTGTCTCGCCACAAGTTCTGTTTGTCTCGCCACAAGTTCTGTCTGTCTCGCCACAAGTTCTGTCTCGCCACAAGTTCTGTCTGTCTCGCCACAAGTTCTGTCTGTCTCGCCACAAGTTCTGTCTGTCTCGCCACAAGTTCTGTCTGTCTCGCCACAAGTTCTGTCTCGCCACAAGTTCTGTCTGTCTCGCCACAAGTTCTGTCTGTCTCGCCACAAGTTCTGTCTGTCTCGCCACAAGTTCTGTCTCGCCACAAGTTCTGTCTGTCTCGCCACAAGTTCTATCTGTCTCGCCACAAGTTCTGTCTGTCTAGCCACAAGTTCTATCTGTCTCGCCACAAGTTCTGTCTGTCTCGCCACAAGTTCTGTCTGTCTCGCCACAAGTTCTGTCTGTCGCGCCAAAAGTTCTGTCTGTCTAGCCACAAGTTCTGTCTCGCCACAAGTTCTGTCTGTCTCGCCACAAGTTCTGTCTGTCTTGCCACAAGTTCTGTCTGTCTCGCCACAAGTTCTGTCTGTCTCGCCACAAGTTCTGTCTCGCCACAAGTTCTATCTGTCTCGCCACAAGTTCTGTCTGTCTCGCCACAAGTTCTGTCTGTCTCGCCACAAGTTCTGTCTGTCGCGCCAAAAGTTCTGTCTGTCTAGCCACAAGTTCTGTCTCGCCACAAGTTCTGTCTGTCTCGCCACAAGTTCTGTCTGTCTTGCCACAAGTTCTGTCTGTCTCGCCACAAGTTCTGTCTGTCTCGCCACAAGTTCTGTCTCGCCACAAGTTCTTTCTGTCTCGCCACAAGTTCTGTCTGTCTCGCCACAAGTTCTGTCTGTCTCGCCACAAGTTCTGTCTGTCTCGCCACAAGTTCTGTCTGTCTCGCCACAAGTTCTGTCTGTCTCAACACAAGTTCTGTCTCGCCACAAGTTCTGTCTGTCTCGCCACAAGTTCTGTCTGTCTCGCCACAAGTTCTATCTGTCTCGCCAAAAGTTCTGTCTGTCTCGCCACAAGTTCTATCTGTCTCGCCACAAGTTCTGTCTCGCCACAAGTTCTGTCTGTCTCGCCACAAGTTCTGTCTGTCTCGCCACAAGTTATGTCTGTCTCGCCAAAAGTTCTGTCTGTCTCGTCACAAGTTCTGTCTCGCCACAAGTTCTGTCTGTCTCGCCACAAGTTCTGTCTGTCTCGCCACAAGTTCTGTCTGTCTCGCCACAAGTTCTGTCTGTCTCGCCACAAGTTCTATCTGTCTCGCCACAAGTTCTGTCTGTCTCGCCACAAGTTCTGTCTGTCTCGCCACAAGTTCTGTCTCGCCACAAGTTCTGTCTGTCTCGCCACAAGTTCTGTCTGTCTCGCCACAAGTTCTGTCTCGCCACAAGTTCTGTCTCGCCACAAGTTCTGTCTGTCTCGCCACAAGTTCTGTCTGTCTCGCCACAAGTTCTGTCTGTCCTGCCACAAGTTCTGTCTGCCTCGCCACAAGTTCTGTCTCGCCACAAGTTCTGTCTGTCTCGCCACAAGTTCTGTCTGTCTTGCCACAAGTTCTCTCTCGCCACAAGTTCTGTCTGTCTCGCCACAAGTTATGTCTGTCTCGCCAAAAGTTCTGTCTGTCTAGCCACAAGTTCTGTCTCGCCACAAGTTCTGTCTTTCTCGCCAAAAGTTCTGTCTGTCTAGCCACAAGTTCTGTCTCGCCACAAGTTCTGTCTGTCTCGCCACAAGTTCTGTCTGTCTCGCCACAAGTTCTATCTGTCTCGCCACAAGTTCTGTCTGTCTCGCCACAAGTTCTATCTGTCTCGCCACAAGTTCTGTCTCGCCACAAGTTCTGTCTGTCTCGCCACAAGTTCTGTCTGTCTCGCCACAAGTTATGTCTGTCTCGCCACAAGTTCTATCTGTCTCGCCACAAGTTCTGTCTCGCCACACGTTCTGTCTCGCCACAAGTTCTATCTGTCTCGCCACACGTTCTGTCTGTCTCGCCACAAGTTCTGTCTGTCTCGCCACACGTTCTGTCTGTCTCGCCACACGTTCTGTCTCGCCACAAGTTCTATCTGTCTCGCCTCAAGTTCTGTCTGTCTCGCCACACGTTCTGTCTCGCCACAAGTTCTGTCTCGCCACAAGTTCTATCTGTCTCGCCACACGTTCTGTCTCGCCACAAGTTCTGTCTGTCTCGCCACAAGTTCTATCTGTCTCGCCACAAGTTCTGTCTGTCTTGCCACAAGTTCTGTCTGTCTCGCCACAAGTTCTGTCTGTCTCGCCACAAGTTCTGTCTGTCTCGCCACAAGTTCTGTCTGTCTCGCCACAAGTTCTGTCTGTCTCGCCACAAGTTCTGTTTGTCTCGCCACAAGTTCTGTCTGTCTGGCCACAAGTTCTGTCTCGCCACAAGTTCTGTCTGTCTCGCCACAAGTTCTGTCTGTCTCGCCACAAGTTCTGTCTGTCTCGCCACAAGTTCTGTCTGTCTCGCCACAAGTTCTGTCTCGCCACAAGTTCTGTCTGTCTCGCCACAAGTTCTGTCTGTCTCGCCACAAGTTCTGTCTGTCTCGCCACAAGTTCTGTCTCGCCACAAGTTATGTCTGTCTCGCCACAAGTTCTATCTGTCTCGCCACAAGTTCTGTCTGTCTCGCCACAAGTTCTGTCTGTCTCGCCACAAGTTCTATCTGTCTCGCCACAAGTTCTGTCTGTCTCGCCACAAGTTCTGTCTGTCTCGCCACAAGTTCTGTCTGTCTCGCCACAAGTTCTATCTGTCTCGCCACAAGTTCTGTCTGTCTCGCCACAAGTTCTGTCTGTCTCGCCACAAGTTCTGTCTGTCGCGCCAAAAGTTCTGTCTGTCTAGCCACAAGTTCTGTCTCGCCACAAGTTCTGTCTGTCTCGCCACAAGTTCTGTCTGTCTTGCCACAAGTTCTGTCTGTCTCGCCACAAGTTCTGTCTGTCTCGCCACAAGTTCTGTCTCGCCACAAGTTCTTTCTGTCTCGCCACAAGTTCTGTCTGTCTCGCCACAAGTTCTGTCTGTCTCGCCACAAGTTCTGTCTGTCTCGCCACAAGTTCTGTCTGTCTCGCCACAAGTTCTGTCTGTCTCGCCACAAGTTCTGTCTCGCCACAAGTTCTGTCTGTCTCGCCACAAGTTCTGTCTGTCTCGCCACAAGTTCTATCTGTCTCGCCACAAGTTCTGTCTGTCTCGCCACAAGTTCTATCCGTCTCGCCACAAGTTCTGTCTCGCCACAAGTTCTGTCTGTCTCGCCACAAGTTCTGTCTGTCTCGCCACAAGTTATGTCTGTCTCGCCAAAAGTTCTGTCTGTCTCGCCACAAGTTCTGTCTCGCCACAAGTTCTGTCTGTCTCGCCACAAGTTCTGTCTGTCTCGCCACAAGTTCTGTCTGTCTCGCCACAAGTTCTGTCTGTCTCGCCACAAGTTCTGTCTGTCTCGCCACAAGTTCTGTCTGTCTCGCCACAAGTTCTGTCTCGCCACAAGTTCTGTCTGTCTCGCCACAAGTTCTGTCTGTCTCGCCACAAGTTCTGTCTCGCCACAAGTTCTGTCTCGCCACAAGTTCTGTCTGTCTCGCCACAAGTTCTGTCTGTCTCGCCACAAGTTCTGTCTGTCCTGCCACAAGTTCTGTCTGTCTCGCCACAAGTTCTGTCTCGCCACAAGTTCTGTCTGTCTCGCCACAAGTTCTGTCTGTCTTGCCACAAGTTCTCTCTCGCCACAAGTTCTGTCTGTCTCGCCACAAGTTATGTCTGTCTCGCCAAAAGTTCTGTCTGTCTAGCCACAAGTTCTCTCTCGCCACAAGTTCTGTCTGTCTCGCCACAAGTTCTGTCTTTCTCGCCAAAAGTTCTGTCTGTCTAGCCACAAGTTCTGTCTGTCTAGCCACAAGTTCTGTCTAGCCACAAGTTCTGTCTGTCTAGCCACAAGTTCTGTCTCGCCACAAGTTCTGTCTGTCTCGCCACAAGTTCTGTCTGTCTCGCCACAAGTTCTGTCTGTCTCGCCACAAGTTTTGTCTGTCTCGCCACACGTTCTACACAAACAGAATCCTCTGCTCACCTAGCAAGAAAATTATGTAAATCTGCAAATCCAGCTTTAGATTTTGAGCAAGAACGTTTATCAAAAGAAAAAAAATTCATTCGTTCACCGTCAGAGATAAATGAAATTAAGCCGAAAAATTTCAGGCATCTAGGTAAGTTATGTGAGGAGATAAGTGGTAGTGGGGTGTGTGGTAATGGGGTGTGTGGTAGTGGGGTGTGTGGTGCATCTGTGGTACACTGCTCAATTATCTGACTTAAGTGTTTAGGGTGTAGCCATTTTTGTGGTAATGGTCTAGCGTGTAGCCCTTGTTCATAACTTAACGGTGTAGCTTGTAGCCCTTGTTCATAACTTAACGGTGTAGCGTGTAGCCCTTGTTCATAACTTAACGGGGTAGCGTGTAGCCCTTGTTCATAACTTAACGGTGTAGCTTGTAGCCCTTGTTCATAACTTAACGGGGTAGCGTGTAGCCCTTGTTCATAACTTAACGGTGTAGCTTGTAGCCCTTGTTCATAACTTAACGGGGTAGCGTGTAGCCCTTGTTCATAACTTAACGGTGTAGCTTGTAGCCCTTGTTCATAGCTACCGAGATGTAGGGTGTGATTGTAGGCACACACAAAAATTAGCAGAGAAAAAATTCACAGGAAAAAAAAGTCACAAATGTTATTTGCATGGAATTGGTTAAAAGTTTTATTTTCTAAATATTCAGAAAGTTTATATCAACTTACGAATGATTAAATGTGATGTAATGAGCGTAGTTTCTATACGTATAGTAATATTAATAACACACGTACAAATATTTTATATGAAGTATGTAGGTTTTAATTCTGTTATACATATAGCATTTAAATTTTAATAGAACTTGATAGAATGTTCCAACCTTCTTGGTTTTCATTGTGTATATAAAACACTAACATTAAATTAGCGTGAAATGGCATAAAGATGTAGTTACTGTGACTTGCTGTCCTCAACTTAATGCAACAATAGTTTAAACATCTGTACTGCCAACATTTTTCACATGCATGACATAACAAAGCAAAGGATCAAAACAGAAAGCCGACACGGTACAAAGACTGTCATTGACGCAAAACATTAACAACACACAAATATGGACGGACAAGGCCGACTGAGGAAAAGCCGACCAAGGGATAGCCTGCGGCAAAGAAAAAAAAAAAAAAAAAAAAAAAAAAAAAAAAAAAAAACACAATTATGTGCCAAAATTTCTTTAATTTTCTACCGCGTATTTAACTAAATACGTAACAAAAGTTGAGGTAGCTGTGTAAATTATGTTATACTATTTTTGCTTATTAGTGTTATAAACTAATATAAACCATAATGCTTTTAATCACAACCAACATAAGTAAACACCCACAATTTTACAATTTTTAACAATTAAACTTTTTAAAAATTGTTAAAGATTTTGTGACTTTTTTTTCGGGTCAATGGCCTGCAGCTAACTCCTGCAGTAAAAATAAAAAATAAACAGATGCTGGAATTATTCTCTAGAAGTGGATACCGACATCCACACAAGGCTGGATTCACATTTGGTACAGGGAGATAACTCCCACATTTGGTACAGGGAGATAACTCGGTCTCGTTATATTCGGGGTTAGCGGTATGTTTACAAATATCATCTAAATTTAGCACTCGCACAAAGTAGAGAAAACATTACCGTGTGTTTTGTAAAGATAAAGAAGGTAAAGGATATATGCCTCGGGTTAGGGTCGTCCATAAATGGTGTCACACTCATAAGGGGAAGGTCGGGTCTGTAATTTTGTGACGTTGTGTAATCAGTGTTTCTTCCAGACTTTTTTCTCCGGGGGGGCACTTGAAATCTTCGGGGGGGGGGGCGGTAAACTTTCTTCGGGGGGGCGGACACTGTTAAAAGTATATATTTTCTATATAAATTATATAAATTTCATTTCGTCCGGGGGGGGGGGCGGTAAAAATTTTTCGGGGGGGCTTTGCCCCCCCGAAGAGATGCCTGGAAGAAACTCTGTGTGTAATGAGGGGGAGGGAAAGTTCAGATACTGTTACGTCATACTTTTGCATTATAAAAAGTATTGTTAGTAAATGAATTCTAACCGTTATTTCATGTTTCAGAAAACTGTTTTAATAAATTGTAATAGAAATTGATTAAAAGGCTCCTTGTTGACTTTGCGCAATCATCATTTTAGAACGAAAAAAATCGATGTTTTAAGAAAAATTCAACCACAATTTCGATGGGGGGGGGGGGGGGAAGGGTGGGGGGCTGAGGTGTGAGGTCATTTTAAAATGGGGGTGGGGTTCTGGCTTTTTTTGACGATGAGTGACCGAGGGAAGAAAGGAGTTAAAAATCGTCCAAAAAGCTTGACGTCACTTATGGATGACCCCTTACTAAATTTTGCAATGTTGTTGAAAGATCTAGTCTATAATATAGTTCATTAATCATAAAAAAAAAGATACAAGTCTGTTAGATCACAGCCCCGCTGACTACCACATTATTCCTCCTAATCATGAGACACATTTTTTTTATTTGATCATAGTTCTGACATTGGCAGGTGCCCAAACTCTTGCAATTAACACCGTGCCAACAGGCAGGTTAGCGACATGTGTGTCACGGCACTAATCTATCTTAAAATCACAGTCACATTGAGTATGGCAGAACTACCTACGGCTGTGTGTACACCAGTCAATAAATAATATTCATATTTAAGTAGCCGATATAATTAAGTGTAAATTAGGATAAATTTAAACCCTTTCTCTGCAATAAATAAACGTGTGCTTACGGTTAATAATTGGGCGTTGCAGTTACTCATTCAATTTTCGGAAATTAGACTTTGCTAGCGTCAGTAGTAACCAACTTGAGCCTCTATTTAGTTTAGAGTTTAGACTATTTTTTTATTTGTGGGCCTTGTCCTTGTGTAAGGTACCTTATTTCAGAATTTCTTATTATTATTAAAGATTAAGCTGAAAATTGTAGGAAGATCTATCCTACAATGTAGCCCTTACTGAGTTGGATTTGAAAATTAGACTTTCTGGTAAAATCTTAGTTTAGCGTCGTAAATTCGGCCAAAACTAGTAATGTAGGAGAGAGTGAATTAATGAATATGTCATTAAATATGAGTATATTTTCGTATATTTTGATAAAATATTATAAATAATTGAATAATAGATCACCATTTATGGTTAAATCAATTTAAATATCCTGAAATTAATTTTTATCAACCCTGTTCGAGATAGTAAATTTGCTATTAAAAACAGCAGCCATCTTAAGAAAATGTTATTTAGAGTAGCTTCCCTTTCATTTCTATTCGTATGAAAATGTATTTAAATATGATTGTCTTGTTGTATAGTCCGTATAACAAAGCATTTTTTTTAAATTCTGCTCTTTAAAAACTGAATCTCCTAACAAACAATTTTATTAATTCTAGAAGCATTGTGAGATGCAACTTGTATCCATGTTTTAAATCACGTTTTTTTTTACTAATGTTTATTTGATCTTACTATTACTATATAGTTTGAGTTTTTTCTTATTGTTTGAATGTTCACTATTTTCATTTCAGGTTTTTCTTTTCATCAATTAGTGATTCTATCGTAACTTATGACATTCTTTTTACTTCTCTTTACCTTAATTAAACCCCAACCTCCGTCATATTTTTGTTGTCAATGTCACAACAAATCATAAGGGGTCATCCATAAATGACGTCACACTCGTACGGGGAGGGGGGGGGGGGGTCCGTAATTTTGTGACTATGTGTGATGAGGGGGAGGGGGGGGGGGTTTCAGATGTTGCGACGTCACATTTTTGCATTATAAAAAAGCAATGTTAGAAAACGAATTTTAGACGTTATTTTGCGTTTTAGATAACTGTTTATAAATTGTAATAGTTTAGACAAGATTTTGGAAAAATATCGATGTTTTAAAAAAATTCAACTGCAATTTTGAGGGGGGGGGGGTTGTAGGTTGAGGTGTGACGTCATTTTAGGGGGGGGAGCTGGCTTTTTGTGACGACGTGTGACGGAGAAATGGGGGGGGGGGGGAAGGTAAAAATCGTCAAAAAAAGCGTGACGTCATTTATGGATGACCCCAATGTAAAAAATTACGCTTCGCTCTGCCTTATCTAAGATCTCTAGCCTTAATTTTGACAACAATAAAAGATTGTCATCATTTATATATACAGAGAGACAAAATGTATTATCCACCCGCTTCCCTCGTAAAACATCACCTAAAATAATCAGCCACTCCACCCCTTAAGTGCGTGTTGTCATTATGGTCGATCGCAAGTCTCCACCCGCCAGACACATTTTGGTTATCCTTTGTTGTCAAAATGTCAACATCAAGTACCCAAGTGAGTGGTATGGGGTTGTCCATAAATGATATCACATATGATTTGCTACGGGAGTGAGTGAAGATTTGTGACGTCAACTCAGGCGGCTCCGCAATTTATGATGTGTCGGTCTCATGAAAGGAGGTGAACGGGGAAAAATACCTAGGTGGTTGATGGAGAACCTCACTATAATGCTTTGTTCAATCAAAATAACGATAAATAAGCATTAGTATACGTATACCTTGCTTAAAACGAATCATCACAAATGTTGCAAGCCTGCTGTTTTGGCAAAACATTTGGCAAAACGGCCTTAACTTAACACATTATCCCCGTCAAAAAGGCTTGCCACCAAATGCCTGCCGACGAATAAGCCGCGTCTAATGCGGGGCGTTAGGAATACTGCCATTAGCATGGGCCGCGTTAGTAGAGCACCAGTAGGCTATCGCGCTTTGTAAGATGACGTAAATACTTAAATTCAATTTCGCTAAACTGCGCGAAAATTTAGTAATGTTCCATCGTTTGAGGAAATTTATTTTCTTGGACTTAAATTGAAATATCATGTTGACTGTCTGGCTCTTAATTTCCGAATATCACTTTTAATGTATCAAGATTCAGAACTATAATTTACTTTAATATAAGTGTCATCTTATCGTTTATTGTGGTTTTTATAAAGCGCAGAGCAGCTACAAAATCGGGCGGCCATCTTGTTTTCACCAAGCTTCTTTTGGAGCTTAATATGGGTAGTGTAGTTCTATACGGTGTGAGCTTAATACATTTTTAAAGGGCCGAAAGTCTCAAGACAGCAAGCTTGCAGAAATAACTACGTACGCTTAAATGGACGAGTGATAGATGTGTTAGGGGCTGTTTAATGAACACCAACTTATGTAATCAAATTAAACGTCGCAAAAGCGTCAAAAAGGCAGTGCTTGTTGTTTTTTTTTTCTATAAAATTAGCCTAACGGTCGGCGGTACCGCTACATGACGTCACGTGCGAGCGTTAACTCGGTGACGATCTGCTAAGTGGGGGAATGAAAAAGGTGGGGTTCAAGAAATGCGACTCGGCAAGCTTTTTAGATTTCTTGACCCTTCTTAAGCGCCTTCCCGGAACCTAACTTTTTTCACTTACTATTTACTAGTTTAGCTCACTGTACTATTTTAATTATAGTGTAGGCAGTGTGAAGAGCAGCGAGTGTTTGTTTATTGGATGACAAAGCGTGTAATTGTAAGACAATTATATTGATTCTGTTTAATTAGTTCATTATATTGATTTTTGTTTATAACATCTCTTATTCATTGATATTTTATTATCTTTATGCATTGTCTATTTTCATCATCCTGGCCCTCACAATGTGGGCTAAAATTGGGTCATTTAAATATTTTCCACATATTTAATAAACACCATGAAGTTCTAAAAATTTTAAACAATTCCAACAATCCTTTCCATATCTTTGGTTTCTCTGAAACTCGATTACAATCTTTTATAAATGATGTTGAGATATCCGTCTCTGATTATAACCTAATACGCCGAGACCCATCCTTACACAAAGAAACTGGCCTTTGTGTCTATGTCCACTCCTCAATTCGTTTCAAGTACAGGATGGATCTGTCAACGGACAATATAGAATGTATTTGGATTGAACTCGAAAAAAGCAAACACCATCCGGCAATTTTAATTTGCTTCCTTTATAGAAATCCCTGTGAAAACATGGATTGGTATGATCGTTTTTGCTCCATGATGGATACCGTTTTATCTACTAACAATGAATATATCATATTGGGAGATTTTAATATAAATTTATTAAAACCTCAAGGATATTGGCAAGATATTATTGATTCTTTGAATCTTAAACAATTTGTGCACACGGCTACCAGGGTAAATGATAAATCTAGTACAATAATTGACCACATATACGCATCACCTGACTGCAACCTAATAGAGGTCTGTGTCCCCTCTTGTGGTGTTAGTGATCACTTCCCTGTTTGCTGTACTTTTTCGACAAAAAGATTATGTGTACCTTCGCGGCAACACATAACTATAAGTTATCGCTCTTTTAGAAAATTTAATGAAAATCTTTTTCTTTCGGATTTATTGGCTGCCCCCTTCTGCAATGTATACAATTATAATTGTCCCGATCTTGCCATTTCTGAATGGCTGCGTATTTTCTATACTATATATGATAAACATATTCCTAAAATCTCTAAAAGAGTTAAGACTACATACAAACCTTCTTGGTTTAACAACAATATCGAATCTGCAATTAATAAAAGAGACTGGCTTAAACGTCATGGAACTTCTGAGGACTTTTGTAGGCAGCGAAATTATGTCAAACTGCTTGTGCGTAGGTCGAAGAAAGAGTATTTTAATAAGCTGCTGTCAGGCAAACCTAATTCCAAATCTATCTGGACTGCTATAAATCAAATAATTAGAAAAAAACGCACATGTAATACAGCTGGACATTGCCAGATATCTGCTGATGACTTTAACAATCATTTTATATCATCTGTAGCGCTCAACACAGATGCTGATTACACAATCAGTGAGGAGCTTAAAAATTTTTGTAATTCTGCTCACCGTGGTAGGACAGAGCTGATCATTCCGCTTCTCACTGTTCATGAAGTTTATGTTAGCCTAAGATCTCTTAAACCGTCTTCAACAACTGCGTTTGATGATATTTCTAATAATGTATTGAAGATTTCAGCTCCAATAATTTCCGAAGTTTTAACCTATGTCTATAACCTCTGTATTGCCAAGCATTATTACCCGACACATTTTAAGCATGCTAAGGTTATACCACTACACAAAAAAGGTAACATCCAAGATGCTAATAACTACAGGCCAATTTCTATACTTTCTTCCCTCTCCAAGCCACTAGAAATACATATAAACAAATGCATTTCATATTACCTAGAAAAGTTCAAGCTTTTCCATAGTAATCAGTCTGGGTTTAGAAAGTTTCATTCTTGTCACACTGCTCTGATTAGGATGAATGAAAACTGGCTTATAAATATTAACAAAAACCTACTCTGTGGCTCGCTGTTTGTCGATTTCAGAAAAGCCTTTGATTCTATTGATCACACCATACTTCTTAAAAAACTAATTCCATACAAATTCCACGACTTTACAGTTAGGTTACTTCACTCCTTTTTATCTAACCGATCTCAACGCGTGTTTCACCTTAATACCATCTCTTCACAGAAATATGTTAATATAGGGGTTCCACAGGGCTCAATCTTAGGTCCTTTACTTTTTTCTTTATACATTAATGATCTTCCATTACATATTGACGCTGGTCAGTGCGAGATGTTCGCTGATGATACTTCTTTGCATGTCTTTGCAGACAGTGCTGAGTCACTGAGTTACAAACTTCAAACATGTGCCAATCAGCTTGCAACTTGGACAAAATTTAACAAAATGAAACTTCACCCCGATAAAACCAAGTCAATGTTTATAACAACTCATCAGAAACGCCTTCGTCTTCCATCCACCGCATTAAACATTACTATAGACAATTCAAACATTGAACAGGTAGACAGTTACAAATGCCTAGGATTGTTTATAGATCACAACCTCACTTGGTCTGACCATATTCATTTTCTAAGAATGTCCTTATTAAAGACAACCTTTCAGTTAGCAAGGATAAAGAACTTTCTCAACTATAGGAGCAGGCTGGTTTTTTATGAGGCTTTTATTCAATCCAGGTTGGATTATGCTTCTGTAGTGTGGAGCGGCAGCTTTATATCTAAGCAGCGTCCTCTTCTTTCTTTACAAAAAAGGGCTATAAAACTGGTTACTGGCTTGTCTAGTAGTATGGATTCTTTTCTTACAACTAAAATACTTCCATTAAATAAAAAGATAATATATACTAAATCAATTTTCTTATATAAAATATTCCACGAAACAGCCCCCTCTTACTTATCAGATCTATTTTCTTTTAACATAAAATTAAATCGTCGTCTCAATTTACCATTCCCTTATTCAACCTTTTTCCAAAAACATAGCTTCGCCTACTCTGGTTCTAATTTGTGGAACAATCTTCCTAATAAAATAAAGCTATCTAGATCTGAAAATATATTCAAATCTAAATTAAAACTAAAATTATTTAATGACCTAACTGACTCATTGTAACATTTCTCATTCATCTATTATATTCTCTTTTTTATCTCATTATGTATGATAGCTATGTACCATTGTTTCTTTATTCCACATTTTCAGTGCTATGTGTTACTGCTATGTGTTTTTGAATTGCTTTATTTGTTTAAACGGCCAATGTGAAAAAAGGCCTTTGTGCCTACAATTGTAACCGTTGTTTGAATAAATTTGAATAAATTTGAATAAATTTGAATAAATTTGAATTTCTTAATAGTTCTTTTGTCCCCACTGAGAAAATGGATCACCAATGAATGACGCGTCATACTTCTACAGCTGGTCTTTCTCCCACAACCATCCCGTTTTCACGAAAAAAAAAACCTGACCCGTCTCCAAAATCACATCGCTGAGTTCTACTCAACCTCTCCCCACCACAAATCACTATTTCTATCTGAAACAATATGTTCATATGTTTGCTCTGTAATAATACACGCTATCATTACTATCTTAAGAGCGACGTCATTTATGAGCGATCTAATATTGATTTGCTTACTGCAAATAAAGTGTTCAAAAGTTCGACCTCCCAACAATTGTTGTGATCTTGGATGCACACTATTAAGTCTGATAAGATCTATTAGTCATTCATGTCAACTATATTAAAAAAAAAAGAAAAATTACTATATAGGGGGTCATCCATAAATGATGTCACGCTTTTTTTTGACGATTTTTACCTCCCCCCCTCCCCTCCGTCACACGTCGTCACAAAAAGCCAGACCCCCTCCCCTAAAATGACGTCACACCTCAGCCTACAACCCCCCTCAAAATTACAGTTGAATTGTTTTTAAACAGCTATATTTTTCCAAAATCTTGTCTGAACTCTGTCAAAATAGATTATTTTAATCAATTGTTATTACAATGTATTAAAACAGTTTTTTAAAACGCAAAATAACGTCTATAATTCGTTTTGTAACATTGCTTTTTTAAAATGCAATGTGTGACGTAGCACCATCTGAACCCCTCCCCCTCCCACTCATCACACAACGTCACAAAATTACGGACCCCCCTTCCCCTACGAGTGTGACGTCATTTATGGACGACCCCCCCCCCCCCCCCCCGCATATATTAAAACAATCATATTAAACCACAAAATCAACACAAAAGACATGCGAATAGACAATTTATTGTTTTTAAAACATGGCCGCTGCTTGTATTTACTCATTGTTGTCTCGAACGGGGTAGTTTAAAGTTTATTCCAGGATATTTATGTCTGGTTTGGTCTTGGATTGTGATTTGTTATTCAATTATCTGTTATAATGCTGGAGTTGGTGCTGTCTTTATCATTGAGTGCGGGGGTGGGCTCAGGGCTGCTCACCTGTAGATAGATAAAATTAGAATATTAAAACTTGTAAACCAACTAAGTCTATGAATGTATGCAGATATAAATTAAATAGTGCACATACTGATCATTCATGCATGTTACATATCTACTTTTTAATCTGCTAGTCTCAGTTTCTGACTAGAAATACAATTTTTTTTTTTAATAAATTCAATAAACCTAAGCAGAGTACACTAAAAGTATTCTACTAGGGCAAGTCAGACAATGCTCTCTGTTTTTCCTGAAAAGGAAAAACTAAATGTATGAGAAATGACTTAACCAAATAGATTACTCATGAGTTTAAGTTACTATTGTTGTCTAGTACCTGGCTAGCTCTGCCTGGTTTGCCAGTTGGTGTGGACAATCTTCTGATGATCCTACTTAGCTCTACAGGGCTGACTTTCTTGAAGCCAAATGTGTCTGGCTTTTCTGGCTCAGGAACAACTTTGTAGTAGTAGCCACTCATGTCTGTACTGTAGCACTATTCTCTACCATGTGCACTATGCTACCTGATTCTCTACCATGTAGCACTTACTTCTCTGCAGGCCACATCTCGTACTTCTAATATCTGAAAAAACAAAATTTGGAACAGAAAAATTCAATGAAAGTATTACAATTCTTTTATACTTTTATACTAATTTTATGTTTAAAGCTACTATTAATATTATAACAAAATTTGTCAAGTATGAATACAGTTTTTGAAATTAGATTTACATTGATATATTTAAATACTGTAAAACTGATTGCAACAAAATTTGTAAAGCATCACATGAGTAGACTTAGACTGGTACTTTTAAAAAAACTCATGTGTACAACAAAACTGTAATGGTAATTATAAAATAATATTCAATTATCAGGATATCAATCTTCTTCTTCTTCTTTCTTGATTTTAGTTTTGGAAACACAATTAAGTTTATGTGTCAGTTAGACTCAATTAGTTATGCACCATTGAGGTCACTGACTCCAATTTCAGCCTGCTTTTCTTTTTGGATTTGCTTCAATAGCTTTTGTCCAACCAAGAACAAACTACAAGGCAGCAGGTTTTTTATTTTGGAGTTGTCTCTCCTAGAAGAGTGGCTGTCCCCAACTATCGAGCCTCATCTGCCCGAGGGTTCGAACTCGAGACTTTTCGGTTTAGCAACCATTAGCTTTACCGACTCAACCACGCTAACCCCTAGGATATCAATAATATTTACAATATATCTTCAACATATAAGCCAACTGTTATAAATTATTTATTATAAATATAGCAAATAGTTCATATAGAATCCATATATGTAATAATGTTAATATAATTACATTATAATCACTAAGTTCTCATTAATAATGGATAGGCCTCTTAGTCTTACAGATGTTGGTAATATTAATATAATAAGAGTTCTAGGCATACACTAAAATTAAATAATGGGCTTGTCCTAGTCAATAATAATGACTTAATTATTGTAGCAGGCCTATAATAAATATAATTACTAATATGCCTAATTGGACTAGGTATAATCCGCTGTAGGTTTATGCCAAAATTACGTTACTTTCCTATCCTTTAATTAATTAACTACTAAAGTAATGGTTAATTACCTACAACTACTACTAGTAGGTATAATCAGTGCATTTTTAAATTTAATATATTAACTTTCTCTGCCTATGATTTTTTTAAATATATTACATTAATTCAATTATAAATTATGCTAATTACCTAATACTAATTAGTAAGTAGATCTAACTATTTAGATTTTAGGCTTAGGCCTATAAGTTATTTTTTCATATCATCAGTATATTAGTAGGCCTATATATTATTTATTTACTTATAGCCTAGGCCTGCAAAACATGCAGACTACAAACTATAACTATTCAGTATTCATTCATTGTTCATCTATTGAATCTATTGTAATTGTTTATTTAGGGCCTATTATAGGCCCTATATAGTATATAGGGGATAATCAATTAATTATTACGTTTTATGCATGTTGTTAACTAATGTTAACTTGTTGTTAGTACATGATTTTAAATTAAGTAAAAATAAAATTTTAATAGGCTAGGGCCCCAAGGGCTAATTTAATTATTAATTAAAATTATTAGGCCTACTAACTACACATACGTCATACATAGTACATAGATCTAGATCTATTTGGTTAAGTCATTTCTCATACATTTAGTTTTTCCTTTTCAGGAAAAACAGAGAGCATTGTCTGACTTGCCCTAGTAGAATACTTTTAGTGTACTCTGCTTAGGTTTATTGAATTTATTAAAAAAAAAAATTGTATTTCTAGTCAGAAACTGAGACTAGCAGATTAAAAAGTAGATATGTAACATGCATGAATGATCAGTATGTGCACTATTTAATTTATATCTGCATACATTCATAGACTTAGTTGGTTTACAAGTTTTAATATTCTAATTTTATCTATCTACAGGTGAGCAGCCCTGAGCCCACCCCCGCACTCAATGATAAAGACAGCACCAACTCCAGCAGACCACCCAGGACCAGCAAGAGACTTTCAGACGTGGAGCTTCAGCGGTTCCTGCGCCGTATCCAGAGGCCAACCATCTCCCACCAACTGTCATGCAAGGACAACCTGTCAAGTGACTCAACCACGACCATCACAGACAAGGGGTCTGTGTCTGCTGCCTCGGTGGACAGCACGGACAGACAGAAAGCTTTCAACCAACTGTCACGTCCAACCACGGCCAGCAGAGCTAAGAATGTGGCCGAGTGTTACTTGTGTGACGAGGCTGAGAGAGAATCCAATAAAACGCTGGTGCCTTTTGTTTACCCCTACGCTGATGATAAAGCTTTGAGCAGGGAGGAAGTGGCTAAAATTACCTCCAGGGTGTCTACACCAACAAATGCGAGCGAGCGGGGTCTGGCGACCTGCGTGAGGGCACCCATCAACTATGACAGTGTACGTGCCCTGTCTAAAGATCTTCCTCTCATCTGTGGACTTCATCGCAGCAAAAGTGTCCACCATATTGTAAACAGGCTGCACTTTAACCCGAGGCCTAAAAGACATCATTGCCACACAACAAGGGCCACACCCATCAACTTTTAGACAGTTAAATGTTATTTTTATAAATACAATGTCCGATACAAATATGTAGCCTATTGTTTGTTATTCTAAATGACTTTAGGAAAACTACCGGTAGGTAGGGTGTCGCCTAAGACAATTAAAAACTACATTTATTTATCTATAATTTGATACCATTTTTAATTAGCCTAAAAAAGGATTTTTTAATGTGACGAGCGAACATTTACCCTGCTCGCAGCGCCAATTGTGACGAGCGAACATTTATCCTGCCGACAACGCCAATTGTAACGAGCCAACAGTTACCATGCTCGCAATGCCACATGTAATGAGACCTAATTGCCTGTAGTGCCACGTGTTAACGAGTTTAACCACTCATTCTAGACAACATTGACCACAGTATAGATACTCAAGATGCAGGTTCGCTATTGATCCTTTATTACATGAATCAAGAAATGCTTCATAATAACACAATAAATCAACAGGAATGCTTCTCAATAATAGTCTGAATCAACTGACCCCTAACAGTCCTTCACTAGGCTTTATATAACTGAATCCACATGTCTATAATCCTCCTTAACACAATACGGCTAACCCGTTCTATAACCGACTTGACATAGTCACACAGACTGACTGATCTAAGCGAGCGATGAAGATGGAAGAGAGCTCGCTGAAACGGGAAGAGAGAGAAAAGGGCGAGTTCTGCCGTCCCCTCCTATTTATGCCTTGTATCCGTACTCGTCTTCCTCCGTAATCGATACTTGTACTCGATCTCCGACCACCAGTTGCGTAGTTCAAACGTACCGTCCGTAAAATAACATCTGCATCCTATCCATCAAAGTTGACAGGCCGTCTGAATACCGTTTCCCAAAATAGCACGCGTTGGCTTTGAGGTTGTTATCAGCCCGACCCAATAAGCCACCTGTTATCGGTTGCATCAGACCAACACTGTGTCTCGGGTTCTCGTTCGTTATCATTTGTAACTGGTAGTTAGGCCTACCCCAGTTACATCCACCCCTGCTTTTTTTGTGTGTTTTCAACCACAAACAACGCCTGGCAGGTGCACTCCTCCAAAGTCAATCGCACAGTCGTAAAAAAAATCTATTGTTCCACTCACTGTCCACGACGTTCCATTCGTATACGATTGACAGTTATACCTAGTTCACATATCAACTGTGTCTACATCATCTTCCTGAGACACAAAACAGTTCTAGAATTCACATCCACCCTTTCCATTTGGTGCCTTCACCAGTTCACTTCTATAGCTCTTTGAACAGTCTGTTTTCATACCAGCGCGACCATGAAAGAATTGATGGTTGCTGACAAAAAATTTCGTATTCCTTCTGTTCCTTAAACTTCTCCGCGGACCACTTATCTGATGGTCTACTGTCTCTTTGCTTCTGGAGGGACCGGGATCCTCATTGTTGCCGGTATCCTCCCCTTGCGTATCGCTGTTGTTCTGTTGATGGTGATATGGTTCCGGAATGGGTATGTGAATTTCCGTTATAACTTCCGGTTCCCTAATTGTCTTGGGTTTCTGTGTGTGTAACTGCTCTTCTTGCCTATTCCAATATTTCTTTAATTGAGCAATATTCGCCCACCGATCCGGTTTGGCGTGATCGATGGGTCTTATCTTAAAGGGGCCACCTGCTACTTTAGGCATCTCCACGACTTGCCATATCTCCTGTCCCCAGAGATCGTGGATTTTGTTTCTGCCTAACGGGTGGCTACGCAGTAATACCCTGTCATTCAGTTTGAGTGGCGGGTCCTTCGTCTGTATCGGCGGTTCCCTTCGCCGAGATTCATGTTCTAGTCTTTCCTGTACTACCCTGTACATTTCTCTAATTCTTCTCATATGTTCATTCACATATTCCAGTGCGGTGTATGAGCCAGTCATACTCTCCCTTTTTCCTAGGAACAAATCAAGAGGGAGTCGAGCCTCTCGTCCGAACAGCAACATGTATGGCGAAAAGCCGGTTGTGGCATGTGGTGTGCAGTTGTATAGATATACCAACTCTGGGAGAAAATCAGGCCAACGTTTTTTCTGTTCAGGTTCTAGCGTACGCAGCAAATCATGCATGCTGCGGTTGAACCGTTCACACTGTCCGTTTCCTTTCGGATTAAATGTGGTTGTTCTAGATTTGTTGATCCCGTAGTGGTTGCACAGTTGGTTAATTACTTCTGACTCAAAGGCCCTTCCTTGGTCAGAGTGTAATTGTCTTGGTATGCCATATTTGATGAACCAATGTTGTAATAAGACCTTTGCCACTGTTTTGGCAGTCTGATCTCGTGTGGGCACCGCCACAGTCCATTTGGTGAATACATCAGTCATTACCAACACATGTTCCGTCCCATCCGATGATTTCTCCAACGACGTAAAGTCCATAGCCACAATCTCTAGTGGTTTTGTCGCTAGTAGGTGTCCTGATGGCTGTCTCATTTTGACAACTGGCATTTTCGCATGCTGACACCTCACACAAGCCTCACAATGGCGTTTGACCTCCATTTCCATATTGGGCCAGTAACACCTCCGTCGTAATATTTTGTGCGTCCTGTCCTGACCCTGGTGTCCTGCCCTGTCATGTGCCAACCTTAGCACTTCTTCTCTTAACTGTCCAGGCACCACCACCTGGTGTATTGTGCCATCAATTTGGTCATGAATTCTCCGCATGAGAACACCATCCTTTATACTGAGACGGTTCCACTGACTCAGTATTTTCTTTGTTTCTCGACCAAATTGTTCTCTTTCCCTCCTTCCTGGGAATTTTTGTTCCTGGACGTGTTTCAATAGCGGTTGTAAGCCACTATCCGTTCTCTGGGCATCTCTTATCTTTTGGTGATTAAGGCAATTAAAATCACTACTGTCCATATGTTCGGGTTCCGTGGATATGTGCTCCACCCCGGTCTGCCCGTTTTGCATCACTTGCACCCCATGAGGGATATCTGTTGACGCTCTGACCTCACATATTCCTGTCAGTGTTTCTTCCTCATCACCCGGTCTCTCGTAAGGATTCCTTGATAACGCGTCAGCATTACCATTGGACTGCCCTGGGCGATATTTTCTCTCCCGGTCAAAGAGTGCCAATTCTGCTGCCCATCGCTGTTCGATGGATCCCAACTTTGCTGTAATTTGAAGTTCTTTTTCAATATCTGATAATTTTTCTAGTTTGCCAACACTGTTCTGTTGTCCACTATTTTTATTTACTTCTTCCGATAACAGACACTCTAAAGATGAACATTTCTCCTGTGCTTTTAATTTGCATGAACTTTTCCTATCCAGTTTCCTGGTTAGACTTTGAATTCCTTTATTAAGTCTACCAATTTTCTTCTTATCATCATTTTTCTCTACCAACAAATTGTTCACTTGAAACTTTTCAACATTCAAGTTCATTTCACAGTTCATTTTTTCCATTAGTTGTGTTTTGCCTTTCTTTTTCTCCTTACTGTGTTTCTTTGTCATTTTGTTTACTAAGTCATTACCTCGCCGCTCTGTAGCCTTGACCTGCCCTACAGAGAGCGATCGTTTCACCGGACAGTGTTGTGCCATATGTCCGGGTTGTGCGCGGGACAGGCAAATTGGTCGACCATCAGCCGTCCATTGGAGCGATGGACCGGCAGGTCGCGGCTGTCCAACCTGTCTCTGTTTTGTCCCGTTCTTTTCCTGATTCTCAGCTGTTGACCTGCTCTCCAACCTCTCCAATCGTTGGTCAACCTTCTCCAGATGAGCCAACAGCTGAGCCATCATGGTTTCCACCGTGCCGGCCCCTGTGGGTGGGGGTTGTCTTTGTTCAGGCACAGAGACTTTGTCCACCGAACAGTTCGATTGGTCCTCATCCTCGGACCTGCGGATCGCTGAGTTCCTGACCTGAAGGAAGGTCAACTGCGGGTCTTTGTGGACCTCCTCTTTCAACTCTCTTCTTAGGATCGGGGTTGCCAGCCCCTCGATGAAATGGTCCCTCAGTAGGCGCACCTCAATGTCGGGTATTTTGCCCTTTACCGCTTCAAAGGCCCCGTTCATTCTGTGTGAATACTCCATCACACTCTCCGCCATTCTCTGCTTCAAGCCCACGAATCCCGATAGCAGTTGCACTCCCGACCGTCTCTCCCCAAAGGTCTCCATAATCAGATCCAGCACCTTATCTGGATCTGATTGGACGGTCCTATCGTGGCACTTAACCTCTGCCCTAACCGTTTCACCTATACTACCCATCAGCAGTCTTAATCTTTCCTCTGGTGACATATGTCTCGAGGCCCAGGCCGCTTTGACCTCTTCACTGAACCTGTTGGTTAAAGTTGGGTCTCCGTCCCCGTAAAATTTGTTAATATGGGACTCTCTGGGTAGGACCACTATATGGGTCTGCTTCTCGTCCAGAGTAGACATTTTCTTCCTTAAGTACTAAAAAAAGAGTTCTTTCTTACCGTGTGTGTATGAAAAATTTTTTCCTCGTTCCTCAATTTTCACAGTTCCTGAATGTCCGAATTCACACACGCACTAAACACAGTTATGCACAAGGTTGACTATAGGTGCCTTAAACGGCAAGTCTAGTTGAATTCATCCTGATCGCAGCGCCAATTGTGACGAGCGAACATTTACCCTGCTCGCAGCGCCAATTGTGACGAGCGAACATTTATCCTGCCGACAACGCCAATTGTAACGAGCCAACAGTTACCATGCTCGCAACGCCACATGTAATGAGACCTAATTGCCTGTAGTGCCACGTGTTAACGAGTTTAACCACTCATTCTAGACAACATTGACCACAGTATAGATACTCAAGATGCAGGTTCGCTATTGATCCTTTATTACATGAATCAAGAAATGCTTCATAATAACACAATAAATCAACAGGAATGCTTCTCAATAATAGTCTGAATCAACTGACCCCTAACAGTCCTTCACTAGGCTTTATATAACTGAATCCACATGTCTATAATCCTCCTTAACACAATACGGCTAACCCGTTCTATAACCGACTTGACATAGTCACACAGACTGACTGATCTAAGCGAGCGATGAAGATGGAAGAGAGCTCGCTGAAACGGGAAGAGAGAGAAAAGGGCGAGTTCTGCCGTCCCCTCCTATTTATGCCTTGTATCCGTACTCGTCTTCCTCCGTAATCGATACTTGTACTCGATCTCCGACCACCAGTTGCGTAGTTCAAACGTACCGTCCGTAAAATAACATCTGCATCCTATCCATCAAAGTTGACAGGCCGTCTGAATACCGTTTCCCAAAATAGCACGCGTTGGCTTTGAGGTTGTTATCAGCCCGACCCAATAAGCCACCTGTTATCGGTTGCATCAGACCAACACTGTGTCTCGGGTTCTCGTTCGTTATCATTTGTAACTGGTAGTTAGGCCTACCCCAGTTACATTAAAAACACATTTGTTTTTAAATCGCTATGCTACCACAGGTATGTTTGGTTCGGTTTCACAAAGTATTGTTGTGACCCGATTGACCGTTCTGCAGAAATCTGTCGTCTGCTAGATTTCTTCTCATTCAAATAGCAATGGGTGCACGCACTTGGCTGTTGTCTTGAACAAGTTTTATTTTTAAGGATTTTTTTTTTTAACCTGATGAATTTTTCAAATCAATGAAATTAGTTTAGTAAGATGACATAACAAGTTTTAGTGTTGTCACAATATTGTTAAAAACAGTTAACGTTTTTCTCTCCTTAAGTTCTGCCCAATATTCTCAACTATTAGACCAAATAAAATATACAAACGTCAAACACTAATTGCCCATTGTTAAAATTAGATCTGACTTGTTGGATAATATAAAAAAAATGAATACAAGTATGTGTTGTTGAGGTTAACATGAAACATTGTTAAAAATTGAACCCTGGTAGGGTTATTTTTTGGCAGCCATCCATTACTCGATGACTAAAAAAGGTAGGTCAAACGACAGCCTACCTGTAGGTAAATGAAGGATATTTAACTAAAAATACAATATTTTTTAAAATTAACTTTTTGTTTGTAGCTTTTTCCCATTGTTAACATTATATATCAAGACTTTCAAGATGTTTTGAACATTGTGAATATAAGTTTATTGAGCTCTCTAAATTTTTTTCATGGACTTTATATATTATTGTAAGCACTGGTGTGTTGATTTAATAGGTAACAGTTATTTATTCTTATCAACATAAATTGTAACTTATGAAGCTATGTACAAAATTGTCACATGTATTTCTGTCACATATATTTGCTTAATAAATGGTAACAGAGAGTTGAAAATACATGTATATTTTAAGCCTCTATATTTATTTATTTTAAAATGTCAACCACTTGCTTTAATATAGCCCAATAGATTTTATGATTTTATATTTACTATTTTACTTATCTTGAAATATTGCTAGTTAAATAAAGTATTTTAATGAGAAGTGTCCAATTTTTGCCTGTTTTGTAGTTACTGCCTTTTGTAAATGTGTTTTTCAGCTCATGATAAGTGAAATAATTTGAGAATTGTTTGTGGTCAACAGTTTGGAAGTGTATTGACTTTACAGACAAAGCACATTGCCTGCACACAATTTTGTGTCAAACTTGAGAGATTGATGAAACCAAATAACATCTGCAATTATGAAATTTGTGTTAAAATCAAACAAAAGTGCTTCAAGTACAGAACATATTAGAACAGAATATTGTGCCATCAGCATCAATTTTTAAAATAACATTACCTCATCTTAAAATAATATCTGGAATTCTATAATTAATAATTGGAAATAGTATTATAATGATCTTAATATTCTTAATGAGGCCGAAAACACTATTTATTATTAGGATTTAGATCTACTGTCTTTGGTGCGTTTCCGTTTTTTCGGTAAATTCTGTTAGTTAGTTCTGTAGTTAGTCACATGAACAGGAAATTCGAAACCAAAATAAACAACAATCATTACAAAATACAAAACAATGATAAATTTAATAAATTAACACAGATGTTTGAATGTTAGCCATTAACCTAGCTAGCTAGCTAGACTTGGGTTAGTTTAAGACCTAAAATGTAGGCCTATATTAAGGCCTATAGCTAATTACTTTACTATATTGAGAGTAATCTAAGCGCCCTAACCTTAACCCTAGGTCTTCTTAAGTTAATTTCGGTGGTAATCTAATAAATCTATCGTTTTGGGCTGGGTAGGCCTACGTAAAATCGCCCGCGACTAGATCTAGTAATGTGAAAAACAGGTGACTCCTTAAATTTTAATAATTATTTCACATTTTGAGGAGGATTTATATTTAGAAAAATACAAAAATGTTTCATTTATGCACCTGTTTTTAAACGATTGATCTTGTCTAAGTTATTTTTTCTAAACTAATACCGCGAGATTCAGGGGGAAGCCACTCTTTATTACAAATGGCTGCTGTTTATATAGCAAATCTCACTCGCAAACACTGCTGTTTAAAGTTAATTTCTGACCCATATTGATATATTTAACCATTAATTTAGGTTTATTAATCATTTATCTACAATATTTGACACAAATATATCACAATATACTTCTATTAAAGCCTTGACAATGAGGTAACTTTTTCGTACATTAGAAGCCGCGGGCGATTTTACGTACCCAAAACGATAGATTACCATTTCGGTTATCTAGATCTAGTAGCGAGGCTCACTAACTTAAAACTAACTTGATTTAAGATTGATATTTAGTCTTCATTGGTAATGTTTAAGTCGAAAAATAACTAAATTTTAAGTTAGTGAGCCTCGCTATTATCTAGGCCTATAGTTTTAGATTCTTAGTTTTAGGTAGGTAAAATCAGCCGAGACTAGAATCTAGAGAATCTAGATCTAGTAATGTGGAAAAAAGGGGACTCATTAAATTTTTATAACTTTTTCACATTTTTAGTAGGATTTATGTTTTCAAAGTTACAAAATTATTTCCAAGTTCATTTATGTAGGGCCTACCTGTTTTAAACTAGTGTTACTATTAGTTAGTATTAAAACTTTTCGGTAAAAATTAAAAGATAGTGATGTTTTCATCAGATCAATCAAGCTCATTTACTTAAGCTGCTAGATCTATCTTGTTTAACCACTATAACTTACTGTTTATATATTAGATTCTATATAGATCTAGCATATCTTGCTTGCTAAAATAGCTGTTTAAAGTTAATTTCTAGCCTATATTTATAATTATATATTTAGCCATTGATTTTGGTTTATTATTCAGTATCTATAATATTTGCCATATAAATATATCACAATATACTTCTATTAAAGCCTTAATAATAAGGCAACTTTTCCGCACATTACTAGCCTCAGTCGATTTTACGCACCTAAAACAATAGATTACTAGACCTTATAACTTCTAACTTATCTAAAAAAAAGAGACTTTACTAAAAAAAAAAAAAGAGAGAATCTATGACTAGATCTATTGACTATCACTTTGGAGTCGAGTTAACTAGTTATTTCTAGATCTTGTGTAGATTCTAGATCTAGTAGTAGATCTAGATCTAGAAACTTGAGAAAGTAAAGTTACTGGTTAGAGTTTTTAGAGTTTTGATTAGTATTTAGTAAGTACTTAGCTAATAGCTAGGCCTACTACTTAGTAATTTTCTACCACAGCAACACAAAATGCTACATTAGTATTACCCTACCCTACAATCTACAAGTCAAAATGATATTAAAATGGCAATTTTTTTTTTTTTTTAGCACAGATATCTTTTGAATTAATTCTCTGAGCTTGATCAACATTGATTAACCTATTATACTATTATTAATTAAAAAAATGATTACAATTTACAAAAACAAATGCACAAGGGTGTCGTCCCAAAATTTGCTTACCTTCCCCCAAGGCATTTTGTAGTTGACCTAGTAGTGCTACTAGGCTACAGTCCATTTACTATAACCACATTTATTATGATCATAAGCTGGATCCACTTATAACTCAATAGTATGGGCCTATTTATTGGGGAACACAATAACACTTCAAATCTTTGAGATCTCGGAGCTTCTCTGATTAGCTGTCTTTTAGTTTTATTTGGAATTCTATGCATTAATAAATTCTTACTTTCTGTTAGCTTGTTGTTTATTAAGTTCAAGTACAGTACAGTTTCCTTGTTCAACCATTTATAACCTGCACTTAAACTCACATTTTTATTTGTTCAGCCATTTGTAACCATTTAACCTGAACTTAAACACACATTTTTATTTGTTCAACCATTTGTAACCATTTAACCTGAACTTAAACACACATTTTATTTGTTCAACCATTTCTAACCATTTAACCTGAACTTAAACACACATTTTTATTTGGTTAAAATGTTTTGGTTTGTTAAAGTGTGACATAAACTGCAGCTTTACATTTCCAGGCTAACCTTGACGTAAATGCAGGGGGAGTAGAGCAGCTGATAAGGATGTTGAAAGCTGATGTGGCAGCTGAGACAGGGGAGAGAAGCAGGTCTATACTCTGGCTGCCAGTTATCTTCTCTTGTGCAACATTTTACCTCTACCTGCTCTCACTGGGGTTCAAACAGGAGGATGAAAGGTGATACACATATACATGTTGTTGAAAGGTGATACACATATACATATACATGTTGTTGAAAGGTGATTCACATACACATATACATGTTGTTGAAAATTGATACACATATACATATACATGTTGTTGAAAGGTGACACAGTTATACATGTACTAGTTGTTGAAAGGTGATACACATATACATGTACTAGTTGTTGAAAGGTGATACACATATACATGTACTAGTTGTTGAAAGGTGATACACATATACATGTACTAGTTGTTGAAAGGTGATACACATATACATGTATGTTGTTGAAAGGTGATATACATATACATGTTGTTGAAAGGTGACACATACATGAACTAGTTGTTGAAAGGTGACACATACATGAACTAGTTGTTGAAAGGTGATACATACATGTACATGTTGTTTCATAATGGTGACATGTATACATGTCACATGTCCACATTCTATTTATAGCCTCACTGTTACATGTTTGAATTCTATTAATAGCCATACTATGAGGTCACATGTCCACATTCTATTTATAGCCTGATGTTGAGGTCACATGTCCACATTCTATTTATAGCCTGATGTTGAGGTGAACGGAAAAAAAGTCACAGGAAAAAAAAAACACAGAAAAAAAGTCAGTTTTTGCTAGGAAAAAAGTCACAATGGAAAAATTTTATCGGAAAAAAAGTCACAGAAATAAAGTCACAGAAAAAAAGTCACAAAAATCTGTTTAGAAATATTTTGATTTATTTGTTAATAATTGTAAAATTGTGTGTGTTTATTGTTGTGGGTTGTATTTTTCGATAGCATAAATTATTTATAGACGTTAAAAGCATTATGATTTATAAAAATTGTAAGTAAAAATAAAAATACTCTAAGATAAGTTACACAACAATCTCAACTTTTGTTACGTATTTAGTTAAATACGTGGTAGAAAAGTTAACTATAAAAGAAATTTAGGCACATCATTGTGTTTTGCATATGTTTTGCTGTAGGCTATTCTCTTGTCGGCCTCTCCTCAGTAGGCATTGTCCGAACATATTTTGTGTTGTTGACGTTTTGTGTCAATGACAGCCTTTGAACCTTGGCGGCTCTCTGTTTTGATCCTAAGTTTTGTTATGTAATGAGCGTGATAAATGTGGGCAGTAAATGTGGTTGAACTAAGCATAATTATTGTTGCGATGAGTTGAGGGCATTAATTCAGATGACCTTACCATTTCACGGTAATTTAATTTAAAAAAAACACGATGAAAACCGTGAACATTCTATTAAATGCTATTAATATTATGTTTAACATAATTACAATCTACTTAATTCATATTAAATATTTTTAGATGAATTATAAAAATTACTACGCGTATACAACCTACACACATTGCTTTACATTTAATTAATCCTAAGTTAATTTGCACTCTCGTAATATATAATACATAAAAGTATTAACAAATTCCATGCAAATATATATTTGTGACTTTTTTTCCTGTGACTTTTTTTCCTGTGACTTTTTTCTCCTGTGTTTTTTTTTCCTGTGTTTTTTTTCCTGTGACTTTTTTTCCTACAATCGATGTTGAGGTCACATGTCCACATTCTATTTATAGCCTGATGTTGAGGTCACATGTCCACATTCTATTTATAGCCTGATGTTGAGGTCACATGTCCACATTCTTTTTATAGCCTGATGTTGAGGTCACATGTCCACATTCTATTTATAGCCTGATGTTGAGGTCACATGTCCGCATTCTATTTATAGCCTGATGTTGAGGTCACATGTCCGCATTCTATTTATAGCCTCATGTTGAGGTCACATTCTATTTATAGCCTGATGTTGAGGTCACATTCTATTTATAGCCTGATGTTGAGGTCACATTCTATTTATAGCCTGATGTTGAGGTCACATGTCCACAGGTCCAGTCGGAAATTCCCCACCAGCGTCGATGACATCAGAGAAATGTTGACCTACATCAACGCAGTCAAGGCCAACAACTGGGGCTATTTGTTGCTAGTCTTTAGTTCAGGATATATTTATAAACAAGCTTTTGCTGTGCCTGGGTCTGTCTGTCTGGTTAGTCTGTTTGTCTGTCTGTCTGTCCAGTCTGTCTGTCTGGTCGGTCTGTCTGTCTGTCTGTCTGTATGGTCTGTCTGTCTGTCTGTATGGTCAGTCTGTCTGTCTGTCTGGTCAGTCTGTCTGTCTGTCTGGTCAGTCTGTCTGTCTGTCTGGTCAGTCTGTCTGTCTGTCTGGTCAGTCTGTCTGTCTGGTCAGTCTGTCTGTCTGTATGGTCAGTCTGTCTGTCTGGTCAGTCTGTCTGTCTGTCTGGTCAGTCTGTCTGTCTGTCTGGTCAGTCTGTCTGTCTATCTGTCTGGTCAGTCTGTCTGGTCAGTCTGTCTGTCTGTCTGGTCAGTCTGTTTGTCTGTCTATCTGTCTGGTTAGTCAGTCTGTCTGGTCAACCTGTCTGTCTGGTCAGTCTGTTTGTCTGTCTGTCTGTCTGGTTAGTCTGTCTGTCTGGTCAGTCTGTCTGGTCAGTCTGTCTGTCTGTCTGGTCAGTCTGTCTGGTCAGTCTGTTTGTCTGTCTGTCTGGTCAGTCTGTCTTTCTGTCTGGTCAGTCTGTCTGGTCAGTCTGTCTGGTCAGTCTGTTTGTCTGTCTGTATGGTCAGTCTGTCTGTCTGTCTGGTCAGTCTGTTTGTCTGTTTGTCTGTCTGTCTGGTAAGTCTGTTTGTCTGTCTGGTCAGTCTGTTTGTCTGGCCAGTCTGTCTGTCTGGTCAGTCTGTCTGTCTGGTCAGTCTGTCTGTCTGGTCAGTCTGTCTGTCTGGTCAGTCTGTCGGTCTGGTCAGTCTGTCTGTCTGGTCAGTCTGTCTGTCTGGTCAGTCTGTCTGTCTGTCTGTCTGGTCAGTCTGTCTGGTCAGTCTGTCTGTCTGGTCAGTCTGTCTGTCTGTATGGTCAGTCTGTCTGTCTGGTCAGTCTGTCTGTCTGTCTGGTCAGTCTGTCTGTCTGTCTGGTCAGTCTGTCTGTCTGTCTGGTCAGTCTGTCTGTCTATCTGTCTGGTCAGTCTGTCTGGTCAGTCTGTCTGTCTGTCTGGTCAGTCTGTTTGTCTGTCTATCTGTCTGGTTAGTCAGTCTGTCTGGTCAACCTGTCTGTCTGGTCAGTCTGTTTGTCTGTCTGTCTGTCTGGTTAGTCTGTCTGTCTGGTCAGTCTGTCTGTCTGGTCAGTCTGTCTGTCTGGTCAGTCTGTCTGGTCAGTCTGTTTGTCTGTCTGTCTGGTCAGTCTGTCTGTCTGTCTGGTCAGTCTGTCTGTCTGGTCAGTCTGTCTGGTCAGTCTGTTTGTCTGTCTGTCTGGTCAGTCTGTCAGTCTGTCTGGTCAGTCTGTCTGGTCAGTCTGTTTGTCTGTCTGTATGGTCAGTCTGTCTGTCTGTCTGGTCAGTCTGTTTGTCTGTTTGTCTGTCTGTCTGGTAAGTCTGTTTGTCTGTCTGTCTGTCTGGTCAGTCTGTTTGTCTGGCCAGTCTGTCTGTCTGGTCAGTCTGTCTGTCTGGTCAGTCTGTCTGTCTGGTCAGTCTGTCTGTCTGGTCAGTCTGTCTGTCTGGTCAGTCTGTCTGTCTGGTCAGTCTGTCTGTCTGGTCAGTCTGTCTGTCTGGTCAGTCTGTCTGTCTGTCTGTCTGGTCAGTCTGTCTGGTCAGTCTGTCTGTCTGTCTGTCTGGTCAGTCTCTTAGGTCACAGTTGATTCATCTCTGGTTAAATAGTTTACCATAGGCCTACGTTAAAATATATTTAATTTTTTTTCTTTTCATAAAAAACTAAAGCATGCGATATTTTTAAATAAAGATATATAGTGGATTGGATTAGAATAAAAAAGACTTTTATAACTTGGCACATGTGACTTCCAGAATGTTCTGGCTGGTGCCATGTTTGGTCCCTACTTTGGTTTTCTCCTGGTCTGCCTGCTGTCTGCCGTGGGGGCGAGCACCTGTTACCTGCTGTCCCAGGTGTTTGGCAAATCTTATGTTGTCCACTTCTTCCCTGACAAGGTCAAGGTCTTTCAAAACAAGGTCAGTCACTCGAGGATGTGTTAGGATAATCCTACTGATATTTTAGTCAGTCACTCTAGGATGTATTAGGATAATCTTATGGATATTTTAGTCAGTCACTCGAGGATGTGTTAGGATAATCTTTCTGATATTTTAGTCAGTCACTCAAGGATGTATTAGGATAATCTTACTGATATTTTAGTCAGTCACTTGAGGATGTGTTAGGATAATCTTACTGATATTTTAGTCAGTCACTCAAGGATGTATTAGGATAATCTTACTGATATTTTAGTCAGTAACTCGAGGATGTGTTAGGATAATCTTACTGATATTTTAGTCAGTCACTCTAGGATGTATTAGGATAATCTTACTGATATTTTAGTCAGTCACTCAAGGATGTATTAGGATAATCTTACTGATATTTTAGTCAGTCACTTGAGGATGTGTTAGGATAATCTTATGGATATTTTAGTCAGTAACTCGAGGATGTATTAGGATAATCTTACTGATATTTTAGTCAGTCACTCTAGTATGTATTAGGATAATCTTACTGATATTTTAGTCAGTCACTCGAGGATGTGTTAGGATAATCTTACGGATATTTTAGTCAGTTGTATGTGTTTAAGTCTTAATTTGGCTTTTTTATCAACATGAAGAAATGTTTGACAAAATAGATGTAACAATAGTCAAATGTAGGCCGGAGAATGTAAAACAAGAAAAAAATAAACTCATTTCTCACTTGCTGATCAGTGGGGTGTATCACATTTTTGGTCCTATAATTTGAAACTTTTCACATTTTTGGTCCCAGAATTTGAAACTTTTCACTTTTTTAGTCCCAGAATTTGAAACTTTTCACATTTTTGTCCCAGAATTTGAAACTTTTCACATTTTTGGTCCCATAATTTGAAACTTTTCACATTTTTGTCCCAGAATTTGAAATTTTCACTTTTTTGGTCCCAGAATTTGAAACATTTCACATTTTTGTCTCAGAATTTGAAACTTTTCACATTTTTGTCTCAGAATTTGAAACTTTTCACATTTTTGGTGCCATAATTTGAAACTTTTCACATTTTTGGTGCCATAATTTGAAACTTTTCACATTTTTGGTCCCATAATTTGAAACTTTTCACATTTTTGTCTCAGAATTTGAAACTTTTCACATTTTTGTCTCAGAATTTGAAACGTTTCACATTTTTGTCTCAGAATTTGAAACGTTTCACATTTTTGGTGCCATAATTTGAAACTTTTCACATTTTTGTCTCAGAATTTGAAACTTTTCACATTTTTGTCCCAGAATTTGAGACTTTTCACTTTTTTGGTCCCATATTTTGAAACATTTCACATTTTTGTCTCAGAATTTGAAACTTTTCACATTTTTGTCTCAGAATTTGAAACTTTTCACATTTTTGTCTCAGAATTTGAAACGTTTCACATTTTTGTCTCAGAATTTGAAACGTTTCACATTTTTGGTGCCATAATTTGAAACTTTTCACATTTTTGTCTCAGAATTTGAAACTTTTCACATTTTTGTCCCAGAATTTGAGACTTTTCACTTTTTTGGTCCCATATTTTGAAACATTTCACATTTTTGTCTCAGAATTTGAAACTTTTCACATTTTTGTCTCAGAATTTGAAACTTTTCACATTTTTGGTGCCATAATTTGAAACTTTTCACATTTTTGGTCCCATAATTTGAAACTTTTCACATTTTTGCCCCAGAATGTGAAACTTTTCACTTTTTTGGTCCCATATTTTGAAACATTTCACATTTTTGTCTCAGAATTTGAAACTTTTCACATTTTTGGTGCCAGAATTTGAAACTTTTCACATTTTTGGTGCCATAATTTGAAACTTTTCACATTTTTGGTGCCATAATTTGAAATTTTTCACATTTTTGGTCCCAGAATTTGAAACTTTTCACATTTTTTAGTTAAAACTTGTGGACAGTGTCCGTGTTGTTGTTTGCAGCTGTCTTGTCAGCAGTTGTTGTGATGTTGTTTCGACTTACCACAGGTCAACAGAAACAGAGACGGGTTGTTTTTCTTCCTGTTGTTTCTCCGCCTGTTCCCCATGTCACCCAACTGGTTCATGAACATCGTGGCTCCAATTGTGGGGGTCCCAGTTCATCTTTTCTTCTGCTCAGTATTAATAGGTTAGTGTACAACTTGTGTTGTTGGTCAGTGTACAACTTGTGTTGTTGGTCAGTGTACAAGTTTTGTTGTTGGTCAGTGTACAAGTTTTGTTGGTCATTGTATGTGTCTGATGCCCTACAACTTTGCGTACATGTTTCAGGTCTGATGCCCTACAACTTTGTGTACATGTTTCAGGTCTAATGCCCTACAAATTTGTGTACATGTTTCAGGTCTAATGCCCTACACCTTTGTGTACATGTTTCAGGTCTAATGCCCTACACATTTGTGTACATGTTTCAGGTCTAATGCCCTACACCTTTGTGTACATGTTTCAGGTCTAATGCCCTACAACTTTGTGTACATGTTTCAGGTCTAATGCCCTACAACTTTGTGTACATGTTTCAGGTCTAATGCCCTACAAATTTGTGTACATGTTTCAGGTCTAATGCCCTACAACTTTGTGTACATGTTTCAGGTCTAATGCCCTACACCTTTGTGTACATGTTTCAGGTCTAATGCCCTACACCTTTGTGTACATGTTTCAGGTCTAATGCCCTACAACTTTGTGTACATGTTTCAGGTCTAATGCCCTACAACTTTGTGTACATGTTTCAGGTCTAATGCCCTACAAGTTTGTGTACATGTTTCAGGTCTAATGCCCTACAACTTTGTGTACATGTTTCAGGTCTAATGCCCTACAACTTTGTGTACATGTTTCATGTCTAATGCCCTACAACTTTGTGTACATGTTTCAGGTCTACTACCCTACAACTTTGTGTACATGTTTCAGGTCTAATACCCTACAACTTTGTGTACGTGTTTCAGGTCTAATACCCTACAAGTTTGTATACATGTTTCAGGTCTAATACCCTACAACTTTGTGTACATGTTTCAGGTCTAATACCCTACAACTTTGTGTACATGTTTCAGGTCTAATACCCTACAACTTTGTGTACATGTTTCAGGTCTAATGCCGTACAACTTTGTGTACATGTTTCAGTTCTAATGCCGTACAACTTTGTGTACATGTTTCAGGTCTAATGCCCTACAAGTTTGTGTACATGTTTCAGGTCTAATGCCCTACAACTTTGTGTACATGTTTCAGGTCTAATGCCCTACAACTTTGTGTACATGTTTCAGGTCTAATGCCTACAACTTTGTGTACATGTTTCAGGTCTAATGCCTACAACTTTGTGTACATGTTTCAGGTCTAATGCCCTACAAGTTTGTGTACATGTTTCAGGTCTAATGCCGTACAACTTTGTGTACATGTTTCAGTTCTAATGCCGTACAACTTTGTGTACATGTTTCAGGTCTAATGCCCTACAAGTTTGTGTACATGTTTCAGGTCTAATGCCCTACAACTTTGTGTACATGTTTCAGGTCTAATGCCCTACAACTTTGTGTACATGTTTCAGGTCTAATGCCTACAACTTTGTGTACATGTTTCAGGTCTAATGCCTACAACTTTGTGTACATGTTTCAGGTCTAATGCCCTACAAGTTTGTGTACATGTTTCAGGTCTAATGCCCTACAACTTTGTGTACATGTTTCAGGTCTAATGCCGTACAACTTTGTGTGTGTACAAACGGGCAGCGTGATATCCCAGATGACCTCTCTCAGTGATATGTTCACCATGTGGACGATGTTAAAGATGTTTCTATTGGCCAGCGTGGCCCTGTTACCTGGTCTCATCATCAACCGGCTCAAAGTCAAATTTGATTAGAAATGTTTAGAAATCTTATTCAAGCTCATTATTAAATAAAATTATGTTGTTTTTTTTTTTTAATTTTTGTTAAACTCGCTGACATTTGAAACCAGTTGGTTGAATCAGTGACATTAAGTCACACCCTATGACAAGTACTGCAGTAAACAATTCTTATAGTGGGCTCTAGGACCACCAACTGGTCAAACATCTATAACTGTAAGCACTATGTGCCAACACAACCACATGTCAACCATGTGCCAACACAACCACACACCAACCCTTCACACCAACCAGAAACATCAAGTATTTCAGTGACCTGAGGTCAAGATCACATTTTATGCTTCACATTAAACCAAAGGTCAAACAAAACTTCACATTAAACCAAAGGTCAAACAAAACTTCACATTAAACCAAAGGTCAAACAAAACTTCACATTCAACCAAAGGTCAAACAAAACTTCACATTAAACCAAAGGTCAAACAAAACTGATGTATCACAAACATTTTTGTATTGCAGTTTCAGATAAATAAACAACCTATATATAGCTCATATCATTGAAATCAAACTAAAATAATACTTTGCTAAGATGAAGATCCTACAAATTGCCTTTATAACAAGCCCACCCTGACACTCACACAAAGGTCAGGCCTGACCCTCACACAAAGGTCAAGCCTGACCCTCACACAAAGGTCAGTCCTGACACTCACACAAAGGTCAGGCCTGACACTCACACAAAGGTCAGGCCTGATGGAATACAAAAGCTAGTGACTACAACCAATAGAATAAAACCCACATTTGCATAGAGTTAAACATCAAAGTACAGCAATATCACATCAAGTCAATAAAAAAATTTGATCAGATTTTTTTCATCCCAGAAGCACCAGAGTTCAACATGATTTAGTACAGCAAATATTTATAAAAATGTGTCAGTATAAAGTTTAACAAAACAAAGAGTGTAAAGGCCAATAGTTTTTGTCCTGTCCTGCATCAGACAGCCCCTCATACAAGGGTATGTAAACATGATGTGTACAGATCTACTCATCATGGTAGAACTTGAGAGCACACAGCCACATTGCAACTTGGCCACTCATAAAAAACAGAGTAAAACCTACCTAGAGATACAAGTTACATGTCAATGTTAAGGCACTTACAGGGACATTGACCCTGCAATTCAACAACAGTAACTCATTAAACAGCAAAGTGTTTAACATTATGCAATCATTTCTTACAACATAACCCGCAAATGTACATTTAAAGCATTTTCTATTGGCACAAAACCAATATAAATATAGATTTGTAAATAACCCTATAAAGTATAATTAAAACAATATATAACTACATCAAACCACTTTATAAATACAGAAACAATTATGTTATTACTGTTGTGAGAACCCCACAATGTCTCACATGAAGAATCTAATTGTTCTTCTAAAAAAGTTCAGATGCTAAAATTAAGTAAAATGTCGTCTACCACTGCCCTATGTGAATGGATTGCTCCATGCTGTGCTGGGTTTTGGTCCTGGTAATGTCATGTGGGAGACTTCAACAACTTCAGCTGGGTCAGAGTTCTCTGGTGTTAGAAGGTTTTCTGGTATATCATGTCCTGTTGTGGGATTTACACCAACCATTTTGTCACTGGCTTCACTGTGAACCAAGTTATTGTTGGAAGATGTAACCTGATTGGTCAAAACATGGGAGGACTGGACATGTTCTATGTTGTTGCTGGTTGGTTGTTCTGTGGTGATGGAGTTGGTTGGTGGTGTGGATTGATGGGAGACGTCAGCCTGTGGTTGGGTGACGTCAGGCTGTGGATGGGTGACGTCAGCCTGTGGTTGGGTGACGTCAGTTGTCACAGACTGACTGGAAGTTGAAACACCAGAACTGGGTGTTATATTTGCTGTCACATCAGCTGGTTTATTCGTCATTGTCATGTCAGCTGTTTCATTTCCTGCTGTTTCAGCTGTTTTGTTTGCCGCTGTTTCAGCTGTTTTGTTTCCCACTGATGTGCCCACCGTCTCCTCTAGCTGGGAATGGCCTCTGGCCATCGGGTCATGCAGCGTGGCCACGGCCGTAAAGTTGGTCAGCTGTGGGATGGCTGGGATGGTCAGCTCCATCTCCTCTGGCGTGACCTCCATGGCCAGCTTCTCCATGAGCTCCACCAACTTCCTGGCCTTGCGGACCTCGTTCTGGTGGATGATGGTGTACAGGTGCTCCGTCAGCCGCTCCTTCACCTCGCCTTTACTGAACAGGTCCATCTTGGCAGCCACAAACTCTTTCTCAGCTTTCTCGTATCTTTTCCTGTGGACAACAGGTTATAAAACTAGACCATTTGGTTGGTGGACACAGTAGGTTATAAAACTAGACCATTTGGTCACAGCAGGTTATAAAACTAGACCATTTGGTCACAGCAGGTTATAAAACTAGACCATTTGGTCACAGCAGGTTATAAAACTAGACCATTTGGTTGGTGGACACAGTAGGTTATAAAACTAGACCATTTGGACAAAGCAGGTTATAAAACTAGACCATTAGGACAAAGTAGGTTATAAAACTAGACCATTTGGACACAGCAGGTTATAAAACTAGACCATTAGGTCAGGGACACAGCAGGTTATAAAACTAGACCATTTGGTCACAGTAGGTTATAAAACTAGACCATTTGGTTGGTGGACACAGCAGGTTGTAAAACTTGACCATTAGGACAAAGCAGGTTATAAAACTAGACCATTTGGACAAAGCAGGTTATAAAACTAGACCATTAGGTCAGGGACACAGTAGGTTATAAAACTAGACCATTTGGACACAGTAGGTTATAAAACTAGACCATTAGGTCACAGTAGGTTATAAAACTAGACCATTTGGTCACAGTAGGTTATAAAACTAGACCATTTGGTCACAGCAGGTTATAAAACTAGATCATTTGGTCACAACAGGTTATAAAACTAGACCATTTGGTTGGTGGACACAGCAGGTTATAAAACTAGACCATTAGGTCAGTGACAAACTAAAGCTAACCAACTGTTCATTGCAACATTTAAACTATGTCGTATTACCTCAGTATTTTTTTTAAAATTATGATAGCAACAAACATATAAATACTAAAACAAAACAAGATAAAAGCAAAGATCTTGTTTTGGTATTAACTTAAAAGGTTTAGAAGTTTGGAGTTTTTAGAGTATTCTGTTGAAAGCTGCGTTATAAGTTGAGATAGAAAGCAAGCTAAGACGTACTGTGCGTCGTTGTACTCTAGACTGGCCACCTCAATCTTGTCCCTGATGATGCTGACGTCCCCAGTCAACAGATGGTCCAAGTGGTTCAACTCCTGCTGGACTCTCATCAACTTCTCCGCCTCAGCTTTGGCCTTCTTCCTCCTGGGGGAGGTAATTGTTGACTTCATTCAGTCAATTGTTGACTTCATTCAGTCAATTGTTTATTTGATTTGAACTCATTCAAACATCTCGCACAGAAAGAAATAATGTAGTGGACACTGACTGACCAAACATCTAGCACACAATAATGTAGTGGACACTGACTGACCAAACATCTAGCACACAATAATGTAGTGGACACTGACTGACCAAACATCTAGCACACAATAATGTAGTGGACACTGACTGACCAAACATCTAGCACACAAAGAAATAATGTAGTGGACACTGACTGACCAAACATCTAGCACACAATAATGCAGTGGACACTGACTGACCAAACATCTAGCACACAAAGAAATAATGTAGTGGACACTGACTGACCAAACATCTAGCACACAATAATGTAGTGGACACTGACTGACCAAACATCTACCACACATAGAAATAATGTAGTGGACACTGACTGACCAAACATCTAGCACACAATAATGTAGTGGACACTGACTGACCAAACATCTACCACACATAGAAATAATGTAGTGGACACTGACTGACCAAACATCTACCACACATAGAAATAATGTAGTGGACACTGACTGACCAAACATCTACCACACATAGAAATAATGTAGTGGACACTGACTGACCAAACATCTACCACACAATAATGTAGTGGACACTGACTGACCAAACATCTACCACACATAGAAATAATGTAGTGGACACTGACTGACCAAACATCTAGCACACAATAATGTAGTGGACACTGACTGACCAAACATCTAGCACACAATAATGTAGTGGACACTGACTGACCAAACATCTAGCACACAATAATGCAGTGGACACTGACTGACCAAACATCTAGCACACAATAATGTAGTGGACACTGACTGACCAAACATCTAGCACACAATAATGTAGTGGACACTGACTGACCAAACATCTACCACACAAAGAAATAATGTAGTGGACACTGACTGACCAAACATCTAGCACACAATAATGTAGTGGACACTGACTGACCAAACATCTACCACACAAAGAAATAATGTAGTGGACACTGACTGACCAAACATCTAGCACACAATAATGTAGTGGACACTGACTGACCAAACATCTAGCACACAATAATGTAGTGGACACTGACTGACCAAACATCTAGCACACAAAGAAATAATGTAGTGGACACTGACTGACCAAACATCTACCACACATAGAAATAATGTAGTGGACACTGACTGACCAAACATCTACCACACATAGAAATAATGTAGTGGACACTGACTGACCAAACATCTAGCACACATAGAAATAATGTAGTGGACAGTGACTGACCAAACATCTAGCACACAATAATGTAGTGGACACTGACTGACCAAACATCTAGCACACAATAATGTAGTGGACACTGACTGACCAAACATCTAGCACACAATAATGTAGTGGACACTGACTGACCAAACATCTAGCACACAAAGAAATAATGTAGTGGACACTGACTGACCAAACATCTACCACACATAGAAATAATGTAGTGGACACTGACTGACCAAACATCTACCACACATAGAAATAATGTAGTGGACACTGACTGACCAAACATCTACCACACATAGAAATAATGTAGTGGACACTGACTGACCAAACATCTAGCACACAATAATGTAGTGGACACTGACTGACCAAACATCTAGCACACAATAATGTAGTGGACACTGACTGACCAAACATCTAGCACACAATAATGTAGTGGACACTGACTGACCAAACATCTAGCACACAATAATGTAGTGGACACTGACTGACCAAACATCTACCACACATAGAAATAATGTAGTGGACACTGACTGACCAAACATCTACCACACATAGAAATAATGTAGTGGACACTGACTGACCAAACATCTAGCACACAATAATGTAGTGGACATTGACTGACCAAACATCTAGTACACCATTATGTTGTAGGACATTGACTGACCAAACATCTAGCACACAATTATGTAGTGGACACTGACTGACCTGTCCTCTATAGCTTTAGCCAGCAGAGCCCTCTTGTGTTTATTGGCCTCCTCTATCACCTTCTGGTGTTGTTGGAACTTGTGGACATTCTCCAGCTCCATGCTGTGGACATTTTGGTCAGGTGATCAAGTGGACATTTTGGTCAGGTGATCAAGTGGACATTTTGGTCAGGTGGACATTTTGGTCAGGTGATCAAGTGGACATTTTGGTCAGTTGATCAAGTGGACATTTTGGTCAGGTGATCAAGTGGACATTTTGGTCAGGTGGTCAAGTGGACATTTTGGTCAGGTGATCAAGTGGACATTTTGGTCAGGTGATCAAGTGGACATTTTGGTCAGGTGATCAAGTGGACATTTTGGTCAGGTGGACATTTTGGTCAGGTGATCAAGTGGACATTTTGGTCAGGTGATCAAGTGGACATTTTGGTCAGGTGATCAAGTGGACATTTTGGTCAGGTTTAGTGGACATTTTGGTCAGGTGATCAAGTGGACATTTTGGTCAGGTGATCAAGTGGACATTTTGGTCAGGTGGTCAAGTGGACATTTTGGTCAGGTGATCAAGTGGACATTTTGGTCAGGTGGACATTTTGGTCAGGTGATCAAGTGGACATTTTGGTCAGGTGATCAAGTGGACATTTTGGTCAGGTGATCAAGTGGACATTTTGGTCAGGTGATCAAGTGGACATTTTGGTCAGGTGGTCAAGTGGACATTTTGGTCAGGTGATCAAGTGGACATTTTGGTCAGGTGGTCAAGTGGACATTTTGGTCAGGTTTAGTGGACATTTTGGTCAGGTGATCAAGTGGACATTTTGGTCAGGTTTAGTGGACATTTTGGTCAGGTGATCAAGTGGACATTTTGGTCAGGTGATCAAGTGGACATTTTGGTCAGGAGATCAAGTGGACATTTTGGTCAGGTGATCAAGTGGACATTTTGGTCAGGTGATCAAGTGGACATTTTGGTCAGGTGGACATTTTGGTCAGGTGATCAAGTGGACATTTTGGTCAGGTGATCAAGTGGACATTTTGGTCAGGTGATCAAGTGGACATTTTGGTCAGGTGATCAAGTGGACATTTTGGTCAGGTGATCAAGTGGACATTTTGGTCAGGTGATCAAGTGGACATTTTGGTCAGGTGGTCAAGTGGACATTTTGGTCAGGTGGTCAAGTGGACATTTTGGTCAGGTGATCAAGTGGACATTTTGGTCAGGTGATCAAGTGGACATTTTGGTCAGGTGGACATTTTGGTCAGGTGATCAAGTGGACATTTTGGTCAGGTGATCAAGTGGACATTTTGGCCAGGTGATCAAGTGGACATTTTGGTCAGGTTTAGTGGACATTTTGGTCAGGTGATCAAGTGGACATTTTGGTCAGGTGATCAAGTGGACATTTTGGTCAGGTGATCAAGTGGACATTTTGGTCAGGTGATCAAGTGGACATTTTGGTCAGGTGATCAAGTGGACATTTTGGTCAGGTGGTCAAGTGGACATTTTGGTCAGGTTTAGTGGACATTTTGGTCAGGTGGACATTTTGGTCAGGTGATCAAGTGGACATTTTGGTCAGGTGATCAAGTGGACATTTTGGTCAGGTGATCAAGTGGACATTTTGGTCAGGTGATCAAGTGGATATTTTGGTCAGGTGATCAAGTGGACATTTTGGTCAGGTGATCAAGTGGACATTTTGGTCAGGTGATCAAGTGGACATTTTGGTCAGGTGATCAAGTGGACATTTTGGTCAGGTGATCAAGTGGACATTTTGGTCAGGTGATCAAGTGGACTTTTTGGTCAAGTGGACATTTTGGTCAGGTGATCAAGTGGACATTTTGGTCAGGTGATCAAGTGGACATTTTGGTCAGGTGATCAAGTGGACATTTTGGTCAGGTGATCAAGTGGATATTTTGGTCAGGTGATCAAGTGGACATTTTGGTCAGGTGGTCAAGTGGACATTTTGGTCAGGTTTAGTGGACATTTTGGTCAGGTGGACATTTTGATCAGGTGATCAAGTGGACATTTTGATCAGGTGATCAAGTGGACATTTGGTCAGGTGATCATGTTTTAGTCAGGGTATAAAATGGAAATTTTGATGATGTAATCAGATAAGGCTGTGGAAGGCGCTGTAGTGGAAGACAAAAGAAAGGGCGGCCATGACAGGCAGAATCTTCTGGAAGAACAGAAGACAGCAGGGATGTCTTGAGAGACAGCACAATCAACTGCCAAGATTAAAACCAAATGTAAGGTTATGGTTGAGGCCCTATGCTCCACAGGGAGTAGAGAGGGTTAATTTAATCAAATTTGTACATTTTAATAACAAATAAAGTCAGTTACCAAGCGATATAATTATATAACACTGCTTCTAGATGAACTCAATATTTAGTGGTAAAGAAATTACAGCCAAAGTTCATCAAAAGTTCACCCATCAACAGACAGATTAAACAAGACATCAAGTTCAGTTCAAGTAAATTTGTCTAGTTATTTTAACTGTACCAAACTGTTTATATCAAGCCTGGAGTTGTTGACAAAAACATTTCTCGGAGAATGACAAGTTTACCTGCGTGCCTGTGAGATGTCAAGTTCCCTGATGGCAGGTGTCTCACTGCCTGCAGGTGATGTGGTGTCAGGTGTTCCTGCTGTACCTGACACATCTGTACCTGACACACCTGTCTTCTCTACATTGTTGTTCTGGTGTGATGGGGGGGTGTCAGGGGAGACAACCTTGTCGGGGGCAGCAACCTTCACAGAATGTCCTGACTGGGTGTCTGTAGTATTCTGTTTGATTCCCTCCCTTGCTCTAGGTGACTGGTTAGGTCTAGGTCTTTGGTTAACTTTAGCTCTTGGAACTTTTTCATCTGTCAAATACAAAGTTGTATGACCACCAATATAATCATGTGATGTATACATACTCTGACCCAAAACTGGTTAAAAGTGTCTATTTTTGCTTGGTCAAAAATGACTGCCTATTGGACAAACCTCTTTAAATTGTATACCAATCTGATTCTGTTTTAACCAAGTATCAGTGTTAGCTAAGGTTAGGGTTACGGTTAGGGTACCATCTTTCCTACGTGAATGGCTGTGAGGGCCATAAGCAGTAAAAAAAAAAGCTCTGTAGTCTTCAAAATAAATAAAATTTCTTGGATGCCAAAAATCCAAGCTCATGTTTTAATTACAAAATACCGCTACAGTAACATGATATTTTTTTCTTGTCACCTGAATGTTCATTGTTTACTGTTTAGGCTTATGTGTTGTCTTAATTTAACAGGACAGGGATTAATTATTATGATAAAAACTTAAATATTTAAATAAGCTATTAAGGGCATGGACAGGTGAAGAAAACCAAAATGATTATTTCTACATCTATTGCTATAATGTTTAGCATAAGACTGAAAGAGTTAAGTCTAAAAATAACAAAATAGACGAAAATTTCATGCCGTTGCCGAGGTGATGACTGCCATCTTGGATTTTTTTTAAACAATTTAAACATTAAAAAATGGTCTTAATTATTAAAATTCAACAAAATTTTCTCTAATTATTCTGTATAAATATACAAACAAAACTTATAGAACAAATTTTCAAAAATGTGTATGGTTTATCTTTTACAGTTAAATAATGTATTTTGTGCACAAATGTCGAAATTTTTAAGTGATTTTCAGAAAAAAAGTTATAAAAACAAAAGTATAGGCCTATCAAAATTTGAAATCGTAATCAATAGATTGTTACCAACATGTATCTCTCTGATCCTGCACATTTTTATTGAATTTTGGCATTAGCCATCTTTGAGTTATTTCGAAGTTAAAAACATAAATAAAATCTAAGACGGCTGCCATCACCATGACAACGGCATGAAATTTTCAGCCATTTTGTTATTTTTAGATTTAACTCTTTGAGACATAACTATGTGCTAAATAAAAATATTTTAGTATTAGGTTATTTTGGTTTTCATCACACACCCATGCCCTTATTAATAGTAGGGCCTAGGCCTACACCTTTTAAAAAGAATTTATAGGGCCTGCTCCTTTCTTCTTTCTTCTTCGTTCTTAATTATTAGTGTTGAAGGGGATCGAGATTTATCTGCCAGTGGGGTTGAACTCGAGACTGTTCGAATTTATCAACCATGAGCTTTTTGCCGACTCGACCACGCCTCCAACACAATTAAGCGTTACGTGTCAACTGGTTATGCACCATTGAGGCCATTGACTCCGATTTCAGCCTGCTTTTCTTTTTGGATTTGCTTCCATAGCCTTTGTCCAACCAAGAACAAACTACAAGGCAGCAGTTGTTTAATTTTGGAGTTGTCTCTCCTACAAGAGTGGCTGTCCCCAGCTAACGAGCCTCATCTGCCGAGGGTTTGAACTCGAGACTTTTCGGTTTAGCAACCATGAGCTTTACCGACTCGACCACGCCGACCCCTGTAGGGCCTGCTAATAATACTTTATTTAGGCCCATTGACTAAAAGTCTAACCGATGTGTGCTTTGGCTTCAAATATAGGATATAACTGTATAAAATGGTTGTAATGGAAAGGTGACATGGCAGTGAGTGACAATAAATATTAAAAATTAAACTAAGTAGGCCTAATTTTAATAGAATGTGATTGAATTAGGGCCTATTGAATATTTTTAATATTTTATTATCTAGATCTAGAATTCTAGATCTAAACTACTAGATTTAGAGATTTATAAGAACATTATAGATCTACTTATTTTTGGGGTGTGACGTCAAACTTTCTAGGTATGTAGCCCAGTAAAACTCTATTTCAGCGTATTTTATTCCCACCTTCACCTCTGGTTGAGCGTATTTTATTACAAACACAAACGAAACACACATTTTATTTCTTTGTGAAGTTTTGTTTTAGTTTTGATAATTTACTTGTGTCACAACTTGAGAAATAAAATACGCTCAACTGGAGGTGAATGTGAAGCGGGGAATAAAATAGTAAAATTTAAAAGGCCAATGCTAGCCGGAAAAAGATACGCATGCGCAATGGAGATAAACTACGACTTGCCTTTGTGCCGATGTTTTCGATGGTACTGCGCATGCATGTGTTGTGTTTACAACCGCAGAACCCTAGCCATAACCCCAACCCTAATCCCAGCCCTATCCCTAACCATAAACCTAGCCATAGGTCACTGCGTATGCGCAGAACTATCTTTTACCGACTAGGTGGAGACGTTGGGGCGAAAAATCTTTTTCCAAGTACTAGATCTAGAGGAGTTTACACTTTTCGGACACACACCAAAAATTACGTAGGACCGAACACTTCGTCGGTTTTTGGCTCATAGAAACTTTAATTAGCATGTCTCACGCGAAACCACGGCGCCTGCACGTAAACTGTTCATTTATGAACACTTCCGTGTCAAGTACTTCCGTTTCCTTTCTCAAGAATTATTTTTAGAAATTTTTTAACGTTGCATGGTACGCACATTTCTATTTTTACACCAGCCGGATGAAGTGACCTAGGGTTGGACTTAGGGGCAAAACTTGAACCAATCAATGCTTAGCTAAAAGGTTACACTATAAATAGCTTCTATATATGTATGGAACATCGTAAATGTCAAGGTTAATGGGTTTTTTCGTGCTTGAACAATAAAAAAGGGGTGTTCGCTAACTTTTTTGACCTTACATGGGACCGGACAGCAACACAAAAATATTATTAAATAAGAATTTAGAGCATAAAAGGGGCTGGTTATTGAAGGGAAAGGGTAAAAATAAGGTCAAGAAGGCAGTGGAATGCGAAAGAGGAGGGGGAATCATGTGACCTGGCTGGCTTAGCAGCGTACTGCGCGAGCCGCAATGGCTGAATGGGATGAACTTTGGGAGTGTGGGAAAAAGCTTTTATACTATTAAAATTACCTCACAAACAATCAATAACACAATATAAATGCATATAATATATGTTTTTATTCATTAAATTGACTTTAAATTATTCTAAATGAACAAAAAGTGCTATGTCCGATGACGGGTAAAGGTGTCCGAACACATGTAAAACTGTATTACATGTGTTCGAACACACGTTAAGACCCCCCAGTCACTATAACAAGAATAGCTTAAGTTCTATGCGTATGAATACAAAATGACACACACATTATTAAAGTAGAATGGTTGCGGATAGATATGATACTTTTTTTTGTTTTCTATGTTAAGCGGTTACTGAATGAGACCGCATGGAATTTTTACGTTGCGTTTTTTCGCTATGTGTGTCCGAAAAGTGTAAGCTCCTCTAGATCTAGTCACTTTGAATTTAAAATACGCTAAAATGGAGTTTTACCATGTACCCACACTGAAAATACATCTAGATGTACTATGTAGATCTCTATTTTGTAACATAATACATATAAACAACTATTTTCTTATGTGATGTTGTACTACCGCTGATTTTATTAGATGTTTGACGCATTCGCCGGAGATCTTCATCACTAAATCCAGTCCAGCCTGCCATGTTGACAATTTGTGGACAATCTATGTAACGAAAACTGCAAATGTTAGAGGAAACTGTAAGGTAACTAGACTAGACTCTAGATCTAATTGAATTAACCTCACTGCAGCTACCATTTGCATTTAACAGTTAGAGGAACAAACTGCAAGGCATTGATTATCCATTAGAGCCTACCTCACCAGCTACTAGATCTACTACATAGATCTAAATTTGATTGATCGTGCTAGATCTAGTTGTTGTCTAAGAGCCTAGGGCGGCTATCTTTATCAAACCAATTTGTATTTTTTTCCTCTATTAGACTCTATTGTTAAATGTTATTAACATAATTCTTTACTGTTTTGCTGTATTGCATATATGAGGCCTATTATAAAGCCTACATTTGTATTGAAAGAAATAAGATTAGGCCTACTATTTCTGTAAAACATAGGGGTCATCTATTATTAAGGGGTCATCCATAAATGACGTTACGCTTTTTTGACGATGTTTACTTAAAACATTATGACTTAAATTAAAACGGCAGACTCAGACATAGGGAAATATAACTCATAAAACTGATAAACTATTTTTAAAAGAAGAATAATTATATCAAAAGCTGAAACTAGATTATAGAATATTTTAATACTTAATTTTTAAAAATGCGGAGTTTAGAATCAAAGTGAGACAACCCTAGTATATCTTAGCATAATTATTATTATCATTGTTGCTTCCCTTAGACTAGATTTTTTTTTTTTTTTTCAATTTAATTCTAGAACGTTATTTGTCTTGGAGCAGCTGAAATTTCCGTTTTCACAAGCTTTTATTTAGTTCGAAACCTCTTTTTACAAGCTTTTATTTAACTCACTTCCTCTGTCGTCAGTCGTCAGTCGACAGTCTGTTGCCAGTCTAGATCAAAACGCAGTGAAAATTCGGACAGTTCTACTTGACCGATACGATTCACAGTTGGCACGTGGGTCAAGACATGAAGACAATGCAATCTGAAACTAAATTTGACTTAATTGGATGCCTAATTAATTTTTTATGAATTAATTAAAATTTGGACCGAATTAGTAGGCATGTCTATCCAACCACACCACACGCGTCATCACGTTCAATAGCTGCGCCATCAGGTTCAATAGACCCGCAATGGTTTTTAGCCATGTAACACTATTGTAAATAAAACATGTAAAGTACTGGAAAAAAAATCATAAAAAAACGTTTTAATAACGTTTTTATGTACTAATGCACTAAAAAGTAGAAAATAAATTATACATTACTATTCAAATTACTATAAAGAAAAGCGTGGGTCTCTTCTCAAATATTAGTAAAGGTATCCAATAGGTACTAAAGTACTAAAGTGACCCACGCTTTTCTTTATAGTAATTTAAATAGTAGTGTATAATTTATTTTCTACTTTTTAGTGCATCATTACATAAAAGCTTGTTATTAAAACGTTTTTTATGAAATTTTTTTGTAAGTTCATTTTTGGCAAATCTTGTGACTCAGTTTTGACCCACTTCTATTGCAGCGATTTTGTTCTTCAAACTTTCCATAAGTACATAGCCAACCACTACAACGCAATAGATTCAGTGGCGGAACTAGAAAAAAAGGGCCACCCCGCAATAAAAATTTTTGGGCCTCATATATATATATATATATATATATATATATATATATATATATATATATATATATATATATATATATATATATATATATATATATATATATATATATATATATATATATATATATATATATATATATATATATATATATATATAACTAAATACGACAAGATCAACATGGAGTACTCAATACGGGCTTGTTCGAAATTTGACAAAATTAAAATTCTTAGTTTTTAATTTTTAATTAAAACATATTACAACAACACATCATTTACGTGAGTGCTATTAGTCTGTTTTGAAATTCTTCATTTATTTACAAGGCGGTCAAAAGAATATGAAGCATGAAAGCTTTTTATGCGTAATGGTTTCTGGTCTTATGTTTATTTTTAAGTATTTTTGTATTTATAATATTAGTTTTTAATACATTTCCTTTTATACTATGTCATTCTTCATTATTTTTTTAAAATAATAATTAAGAGAAGTAATTGCTTTTTAATTTGTTTAGTGCAAAAAAAAAAAGTTTCTTAATTGAGAGCACACATATTTCACTATTTAAAAAAAAAAGGGAAATAAGTCTTGGAAGTTGTTTGAACGTTTGCCTATCTTTCATACTACAACTCATGTAGCTATATATGATTTTCCTTTATGAAACAGCGCGTGTTAGCTTCTGTAGAAAATAGCTACTGTAGTAGATCTGTTTGTTGTTGTTTTTTTTTTTGTAAAAAAACAATTTTTTTTTAACTATAAAAAAGTTGATTCTGGTCGGCTTTGGGCCCCTAAATGGCCTGGGCCCCTCCGCATTGCGGGGTCTGGCGGCACTGTAGTTCCGCCCCTGAATAGATTAGACGAGCTTTCCTATTTGACCTTTTGTCCCTGTACTACAGCCCTCCCGTCTAATCAATAAAAAAAAAGTTTACACCGGTCCGCATACAATAGGGTAACTAAATACGTGTTTTCTAAAATTTACATCGCTGGTCAATTTGAGTAGGGGTTCACTTGCATCCATCCATTCTCAATCACCTCAGGTCAATTGCCATGTGACCGTATTACCAGTGCCGTCGCTAGGTCGGGTGTCACCCGTTGCGGCATCTCAAGGTGTATGTGTGTGTGTCGCCCCGCTCCCCCCCCCCCCACCCCCCAAATCAATGGGGAAAAAACTGTGGGATATATATATATATATATATATATATATATATATATATATATATATATATATATATATATATATATATGGGACGCAGTGGTCTAGCGGTAGAGAGCTGGACTGCTAACCCGTAAGAATCGAGTTCGAATCCGGGTTCAAGTCAGTAGACCGTCCCTGAGTACACCCAACTCTGATGGGTACCTAACTCACGTTAGGGAAAGTAAAGGCGGCTGGGCATAGTGCTGACCACACTATCTCTTCATATGCCGAGGTCACAGAAACAAGTGAACTCTACTTCACTTGCCCCATAAACCGTTAGGTTTGAAAGGGAAACTTTACTTATATATATATATATATATATATATATATATATATATATATATATATATATATATATATATATATATATATATATATATATATATATCGTGCCCGAAATATATGGTACTCACAAGATAACTCAAGGGGGGGAGGGGGCTGACACTGTTAAAAGTATATATTTTCTATATGTTACCGAGTGTATTTACTCGCAGTGCCAAATGTTACCGAGTCTATTTACTTGTGCTATCTTTGACCAGCACACAACATCAACCACAATACAGATACTCGGAAGTGCAGGTTTACATTTATCTCTTTATTAAATGAATCAATAGAAATGCTCCACATAGCAATGCATCAATGTTCCACAAGAATACAATGAACCAACTGACCCCCACTGTCCTTCACTAGTTCTCACACATCAGAATACACAAGTCCATGGTTCGGGCTTCCAAACCTATTCTCACAAATCACAACACGTCTCCACAGTTCAGTCTTCAACTCTTGTTCTTCTCTTCTTTCCTGCAGTCTTATTATATCCCTCGTATTCGTAATCGTTTCTATCCGTTGCATCATAACTATCAACTCCGCACTTCTGTCGTATCGCTTCCCAACTACGCAGTGGCTTTGTATTCGTTATCAGTCCACACCACCTGCATCCGTTGCATCAGCCCAGTTTGGCCTTGATCGTGTCTTAGTTGACAGACTGTATTGCGTTCTTATCAATCGTCTTTAGTAACTACACTAGTTACATATATAAATTCCATCGCGTTCGGGGGGCGGTAGACTTTTTTCGGAAGAGTTGCCTGAAAGAAACTCTGCTATGCCCAGTCGCCAATGTTTCCCTAAATTGATTCAGGTACCCATCAGAGCTGGGTGGACTCAACGTTCTATTTACTTGAACCAGGATTCGAACTCGAGTCTAGGCCACGTCTTCTCATTCTTAATTTGTTTGTCATTTAGGATTATTTAAAAATTAAAATAAAGAGAGACAACCTATGTTGTTAAAGCATGTTTTCCTATTTTATCATTGTTACTTCCCTTAGACCATACATTAAAAAACGTAAGCCTGAACTGTAAATAATTTTGATATTTAATAATTTTATAATCAATGTGAAAAAAGGCTGTTATAACCAGAAGTTTAACTTCCATAAGACAAATATTGATTGGATTACAGTTTTACAGGAACTGCGTGATTGAACCCCACTTCATAGTCAAATTGTTTTTTGTTTGTTTTTTTGCCTCAGACATGTAATTTACAGCGTCAGTTGTGTGTGTTCGCTTTAGTCGTATACTAGTTTTCATTACCGGCTTGTGAGGACTGAAAACTTTGCATATAAAATTTTAAAACAATTTTTTGTTTTAAACCACATGATCTAGTTCTTCCAATTTGGTTTAAATCTACATTAATTTTATGTGATAAAATGTAATCATCCTTTCTTTTTACTTTTTATCGTTACTGAAAAACACAACATTGAATACATAAAAATTTTAGTCCAACAAAAATCAAACACTCATATTTTTTAAACCATTATCATTTTATAAAAAATCCTAAATTATTTTAAAAGTATTTATTTAATGGTAGGTCTTTTAGAATAATTTCGAGATTGTTCACGGTTGGGTCCCTTGACAAAAGGAATGTTTGTATGTCTCAACTTTCGTTTTTGTAAGGCGTGATTTCCGGGTTAAAAATAAACAACAGCACTCTTCAACGAGTTGTGGTAGGTTTTTACCCATAATTTTTAGACAGAGCTAATTATTGGCCTTTCGTCATCAGCAGTACCCAATCACGTAATATGTAACATACACCTTTGGAATTGTAATCAAAGATGGTGGAATCTTTGATGACACAGGGGTCATAGCATAGCTACACCAACTAGATCTAGTGATCGAATTTTAACAGCAGCAGCTGAGGGGATATTATTTATTTCTAAATAATATCTTAAGAAGAGCGAATGACTCATTGTAGAAATATTCATTTTAGTGATCTTTGATTCTTTATTGAAGAAACTTGCAGCTTGGGTAAAAAATTCAATTGTTCTGTTTTGTCTGTGCTGTGACTCACTGAAACTTTAGTTTAGATCTAGAATCTAGATCTAGTAATAAACTGTAATAGTTAGGTTGTAGCATAACACTAGAATTTGTGAGTTTTAGGCCTACTCCTTATAATATTAAAACCTGTTAATTGCTTCAGTCTTAGTGTTGAACAGTTGAAGTTTAGCTTTTTACATAAAATTATAATGGCCGATTCTAGTCGGAATAAGATACGCATGCGATACGCATGCGCAATGATGAGAAACTACGACTTAACTTCGCGGCGATGTTTTCGATGGTACTGCGCATGCGTGTGTTTACAACCGCAGAACTCTAACACTGAACACCAACCCTAATCCTATCCCTATCCCTAATCCTATCCCTAACCCTAATCCTAATCCTATCCCTAATCCTATCCCTAACCCTATCCCTAATCCTACCCCTAACCCTCATTCTAGCCCTAACCCTAGCCATAGGTCACTGCGCATGCGCAGAGCTATCTTTTGCCGACTAAGTGGAGACGTTGGGGAGAAAAATCTTCTTCCGAGTAGACACTTCGAATTATAATATGGTAATCTATCGATTTAGGTACGTAAAATCACCCGCGACTTGTAATGTGAAAAATAATGACTCCTTAGATTTTAATAATTATTTCACATTTTGTGGAGGATTTTTTTTTTTTTTAAAATACAAAAATCTTTCCTTGTTTCATTTATGTACCTGTTTTTAAACAATTGAATTAAAACTTTTCCGTAATAAATGAAGACTAGCGATGTTTTTAACAGATGCAAACATGCTCGTTTACTATAGCAGCCATCTTGTTTAAGTTTTATTTTTATTAGCTTATAGCGCGAGATTCAGGGGGAAGCCACTCTATTTTACAAATGGCTGCTGTTTATATAGCAAATCTTGATCTCAGACACTGCTTTTTAAAGTTAAATTCTGGCCTATATTGATATATTTAGCCATTGATGTAGGTTCATTTATCTATAATATTTGACACAAACATATCACAATATACTTCTATTAAAGCCTTGACAATGAGGTAACGTTTTCGTACATTAATAGTCGCGGGCGATTTTACGTACCCAAAACGATAGATTACCAATAATATTATTACTCGCTAGCCCGGAGGCGTGGCTGGTTGCTAACAACAATATGGCGTACAGACCGGATGCATGACTTCCGACGATTTTTTGTCTTAGTTCCAGTGACCTTCTTTGAATTACTGTTTAAAATGTTTACCACGAGCAAAATGGCGGAGTTTTCACGTTATAAAAACAAACCATAGGTGGCAGGGCTATATATATATATATATATGCCAGAAAACCATTTTAAAATTTGGTTTGTAGAATGGTGGCTAAATTCAAAAGTTGGGTTCATTATAATTAATAGAACTTTTAAAATATCAACGGTGTAGGTACAAAAATGAGCGAGAATGTAGAGCATTATTAGTTTAATCAGTCTATTAAAAAAGGAAATCAAATATTGTGAGCTGTTTTTTTACAAGAGCGGCGTTCATATCACAACCAATTTATTTTTATTTTTTAAAAACCACGTGACCGCTATTTGGCTCATTACTATTGCGGAACTCTGGTGCATAGCCAATTAAAAAGTCAAACCGATTCGTGGTTTGCCGTGGCTTCAGACATAAGTTGTGTTGCCATGAAGAGGTGTGTCGTGTCATGGCAGTGAGTGACAATAAATATTAAATGAAGTAATTTAGTTAAAAAATTGACTAAAAACTTGAAAATTGGTGCCTAATGGCTTAAATACAGATGCCTTTTATTCAGTGGTCATGTTTAAATTGAAAATTGCGTAAAAATTTTAGATTTAGTGAGAAAATTTAATAAATTATTCATAGTGCAGCTTAATTAAAAGCTGAGAAATCTTTTTTTTTAATGGGACTAATAACAGAAAATATTAAAAATAATTCAGTAGTTATTCTTGCTAAATCTAAAATTTACTCAATTGTCAATTTGAACATGACCACTAAATAATAAACATCCATATTTAATCCATTAGGCACTAATTTTGAGTGTTATTTAGCTCATTTTAGACTAAGTTACTTAGTTTAAAATTTATTGTCACTTACAGCTATGATACGACACACCCCTCCATGACAACAACCCTTGTGTTTGAAGCTACAAAAAGCCATGAATCCGGTTTGACTTTTTAACTGGCTATGCACAAGAGTTCCTCACTAGTGATCACCAAACAGCGGTCACGTGGTTTTTTTTTGTCAAAGACAATTTGGTTGTCATTTTCTTGGCCGGTCTTATAAAAAAACAGCTGACAATATTTGATTTATTTTTTCATGGTCTGATTATCCTAATAATGCTTCAATTATGAAAATCAATTTTGTACTGTGGAAATTTATATTTGAAAAGTTCTAGTATTTTTAATGAAACCAACTTTTAAATTTAGCCATCATTCTCCAACTCAAATTTTAAAATGCTTTTTTGGCATATACAGCCCTGCCAACTATAGTTTGTTGTTATAACATGAAAACCTGGCCATTTTGCTCGTGGTAAACATTTTTAAAAGTAATTTACATAAGGTCACTGGAATTTGGCAGAAATCATAGGAAGTCATGCGTCCGGTCTGGACGTCATATTGTTGTTAGCAACCGGCCACGCCTTCAAGTTAGCGAGTAATACTACAAAATAGGCCTACTGTAAATGGAAGATAACACCAGGAAACAAAAACAGCAAAATGATTTTAAAAAATTCTAATTCGGAAAATCATTTCACAATGTATCACAAATAAAAGTTACAGTAATATCAGCGCCTGAAATAATACAGAAAATTTTGATGTCAGATAATAGACTATTCCTTAAAATAGCTGTGCTGCGTTGTTAGTAGTATTGTAATCTCGACTAATTTTATGGTAAGAAATTAGGGTTAGGTGTATGGTAGGACTAGTATTGGGGTTAGGGACAGGGGTTAGCATTGACCTTAGCCAGCAGTGTGTGTATTTATTTAACAACCAGTAACCTAACACCCCTTTTTTAAAGAAGATTCTATTATCAGACACTGGTATAAAAATTCCCCCGAATATTTAAGTATAGCTATTATTTGCTATTATTTTGCGCATAATTACAAATTTAATCCAAAATAATAGTTACTAACCCTAACCCTATACTTTTTGAATTCCCAAATACTCTTATATAACAGTAAGTGTTATAGCACATCTAGTGCAATCTGGCAGTAGAAATGTTTTTTTTTTAATTAGTTTTTTTTAATAATTACATTTTTTAAATAGAATTGAAATGAGTAGAAAAAAAACTGCTCACCAGATGAAACACTGGAAAGTTAGTAATTTATAAATAGAACATTGATTCCGTCTTTGGGAAGTAGGAAGTAGTGTAAAGAATACTTCCAGTCCCTGGAAATCAGTTAAAATTTAAAATCTTGCATGCCGGATTGAACCAGTACTCATTAAATTATTAAAATATCTTACTTAGCGTTTTCACACAAAAATACCGTAAAATATCACTTCCGGCTACAGGAAATCATTCAAAAGTTGGTAGAAACCTACCTATACAATGTAATACTTTATATATGTACATTTTTTTCCACCTTTAGGTTTATCCCAATATTAGGGCTGACAGGATATTCTGTTAACTTTATCCCAATATTAGCGCTGACAGGATATTCTGTTAACTTTATCCCAATTTTAGGGCAGACAGGATATTCTGTCAACTTTATCCCAATATTAGCGCTGACAGGATATTCTGTTAACTTTATCCCAATTTTAGGGCAGACAGGATATTCTGTTAACTTTATCCCAATATTAGGGCTGACTGACAGGATATTCTGTTAACTTTATCCCAATATTAGGGCTGACTGACAGGATATTCTGTCAACTTTATCCCAATATTAGGGCTGACAGGATATTCTGTTAACTTTATCCCAATATTAGGGCTGACAGGATATTCTGTTAACTTTATCCCAATTTTAGGGCTGACTGACAGGATATTCTGTTAACTTTATCCCAATATTAGGGCTGACTGACAGGATATTCTGTCAACTTTATCCCAATATTAGGGCTGACAGGATATTCTGTCAACTTTATCCCAATATTAGGGCTGACAGGATATTCTGTCAACTTTATCCCAGGGAGAGAAAAAAAATGTAGCTAGACTTTTCTGTAAATTAAAAAACATGCAAATTATTGCAAAACTGTCTAAACTTGTGGGCTTACAAAATGTCCAAACTTGTGGGCTTACAAAATGTCCAAATTTGTGGGCTTACAAAATGTCTATAGACCGGCAAGATTTTGTATTGACATCCCTACTGCTGGTGTAGAGAAGGAAATATTGATCCCCACTTGTGCAGTAATTTGTTGCCTGAAATAGTTTGATTTAATTGTTGCGTGATGGGGAACCACTCAAAATTGTCAGCATTCATCCCTGGATTGTATTGTTATGTTTCTCACTGGAGTTAACTGCTTGAGTTGTTGTAGGGTTTACTAGGGGAGTTAACTGCTAGAGTTGTAGGGTTTACTAGGGGAGTTAACTGCTAGAGTTGTTGAAGGGTTTACTAGGGGAGGTAACTGCTAGAGTTGTAGGGTTTACTAGGGGAGTTAACTGCTAGAGTTGTTGTAGCGTTTACTAGGGGAGGTAACTGCTAGAGTTGTTGAAGGGTTTACTAGGGGAGTTAACTGCTAGAGGAACCATTGTAAATATAGATTGATCTGTTAAAACTGGGGGAGGGGCAAGGAGGTGGGTGATTGTTGTAAACTGCTTGCCCTCAAGTAGAATTCATGCTTGTATCCATGTTGTCCTGGGACAATTATTTGTTTACTGACTGTCTTAGCTGACATCATGTGTATGCCCTGAGTTGACTGTCTCAAATGACGTCATGTCTTGATGTTTTGATATCAGCAGATGACATGTGGGGGTGCTGACTCATGAAATCAAGCTGGCATCCCATGACCCCGCTGATGTTGTGAGTGGTGGGTCTTGTTCCCACCGCACGATCCACCCATCTGACACCCACACACCACACACAGTCAGCACGCACACAGAAGAAATCTTTTACACCCGAGATGTTGGCACTATAACAGGTAATTTTTTCATTCAATCAGATGGTGCTATAGCAGGTCATTGATTCATTCAATCAGATGGTGCTATAGCAGGTCATTGATTCATTCAATCAGATGGTGCTATAGCAGGTCATTGATTCATTCAATCAGATGGTGCTATAGCAGGTCATTGATTCATTCAATCAGATGGTGCTATAGCAGGTCATTGATTCATTCAATCAGATGGTGCTATAGCAGGTCGTTAATTCATTCAATCATATGGTGCTATAGCAGGTCATTGATTCATCCAATCAGATGGTGCTATAGCAGGTCATTGATTCATTCAATCAGATGGTGCTATAGCAGGTCGTTAATTCATTCAATCATATGGTGCTATAGCAGGTCATTGATTCATCCAATCAGATGGTGCTATAGCAGGTCATTAATTCATTCAATCATATGGTGCTATAGCAGGTCGTTAATTCATTCAATCAGATGGTGCTATAGCAGGTCATGGTTTCATTCAATCAGATGGTGCTATAGCAGGTCATGGTTTCATTCAATCAGATGGTGCTATAGCAGGTCATGGTTTCATTCAATCAGATGGTGCTATAGCAGGTCATTGATTCATTCAATCAGATGGTGCTATAGCAGGTCATTGATTCATTCAATCAGATGGTGCTATAGCAGGTCATGGTTTCATTCAATCAGATGGTGCTATAGCAGGTCATTGATTCATTCAATCAGATGGTGCTATAGCAGGTCATGGTTTCATTCAATCAGATGGTGCTATAGCAGGTCATGGTTTCATTCAATCATATGGTGCTATAGCAGGTCATTGATTCATTCAATCAGATGTTGCTATAGCAGGTCATTGATTCATTCAATCAGATGGTGCTATAGCAGGTCATGGTTTCATTCAATCAGATGGTGCTATAGCAGGTCATGGTTTCATTCAATCAGATGGTGCTATAGCAGGTCATTGATTCATTCAATCAGATGGTGCTATAGCAGGTCATGGTTTCATTCAATCAGATGGTGCTATAGCAGGTCATTGATTCATTCAATCAGATGGTGCTATAGCAGGTCATGGTTTCATTCAATCAGATGGTGCTATAGCAGGTCATTGATTCATTTAATCAGATGGTGCTATAGCAGGACATTGATTCATTCAATCAGATGGTGCTATAGCAGGTCGTTAATTCATTCAATCATATGGTGCTATAGCAGGTCATGGTTTCATTCAATCAAATGGTGCTATAGCAGGTCATTGATTCATTCAATCTGATGGTGCTATAGCAGGTCATTGATTCATTCAATCAGATGGTGCTATAGCAGGTCGTTAATTCATTCAATCATATGGTGCTATAGCAGGTCATGGTTTCATTCAATCAGATGGTGCTATAGCAGGTCATTGATTCATTCAATCATATGGTGCTATAGCAGGTCATTGATTCATTCAATCAGATGGTGCTATAGCAGGTCATTGATTCATTCAATCAGATGGTGCTATAGCAGGTCATGGTTTCATTCAATCAGATGGTGCTATAGCAGGTCATTGATTCATTCATTGAGATGGTGCTATAGAAGGTCATTGATTCATTCAATCAGATGGTGCTATAGCAGGTCATTGATTCATTCAATCAGATGGTGCTATAGCAGGTCATTGATTCATTCAATCAGATGGTGCTATAGAAGGTCATTGATTCATTCAATCAGATGGTGCTATAGCAGGTCATTGATTCATTCAATCAGATGGTGCTATAGCAGGTCATGGTTTCATTCAATGAAAAGGTGCTATAGCAGGTCATTGATTCATTCAATCAGATGGTGCTATAGAAGGTCATTGATTCATTCAATCAGATGGTGCTATAGCAGGTCATTGATTCATTCAATCAGATGGTGCTATAGCAGGTCATTGATTCATTCAATCAGATGGTGCTATAGAAGGTCATTGATTCATTCAATCAGATGGTGCTATAGCAGGTCATTGATTCATTCATTGAGATGGTGCTTTAGAAGGTCATTGATTCATTCAATCAGATGGTGCTATAGCAGGTCATTGATTCATTCAATCAGATGGTGCTATAGCAGGTCATGGTTTCATTCAATCATATGGTGCTATAGCAGGTCATTGATTCATTCAATCAGATGGTGCTATAGCAGGTCATGGTTTCATTCAATGAAAAGGTGCTATAGCAGGTCATTGTTTCATTCAATGAAAAGGTGCTATAGCAGGTCCCCAGAGGTGTGTAGCACAGCTGACCCCTCTTTTGTCCCCAGAGGTGTGTAGCACAGCTGACCCCTCTTTTGTCCACAGAGGTGTGTAGCACAGCTGACCCCTCTTTTGTCCCCAGAGGTGTGTAGCACAGCTGACCCCTCTTTTGTCCCCAGAGGTGTGTAGCACAGCTGACCCCTCTTTTGTCCCAAGAGGTGTGTAGCACAGCTGACCCCTCTTTTGTCCACAGAGGTGTGTAGCACAGCTGACCCCTCTTTTGTCCCCAGATGTGTGTAGCACATCTGACCCCTCTTTTACCTTCCCCAGGGGTGTGTAGCACATCTGACCCCTCTTTTGTCCACAGAGGTGTGTAGCACAGCTGACCCCTCTTTTGTCCACAGAGGTGTGTAGCACAGCTGACCCCTCTTTTGTCCCCAGAGGTTTGTAGCACAGCTGACCCCTCTTTTGTCCACAGAGGTGTGTAGCACAGCTGACCCCTCTTTAACCTTGTCCACAGAGGTGTGTAGCACAGCTGACCCCTCTTTTACCTTCCCCAGAGGTGTGTAGCACAGCTGACCCCTCTTTTGTCCACAGAGGTGTGTAGCACAGCTGACCCCTCTTTTGTCCCCAGAGGTGTGTAGCACAGCTGACCCCTCTTTTGTCCACAGAGGTGTGTAGCACAGCTGACCCCTCTTTTGTCCACAGAGGTGTGTAGCACAGCTGACCCCTCTTTTGTCCCCAGAGGTGTGTAGCACAGCTGACCCCTCTTTTGTCCACAGAGGTGTGTAGCACAGCTGACCCCTCTTTTGTCCCCAGAGGTGTGTAGCACAGCTGACCCCTCTTTTGTCCACAGAGGTGTGTAGCACAGCTGACCCCTCTTTTGTCCACAGAGGTGTGTAGCACAGCTGACCCCTCTTTTGTCCACAGAGGTGTGTAGCACAGCTGACCCCACTTTTGTCCACAGAGGTGTGTAGCACAGCTGACCCCTCTTTAACCTTGTCCACAGAGGTGTGTAGCACAGCTGACCCCTCTTTTACCTTCCCCAGAGGTGTGTAGCACAGCTGACCCCTCTTTTGTCCACAGAGGTGTGTAGCACAGCTGACCCCTCTTTTGTCCCCAGAGGTGTGTAGCACAGCTGACCCCTCTTTTGTCCACAGAGGTGTGTAGCACAGCTGACCCCTCTTTTGTCCACAGAGGTGTGTAGCACAGCTGACCCCTCTTTTGTCCCCAGAGGTGTGTAGCACAGCTGACCCCTCTTTTGTCCACAGAGGTGTGTAGCACAGCTGACCCCTCTTTTGTCCCCAGAGGTGTGTAGCACAGCTGACCCCTCTTTTGTCCACAGAGGTGTGTAGCACAGCTGACCCCTCTTTTGTCCACAGAGGTGTGTAGCACAGCTGACCCCTCTTTTGTCCACAGAGGTGTGTAGCACAGCTGACCCCACTTTTGTCCACAGAGGTGTGTAGCACAGCTGACCCCTCTTTTGTCCACAGAGGTGTGTAGCACAGCTGACCCCTCTTTTGTCCCAAGAGGTGTGTAGCACAGCTGACCCCTCTTTTGTCCACAGAGGTGTGTAGCACAGCTGACCCCTCTTTTGTCCACAGAGGTGTGTAGCACAGCTGACCCCTCTTTTGTCCACAGAGGTGTGTAGCACAGCTGACCCTGACGAGGTAGAGATCCTGAGCCTGGTCAGGGAACAGATCCCGCGCTACAGGCTGCGTGCTGACACCATCACTGACTTTGCTGGCTACAGACACACTGACTTTATCCTGACCAACACCGTCCCACTTGATGTGGACACTGAGCTCAGCCCAGAGCAGATCAGTGAGACCTTGAAATATTTCGGTAAGATTCTTTTTGTTGTCTACCAACCCATGTCATCCCATCTCATCCCACCTCCAGCCTCCCACCTCCAGCCCCCCACCTCCAGCCTCCCACCTCCAGCCCTCACCAGCCCCCCACCTCCAGCCTCCCACCTCCAGCCCTCACCAGCCCCCCACCTCCAGCCCTCACCAGCCCCCCACCTCCAGCCCTCACCAGCCCCCCACCTCCAGCCTCCCACCTCCAGCCCTCACCAGCCCCCCACCACCAGCCCCCCACCTCCAGCCTCCCACCTCCAGCCCTCATCAGCCCCCCACCTCCAGCCCCCCCACCTCCAGCCTCCCACCTCCAGCCCTCACCAGCCCCCACCAGCCCCCCACCTCCAGCCTCCCACCTCCAGCCCTCACCAGCCTCCCACCTCCAGCCTCCCACCTCCAGCCCCCCACCTCCAGCCTCCCACCTCCAGCCCCCCCCCCCCCACCTCCAGCCTCCCACCTCCAGCCCTCACCAGCCACCCACCTCCAGCCCTCACCAGCCCCCCACCTCCAGCCCCCCACCTCCAGCCTCCCACCTCCAGCCCCCCACCTCCAGCCCTCACCAGCCCCCCACCTCCAGCCCCCCACCTCCAGCCCTCACCAGCCACCCACCTCCAGCCCTCACCAGCCCCCCACCTCCAGCCCCCCACCTCCAGCCTCCCATCTCCAGCCCCCCACCTCCAGCCCTCACCAGCCCCCCACCTCCAGCCCCCCACCTCCAGCCCTCACCAGCCCCCCACCTCCAGCCCTCACCAGCCACCCACCTCCAGCCCTCACCAGCCCCCCACCTCCAGCCCCCCACCTCCAGCCTCCCACCTCCAGCCCCCCACCTCCAGCCCTCACCAGCCCCCCACCTCCAGCCCTCACCAGCCCCCCACCTCCAGCCCTCACCAGCCCCCCACCCCCAGCCCTCACCAGCCCCCCACCTCCAGCCCTCACCAGCCCCCCACCTCCAGCCCCCCACCTCCAGCCATCACCAGCCCCCCACCTCCAGCCCCCCACCTCCAGCCCTCACCAGCCCCCCACCTCCAGCCCTCACCAGCCACCCACCTCCAGCCCTCACCAGCCCCCCACCTCCAGCCCCCCACCTCCAGCCCTCACCAGCCCCCCACCTCCAGCCCTCACCAGCCACCCTCCCCCCACCTCCAGCCCTCACCAGCCACCCTCCCCCCACCTCCAGCCCTCACCAGCCCCCCACCTCCAGCCCCCCACCTCCAGCCCTCACCAGCCACCCTCCCCCCACCTCCAGCCCTCACCAGCCACCCTCCCCCCACCTCCAGCCCTCACCAGCCACCCTCCCCCCACCTCCAGCCCTCACCAGCCACCCACCTCCAGCCCCCCACCTCCAGCCCTCACCAGCCACCCTCCCCCCACCTCCAGCCCTCACCAGCCTCCCACCTCCAGCCCCCCACCTCCAGCCCTCACCAGCCACCCACCTCCAGCCCTCACCAGCCACCCTCCCCCCACCTCCAGCCCTCACCAGCCACCCTCCCCCCCACCCCCACCCCGCCTTCCTAGTTTTGATACTTTGTTTAGCCTTTAAAAAACTTTTCTTCTCTTGATGCTACACCTGTTTGTTGTCTAGTGATGTCAGCTGTCAGCTTGTGTTGACTGGTTGTTTGTGTACCAATGACTTACTACCCCCACATGCCACATGAAATGGCCCTAAGGTGATGTTTAGACTGGTGCATGGAACAACATCACTAGATATTTCACTAACTGGACATTTATACAAACTTGAAAGTATATCATGCATGTCCTCATCTTTTGTATCATATGTGTCCTGGTACTTGGTTGGGTTTTGGCATGGGTCTTTTAAAAACACAATTTTTTATTTATGTATATAAATATGTAAATACAGACATATATATCTTTACATATATATATGTATGTATATATATGTATATATATCTACTAAAAATGAGTAAAACTAGAGTTGTGACAGAGCTATTGACTTTATATTCAGTTTTATTATCAATTTTGTAACTTTATGATATTAGGTTGATAATTTAGTTATAAAAAACTGCTGTGCGTCCGCTCAACATTTTGTCAATATACCTCATCACTTTGTGGCAGTGTAGTCTTTAGCTTGTGATACATTTACAGCCATTGGACAGAAATATCTCATTGTATGGACACAGCTTCAACACCTCACTGGACCAGTCACCCCCATTACATAAACTCCCAGTTTTTATTATTTGATTTCAATCTTGAAACCAAATTTTAATTGAGTAATTATCTACCTAAATTCAACATTAGATACTCTTGTATTGACACCAGAGTTTAAAAAGACATTGGCTCCATATGAAATGTGGTCAAAGATTTAACCACAGACAAACAGGTGATCAGAAAAATAGTCCCTAACCCTAACCACAGACCCTCAAAACAAACAGGTGATCAGGAAAATATTGCTAGAACTAATCCTTTCCCCCCCCCCCACCTACACCCACACACACACACACACACACATCTGCACTCACACAGATTACCTGTTGTGCATAGTGCTTCTAAACGTGGATAATGGAAGTCTGGAGTAGGGAACACAAGTTTAATAGTTCCTGGTCTAGGGAACACAAGTTTGATAGTTCCTGGTCTAGGGAACACAAGTTTGATAGTTCCTGGTCTAGGGAACACAAGTTTGATAGTTCCTGGTCTAGGGAACACAAGTTTGATAGTTCCTGGTCTAGGGAACACAAGTTTGATAGTTCCTGGTCTAGGGAACACAAGTTTGATAGTTCCTGGTCTAGGGAACACAAGTTTGATAGTTCCTGGTCTAGGGAACACATGTTTGATAGTTCCTGGTCTAGGGAACACATGTTTGATAGTTCCTGGTCTAGGGAACACAAGTTTGATAGTTCCTGGTCTAGGGAACACAAGTTTGATAGTTCCTGGTGTAGTGAACACATGTTTGATAGTTCCTGGTCTAGGGAACACAAGTTTGATAGTTCCTGGTCTAGGGAACACAAGTTTGATAGTTCCTGGTCTAGGGAACACAAGTTTGATAGTTCCTGGTCTAGGAAACACAAGTTTGATAGTTCCTGGTCTAGGAAACACAAGTTTGATAGTTCCTGGTCTAGGGAACACAAGTTTGATAGTTCCTGGTCTAGGGAACACAAGTTTGATAGTTCCTGGTCTAGGAAACACAAGTTTGATAGTTCCTGGTGTAGTGAACACTTTGATAGTTCCTGGTCTAGGGAACACAAGTTTGATAGTTCCTGGTCTAGGGAACACAAGTTTGATAGTTCCTGGTGTAGGGAACACAAGTTTGATAGTTCCTGGTCTAGGGAACACAAGTTTGATAGTTGCTGGTCTAGGGAACACAAGTTTGATGGTTCCTGGTCTAGGGAACACAAGTTTGATAGTTCCTGGTCTAGGGAACACAAGTTTGATAGTTCCTGATGTAGGGAACACAAGTTTGATAGTTCCTGGTCTAGGGAACACAAGTTTGATAGTTCCTGGTCTAGGAAACACAAGTTTGATAGTTCCTGATGTAGGGAACACGTTTGATAGTTCCTGGTCTAGGGAACACAAGTTTGATAGTTCCTGGTCTAGGGAACACAAGTTTGATAGTTCCTGGTGTAGGGAACACAAGTTTGATAGTTCCTGGTCTAGGGAACACAAGTTTGATAGTTCCTGGTCTAGGAAACACATGTTTGATAGTTCCTGGTCTAGGGAACACAAGTTTGATAGTTCCTGGTGTAGGGAACACAAGTTTGATAGTTCCTGGTCTAGGAAACACATGTTTGATAGTTCCTGGTCTAGGGAACACAAGTTTGATAGTTCCTGGTGTAGGGAACACAAGTTTGATAGTTCCTGGTCTAGGAAACACAAGTTTGATAGTTCCTGATGTAGGGAACACGTTTGATAGTTCCTGGTCTAGGGAACACAAGTTTGATAGTTCCTGGTCTAGGGAACACGTTTAATAGTTCCTTGTATGTTGTGTCTGCTGACAATTCAAGAAGGTTCTTTAAAAAAGGGGGAATAATTGTTGTAGCTATAACTGTTTACTTCTGTTTATTACGTCCCTTGACAAGGGATGTAATCAAGTTGATTACTATTTGTCAGCTCTCATTTAGTCATTCAGTCAGTCGAGTTGTCTCTGTTTTCTCAACTTCCTATTCAGTTTCTCGGCGTGGTTTTTAACCACCTTTTTGTCATTCCCAAAATATTGACACCCCGCCCCCCCCCCCCTGCCATAATACTCCACTATCACCATAACCCACGTGACATGACCCACGTGACATGACCCACGTGCTACCTTAAGCCGACTATTGACACTGTCTATTGACACTGTCTATTGACACTGTCTATTGACACTGTACCAGCTGACTCGGCGCATCCCACCACTGACGATAGCCCCACAGAGGTCATGTCCGCCATCTTTCAGCTCAGTCACGGCTCAACTCGCTAGCTTGTTGACGCTCTGTGTTGCCATGGCGACCATGCTGGAGTTAACTTGTTGTCACGTGTGACCGTGAGTTCTACTGCCACACGCGCACTGACGTGTGACATTGATCGCCTGTGACGTCATGCGTTCAGTGGGTAAGTCCAGTCATAGGACGTCTCTAGCAGTGACGTCTCTACTGTATCTAGTGAGACACTTGTACTGACGTCTCTACTGTATCTAGTGACACTTCTACTGACGTCTCTACTGTATCTAGTGAGACACTTCTACTGACGTCTCTACTGTATCTAGTGAGACACTTCTACTGACGTCTCTACTGTATCTAGTGAGACACTTCTACTGACGTCTCTACTGTATCTAGTGAGACACTTCTACTGACGTCTCTACTGTATCTAGTGAGACACTTCTACTGACGTCTCTACTGTATCTAGTGAGACACTTCTACTGACGTCTCTACTGTATCTAGTGAGACACTTCTACTGACGTCTCTACTGTGTCTAGTGAGACACTTCTACTGACGTCTCTACTGTATCTAGTGACACTTCTACTGACGTCTCTACTGTATCTAGTGAGACACTTCTACTGACGTCTCTACTGTATCTAGTGAGACACTTCTACTGACGTCTCTACTGTATCTAGTGAGACACTTCTACTGACGTCTCTACTGTATCTAGTGAGACACTTCTACTGACGTCTCTACTGTATCTAGTGAGACACTTCTACTGACGTCTCTACTGTATCTAGTGACACTTCTACTGACGTCTCTACTGTATCTAGTGAGACACTTCTACTGACGTCTCTACTGTATCTAGTGAGACACTTCTACTGACGTCTCTACTGTATCTAGTGAGACACTTCTACTGACGTCTCTACTGTATCTAGTGAGACACTTCTACTGACGTCTCTACTGTATCTAGTGACACTTCTACTGACGTCTCTACTGTATCTAGTGAGACACTTCTACTGACGTCTCTACTGTATCTAGTGAGACACTTCTACTGACGTCTCTACTGTATCTAGTGAGACACTTCTACTGACGTCTCTACTGTATCTAGTGAGACACTTCTACTGACGTCTCTACTGTATCTAGTGACACTTCTACTGACGTCTCTACTGTATCTAGTGAGACACTTCTACTGACGTCTCTACTGTATCTAGTGAGACACTTCTACTGACGTCTCTACTGTATCTAGTGAGACACTTCTACTGACGTCTCTACTGTATCTAGTGAGACACTTCTACTGACGTCTCTACTGTATCTAGTGAGACACTTCTACTGACGTCTCTACTGTGTCTAGTGAGACACTTCTACTGACGTCTCTACTGTATCTAGTGAGACACTTCTACTGACGTCTCTACTGTATCTAGTGAGACACTTCTACTGACGTCTCTACTGTATCTAGTGACACTTCTACTGACGTCTCTACTGTATCTAGTGAGACACTTCTACTGACGTCTCTACTGTATCTAGTGAGACACTTCTACTGACGTCTCTACTGTATCTAGTGAGACACTTCTACTGACGTCTCTACTGTATCTAGTGAGACACTTCTACTGACGTCTCTACTGTATCTAGTGACACTTCTACTGACGTCTCTACTGTATCTAGTGAGACACTTCTACTGACGTCTCTACTGTATCTAGTGAGACACTTCTACTGACGTCTCTACTGTATCTAGTGAGACACTTCTACTGACGTCTCTACTGTATCTAGTGAGACACTTCTACTGACGTCTCTACTGTATCTAGTGAGACACTTCTACTGACGTCTCTACTGTGTCTAGTGAGACACTTCTACTGACGTCTCTACTGTATCTAGTGAGACACTTCTACTGACGTCTCTACTGTATCTAGTGAGACACTTCTACTGACGTCTCTACTGTATCTATTGAGACACTTCTACTGACGTCCCTACTGTATCTAGTGAGACACTTCTACTGACGTCTCTACTGTATCTAGTGACACTTCTACTGACGTCTCTACTGTATCTAGTGAGACACTTCTACTGACGTCTCTACTGTATCTAGTGAGACACTTCTACTGACGTCTCTACTGTATCTAGTGAGACACTTCTACTGACGTCTCTACTGTATCTAGTGAGACACTTCTACTGACGTCTCTACTGTATCTAGTGAGACACTTCTACTGACGTCTCTACTGTGTCTTTTGAGACACTTCTACTGACGTCTCTACTGTATCTAGTGACACTTCTACTGACGTCTCTACTGTATCTAGTGAGACACTTCTACTGACGTCTCTACTGTATCTAGTGAGACACTTCTACTGACGTCTCTACTGTATCTAGTGAGACACTTCTACTGACGTCTCTACTGTATCTAGTGAGACACTTCTACTGACGTCTCTACTGTATCTAGTGACACTTCTACTGACGTCTCTACTGTATCTAGTGATACTTCTACTGACGTCTCTACTGTATCTAGTGAGACACTTCTACTGACGTCTCTACTGTATCTAGTGACACTTCTACTGACGTCTCTACTGTATCTAGTGAGACACTTCTACTGACGTCTCTACTGTATCTAGTGAGACACTTCTACTGACGTCTCTACTGTATCTAGTGAGACACTTCTACTGACGTCTCTACTGTATCTAGTGAGACACTTCTACTGACGTCTCTACTGTATCTAGTGAGACACTTGTACTGACGTCTCTACTGTATCTAGTGAGACACTTTTACTGACGTCTCTACTGTATCTAGTGACACTTCTACTGACGTCTCTACTGTATCTAGTGAGACACTTCTACTGACGTCTGTACTGTATCTAGTGACACATCTACTGACGTCTCTACTGTATCTAGTGACACTTCTACTGACGTCTCTATCTAGTGAGACACTTCTACTGACGTCTCTATCTAGTGAGACACTTCTACTGACGTCCCTACTGTATCTAGTGAGACACTTCTACTGACGTCTCTATCTAGTGAGACACTTCTACTGACGTCTCTACTGTATCTAGTGAGACACTTCTACTGACGTCTCTATCTAGTGAGACACTTCTACTGACGTCCCTACTGTATCTAGTGAGACACTTCTACTGACGTCTCTATCTAGTGAGACACTTCTACTGACGTCTCTACTGTATCTAGTGAGACACTTCTACTGACGTCTCTACTGTGTCTAGTGACACTTCTACTGACGTCTCTACTGTATCTAGTGAGACACTTCTACTGACGTCTCTACTGTATCTAGTGTGACACTTCTACTGACGTCTCTACTGTATCTAGTGACACTTCTACTGACGTCTCTACTGTATCTAGTGACACTTCTACTGACGTCTCTACTGTATCTAGTGAGACACCTCTATTGACGTCTCTACTGTATCTAGTGAGACACTTCTACTGACGTCTCTACTGTATCTAGTGAGACACTTCTACTGACGTCTCTACTGTATCTAGTGACACTTCTACTGACGTCTCTACTGTATCTAGTGAGACACTTCTACTGACGTCTCTACTGTATCTAGTGAGACACTTCTACTGACGTCTCTACTGTATCTAGTGAGATACATCTACTGACGTCTCTACTGTATCTAGTGAGACACTTCTACTGACGTCCCTATTGCGCATGTTCAGCTCCACTACCCTCTATACACTGACCCGTCCAACACCACTACCCTCTATACACTGACCCGTCCAACACCACTACCCTCTAGACCCGTCCAGCACCACTACCCTCTATACACTGACCCGTCCAACACCACTACCCTCTATACACTGACCCGTCCAACACCACTACCCTCTAGACCCGTCCAACACCACTACCCTCTATACACTGACCCGTCCAGCACCACTACCCTCTATACACTGACCCGTCCAACACCACTACCCTCTATACACTTACCCGTCCAACACCACTACCCTCTATACACTGACCCGTCCAGCACCACTACCCTCTAGACCCGTCCAACACCACTACCCTCTATACACTGACCCGTCCAACACCACTACCCTCTATACACTGACCCGTCCAGCACCACTACCCTCTATACACTGACCCGTCCAGCACCACTACCCTCTATACACTGACCCGTCCAACACCACTACCCTCTATACACTGACCCGTCCAACACCACTACCCTCTATACACTGACCCGTCCAACACCACTACCCTCTAGACCCGTCCAGCACCACTACCCTCTATACACTGACCCGTCCAACACCACTACCCTCTATACACTGACCCGTCCAACACCACTACCCTCTAGACCCGTCCAGCACCACTACCCTCTATACACTGACCCGTCCAACACCACTACCCTCTAGACCCGTCCAACACCACTACCCTCTATACACTGACCCGTCCAACACCACTACCCTCTATACACTGACCCGTCCAGCACCACTACCCTCTAGACCCGTCCAACACCACTACCCTCTATACACTGACCCGTCCAGCACCACTACCCTCTATACACTGACCCGTCCAACGCCACTACCCTCTATACACTGACCCGTCCAACACCACTACCCTCTAGACCCGTCCAACACCACTACCCTCTAGACCCGTCCAGCACCACTACCCTCTATACACTGACCCGTCCAACACCACTACCCTCTAGACCCGTCCAACACCACTACCCTCTATACACTGACCCGTCCAACACCACTACCCTCTATACACTGACCCGTCCAACACCACTACCCTCTAGACCCGTCCAACACCACTACCCTCTAGACCCGTCCAGCACCACTACCCTCTATACACTGACCCGTCCAACACCACTACCCTCTAGACCCGTCCAACACCACTACCCTCTATACACTGACCCGTCCAACACCACTACCCTCTATACACTGACCCGTCCAACACCACTACCCTCTAGACCCGTCCAACACCACTACCCTCTAGACCCGTCCAACACCACTACCCTCTAGACCCGTCCAACACCACTACCCTCTATACACTGACCCGTCCAACACCACTACCCTCTAGACCCGTCCAGCACCACTACCCTCTATACACTGACCCGTCCAGCACCACTACCCTCTATACCCGTCCAACACCACTACCCTCTAGACCCGTCCAACACCACTACCCTCTAGACCCGTCCAACACCACTACCCTCTATACACTGACCCGTCCAACACCACTACCCTCTATACACTGACCCGTCCAACACCACTACCCTCTAGACCCGTCCAACACCACTACCCTCTAGACCCGTCCAACACCACTACCCTCTATACACTGACCCGTCCAACACCACTACCCTCTAGACCCGTCCAACACCACTACCCTCTATACACTGACCCGTCCAACACCACTACCCTCTAGACCCGTCCAACACCACTACCCTCTATACACTGACCCGTCCAGCACCACTACCCTCTATACACTGACCCGTCCAACACCACTACCCTCTATACACTGACCCGTCCAGCACCACTACCCTCTATACCCGTCCAACACCACTACCCTCTAGACCCGTCCAACACCACTACCCTCTATACACTGACCCGTCCAACACCACTACCCTCTATACACTGACCCGTCCAGCACCACTACCCTCTAGACCCGTCCAACACCACTACCCTCTATACACTGACCCGTCCAACACCACTACCCTCTATACACTGACCCGTCCAGCACCACTACCCTCTAGACCCGTCCAACACCACTACCCTCTATACACTTACCCGTCCAACACCACTACCCTCTATACACTGACCCGTCCAGCACCACTACCCTCTAGACCCGTCCAACACCACTACCCTCTATACACTTACCCGTCCAACACCACTACCCTCTATACACTGACCCGTCCAACACCACTACCCTCTATACACTTACCCGTCCAACACCACTACCTTCTATACACTGACCCGTCCAGCACCACTACCCTCTATACACTGACCCGTCCAGCACCACTACCCTCTATACACTGACCCGTCCAACACCACTACCCTCTATACACTGACCCGTCCAGCACCACTACCCTCTATACACTGACCCGTCCAGCACCACTACCCTCTATACACTGACCCGTCCAGCACCACTACCCTCTAGACCCGTCCAACACCACTACCCTCTATACACTGACCCGTCCAGCACCACTACCCTCTAGACCCGTCCAACACCACTACCCTCTATACACTGACCCGTCCAGCACCACTACCCTCTAGACCCGTCCAACACCACTACCCTCTATACACTGACCCGTCCAACACCACTACCCTCTATACGCTGACCCGTCCAACACCACTACCCTCTAGACCCGTCCAACACCACTACCCTCTATACACTGACCCGTCCAACACCACTACCCTCTAGACCCGTCCAACACCACTACCCTCTATACACTGACCCGTCCAGCACCACTACCCTCTAGACCCGTCCAGCACCACTACCCTCTATACACTTACCCGTCCAACACCACTACCCTCTATACACTGACCCGTCCAACACCACTACCCTCTATACACTGACCCGTCCAACACCACTACCCTCTATACACTGACCCGTCCAACACCACTACCCTCTATACACTGACCCGTCCAGCACCACTACCCTCTATACACTGACCCGTCCAGCACCACTACCCTCTATACACTGACCCGTCCAACACCACTACCCTCTATACACTGACCCGTCCAACACCACTACCCTCTATACACTGACCCGTCCAGCACCACTACCCTCTATACACTGACCCGTCCAACACCACTACCCTCTATACACTGACCCGTCCAACACCACTACCCTCTATACACTGACCCGTCCAACACCACTACCCTCTATACACTGACCCGTCCAGCACCACTACCCTCTAGACCCGTCCAACACCACTACCCTCTATACACTGACCCGTCCAACACCACTACCCTCTATACACTGACCCGTCCAACACCACTACCCTCTATACACTGACCCGTCCAGCACCACTACCCTCTAGACCCGTCCAACACCACTACCCTCTATACACTGACCCGTCCAACACCACTACCCTCTATACCCGTCCAACACCACTACCCTCTAGACCCGTCCAGCACCACTACCCTCTATACACTGACCCGTCCAACACCACTACCCTCTATACACTGACCCGTCCAACACCACTACCCTCTATACACTGACCCGTCCAACACCACTACCCTCTATACCCGTCCAACACCACTACCCTCTATACACTGACCCGTCCAACACCACTACCCTCTATACACTGACCCGTCCAGCACCACTACCCTCTATACCCGTCCAACACCACTACCCTCTAGACCCGTCCAACACCACTACCCTCTATACACTGACCCGTCCAACACCACTACCCTCTATACACTGACCCGTCCAACACCACTACCCTCTAGACCCGTCCAACACCACTACCCTCTAGACCCGTCCAGCACCACTACCCTCTATACACTGACCCGTCCAACACCACTACCCTCTAGACCCGTCCAACACCACTACCCTCTATACACTGACCCGTCCAACACCACTACCCTCTATACACTGACCCGTCCAGCACCACTACCCTCTAGACCCGTCCAACACCACTACCCTCTATACACTGACCCGTCCAACACCACTACCCTCTATACACTGACCCGTCCAGCACCACTACCCTCTAGACCCGTCCAACACCACTACCCTCTATACACTGACCCGTCCAGCACCACTACCCTCTATACACTGACCCGTCCAACACCACTACCCTCTAGACCCGTCCAACACCACTACCCTCTATACACTGACCCGTCCAACACCACTACCCTCTATACACTGACCCGTCCAATACCACTACCCTCTTAACACTGACCCGTCCAGCACCACTACCCTCTATACACTGACCCGTCCAGCACCACTACCCTCTATACACTGACCCGTCCAACACCACTACCCTCTATACACTGACCCGTCCAACACCACTACCCTCTATACACTGACCCGTCCAGCACCACTACCCTCTATACACTGACCCGTCCAACACCACTACCCTCTATACACTGACCCGTCCAACACCACTACCCTCTATACACTGACCCGTCCAGCACCACTACCCTCTAGACCCGTCCAACACCACTACCCTCTATACACTGACCCGTCCAACACCACTACCCTCTATACACTGACCCGTCCAACACCACTACCCTCTATACACTGACCCGTCCAGCACCACTACCCTCTAGACCCGTCCAACACCACTACCCTCTATACACTGACCCGTCCAGCACCACTACCCTCTATACACTGACCCGTCCAACACCACTACCCTCTATACATTGACCCGTCCAACACCACTACCCTCTATACACTGACCCGTCCAGCACCACTACCCTCTAGACCCGTCCAACACCACTACCCTCTATACCCTTCCAACACCACTACCCTCTAGGCCCGTCCAGCACCACTACCCTCTATACACTGACCCGTCCAACACCACTACCCTCTATACATTGACCCGTCCAACACCACTACCCTCTATACACTGACCCGTCCAACACCACTACCCTCTATACACTGACCCGTCCAACACCACTACCCTCTATACCCGTCCAACACCACTACCCTCTATACACTGACCCGTCCAACACCACTACCCTCTATATACTGACCCGTCCAGCACCACTACCCTCTATACCCGTCCAACACCACTACCCTCTATACACTGACCCGTCCAACACCACTACCCTCTATACACTGACCCGTCCAACACCACTACCCTCTATACACTGACCCGTCCAACACCACTACCCTCTATACACTGACCCGTCCAGCACCACTACCCTCTATACACTGACCCGTCCAACACCACTACCCTCTATACACTGACCCGTCCAACACCACTACCCTCTATACACTGACCCGTCCAACACCACTACCCTCTTTACACTGACCCGTCCAACACCACTACCCTCTATACACTGACCCGTCCAACACCACTACCCTCTATACACTGACCCGTCCAGCACCACTACCCTCTATACACTGACCCGTCCAACACCACTACCCTCTAGACCCGTCCAACACCACTACCCTCTATACACTGACCCGTCCAACACCACTACCCTCTATACACTGACCCGTCCAGCACCACTACCCTCTAGACCCGTCCAACACCACTACCCTCTATACCCGTCCAACACCACTACCCTCTATACACTGACCCGTCCAGCACCACTACCCTCTATACACTGACCCGTCCAGCACCACTACCCTCTATACACTGACCCGTCCAACACCACTACCCTCTATACACTGACCCGTCCAGCACCACTACCCTCTAGACCCGTCCAACACCACTACCCTCTATACACTGACCCGTCCAGCACCACTACCCTCTATACACTGACCCGTCCAGCACCACTACCCTCTATACACTGACCCGTCCAGCACCACTACCCTCTATACACTGACCCGCTAAAGTCTGGTTGATATACACAGCTTATCTTGGCTAATGTACACATTTTGGATGGTTTAAAAATCCTTGTCAAAGTTTGAAAAGTTTTCAGTCTAGTTTGTCATGAATCAGATAGGCCACAGTGTAACGGTGTAGTGGAGATATACAGTTTGTCGACACCAGATCGTTTGAACACCAGATCGTTTGTACACGCTTGGGATAGAAACAACTTGTCTGTCGGTTGGTGGGGACTTGTTGTAACAGTTAAAACTTGTTGTAACAGTGGCAACTTGTAACAATGGGAACTTGTTGTAACAGTGGCAACTTGTTGTAACAGTTTGATCGTATTACAGGGCGCTTTCTATTATTGTTCAGTTGCCATAAAAGTTCTATACATGTTCTATTGTCACAAAAGTTCTACACATGTTCTATTGCCACAAAATTTCTATACATGTTCAATCACCACAAAAGTTCTGTACATGTTCTATTGCCACAAAAGTTCTGTACATGTTCTATTGCCACAAAAGTTCTGTACATGTTCTATTGCCACAAAAGTTCTGTACATGTTCTAAATTTTTCTGATCTTTTCTTCCTTCCACCAGAACAGATGGACACATTCACGGGTAAGTTTGGTGTTTTGGTGTCCTCTAGCTGGTAGTTGGCTGACCAGATGGTAGTTAGCTGACCAGATGGTAGTTAGCTGACCAAGTGGTAGTTAGCTGACCAGATGGTAGTTAGCTGACCAGATGGTAGTTAGCTGACCAGGTGGTAGTTAGCTGACCAGATGGTAGTTAGCCGACCAGATGGTAGTTAGCTGACCAGATGGTAGTTAGCTGACCAGATGGTAGTTAGCTGACCAGATTGTAGATGCACGTGTGTTGAATCATCTGTGCACGTGTTTTGATATTTTTGCATGACTTTTTAGCACCAGTTTGTTTTCTACACGTTCTGTTCTTTCAGTTCTCGATGTTGATGTTCATATTTACTTTTCAAATCATTTCTTAAAACCTGATCATATCAAATGCCCCGCCCCTTATCGTAGAGTTGACGCCCCTGCCCTCCCCCGCCCCTATAGTTGTAGCGACACTGTTGTCCGCCTGCCAGCTAAGTGTATAATTTATTGGCATGACGTCACAAACCGGTTCCACGTTCTGACCTGATTTGCTGCTTGGGTGGATCAGAACTTTGTTATGGCAGTGTGATGGAACTTTGTTATGGCAGTGTGATGGAACTTTGTTATGGCAGTGTGATGGAACTTTGTTTTCTTTGATTCATGGCATCTTTTCTCTTCGTTAGGCTCGAGTAAGCAATCTTTTTTACTTTGATATCATAGGAATCTTTTTTTAATTATTAGAGTTAAGCTACTGGACTTTTTACTTTACTTTGTAGAATAAGCGGCCTTTGTTTACTATTGTGTTGGAGTGATCGGCCTTTGTTTACTCATTTGTTTGGAGTGATTGGACTTCAGCTTCAGCCATAAGCTGACTAGCTTCAGCCATAAGCTGACTAGCTTCAGTCATAAGCTGACTAGCTTCAGTCATAAGCTGACTAGCTTCAGCCATAACCTCAGACCTTTCCTTTAACATCTAACAGACGGTTGTAAGGAGAGTTGTACAACTCATTTGTTGAGTATCGCCACCACAGGCTGGTATCGATTCTAGCAATACACACCAACCAGACACGATACAACATTTGCAAGTATCGATTCGACTACAAAACAAATTGAGCGGAGTAAACCGATGCCTCCAATCAAAATTTAATTAATTATATTTTCCGCTGCTGACGTCACAGATAGTATCGATTGGCCTACAAGATATTGATTTTATTATTGATCTGTGTTTGTGTCGCGTGTGTTGTGTGTTGGCTGTGCTCGCATGATCGCTTGCATCGTGACTTCCCCAGCCGGGATTCGAACCTTGACCATGTAGCCCCCAGCTATGGCAGCCAGGCCCAGCAAGGATGGCACGAAGACCTTGCAGGAGATAGCAGGTACATGTGTCTGCTTCATGTCTGCTTCATGTGTCTGCTTCATGTGTCTGCTTTCTATCTGCTTTCTGTCTGGGTGTTGTATCAGCAAAACTAACAGTCGACTTGTTTTATCAATTAGACTAGTCTAACCCTAACCTGCTTAACTAGCAGCTGATGGTGTATCCTTCCCGCCACTGTCACGTGGTTTTACTAACACATGTATTGATGTCTTCGTATTGAACGGTTTTTCTGTGGCGTAACTTGACTGTCGTAACTATGACGGAGAGAGAGAGGCTGTATGACGTACTTTAGACATGGTGGGTCACGCGATCAATGGTGGGCTACACGACAAATGGGGGGACCACACAACAAATGGTGGGCCACACAATAAATGGTGGGCCACAACACATGGTGGGCCATAGAGTAACGACCCATGACGTGTCACTGACTGACCCATGACGTGTCACTGACTGACCCATGGCTGTCACTAGCTGACCCATGACGTGTCACTAGCTGACCCATGACGTGTCACTAGCTGACCCATGACGTGTCACTAGCTGACCCATGACGTGTCACTAGCTGACCCATGTTTATGGGACCTGGCACGTGCGCCGTTTGTTGTGGTCAAGCTGTGACCTCTGACCTACATCCGGAGGAGCAGTAGTCAGCCATTTAATAGAGGTCATCTCAGGTCATCTCGGGTCTGAAGAATAGCATGGCCCAACATGTCGAGATGGCCCAACATGTCGTGATGGCCCAACATGTCGTGATGGCCCAACATGTCGTGATGGCCCAACATGTCGTGATGGCCCAACATGTCGTGATGGCCCAACATGTCGTGATGGCCCAACATGTCGTGATGGCCCAACATGTCGTGATGGCCCAACATGTCGTGATGGCCCAACATGTCGTGATGGCCCAACATGTCGTGATGGCCCAACATGTCGTGATGGCCCAACATGTCGTGATGGCCCAACATGTCGTGATGGCCCAACATGTCGTGATGGCCCAACATGTGATGGCCCAACATGTCGTGATGGCCCAACATGTGATGGCCCGACATGTTTTGATGGCCTAAAACATGTAATTACCTCTTCAGGGCCACCCATGTCTCCAGTTCTGGTTGTAATTTATGTCAAGTGGAGCTTAGGTCACGCCAACCTTTTTATACCTACTGAAAGAAAACCTTGACCCAGTAAAAAAAATTCATCCAGGTAGTTGTTGGTAACCAGTTAGTGGGGGTGAGGGGGGGGGGGGGGGTGCAGTCCTTGTTTACCATGTAGTTACCAGTTGGTGTGGGGGGTGCAGTCCTTGTTTACCATGCAGTTACCAGTTAGTGAGGGAGGGGTGCAGTCCTTGTTTACCATGTAGTTACCAGTTAGTGGGGGTGTGGGGTGCAGTCCTTGTTTACCATGTAGTTACCAGTTAGTGTGGGGGGTGCAGTCCTTGTTTACCATGTAGTTACCAGTTAGTGGGGGTGTGGGGGGTGCAGTCCTTGTTTACCATGTAGTTACCAGTTGGTGTGGGGTGTGGGGGTGCAGTCCTTGTTTACCATGTAGTTACCAGTTAGTGGGGGTGGGGGGTGCAGTCCTTGTTTACCATGTAGTTACCAGTTAGTGGGGGTGGGGGGTGCAGTCCTTGTTTACCATGTAGTTACCAGTTAGTGGGGGTGGGGGTGCAGTCCTTGTTTACCATGTAGTTACCAGTTAGTGGGGGTGTGGGGGGTGCAGTCCTTGTTTACCATGTAGTTACCAGTTAGTGGGGGTGGGGGGTGCAGTCCTTGTTTACCATGTAGTTACCAGTTAGTGGGGGTGGGGGGTGCAGTCCTTGTTTACCATGTAGTTACCAGTTGGTGTGGGGTGTGGGGTGTAGTCCTTGTTTACCATGTAGTTACCAGTTGGTGTGGGGTGTGGGGGTGCAGTCCTTGTTTACCATGTAGTTACCAGTTAGTGGGGGTGGGGGGTGCAGTCCTTGTTTACCATGTAGTTACCAGTTAGTGGGGGTGGGGGGTGCAGTCCTTGTTTACCATGTAGTTACCAGTTAGTGGGGGTGGGGGTGCAGTCCTTGTTTACCATGTAGTTACCAGTTGGTGTGGGGGGGTGCAGTCCTTGTTTACCATGCAGTTACCAGTTAGTGGGGGTGGGGGGTGCAGTCCTTGTTTACCATGCAGTTACCAGTTAGTGGGGGTGCAGTCCTTGTTTACCATGTAGTTACCAGTTGGTGAGGGTCGGGGGGGGGGGGCAGTCCTTGTTTACCATGTAGTTACCAGTTAGTGGGGGTGCAGTCCTTGTTTACCATGTAGTTACCAGTTAGAGGGGGTGTGGGGGGTGCAGTCCTTGTTTACCATGTAGTTACCAGTTAGTGGGGGTGCAGTCCTTGTTTACCATGTAGTTACCAGTTAGTGGGGGTGCAGTCCTTGTTTACCATGTAGTTACCAGTTAGTGGGGGTGGGGGGTGCAGTCCTTGTTTACCATGTATTTACCAGTTAGTGGGGGTGCAGTCCTTGTTTACCATGTATTTACCAGTTAGTTGGGGTGCAGTCCTTGTTTACCATGTAGTTACCAGTTAGTGGGGGTGCAGTCCTTGTTTACCATGTAGTTACCAGTTAGTGGGGGTGGGGGGTGCAGTCCTTGTTTACCATGTAGTTACCAGTATGTGGGGGAGGTGTGCAGTCCTTGTTTACCATGTAGTTACCAGTTGGTGTGGGGTGTGGGGGTGCAGTCCTTGTTTACCATGTAGTTACCAGTTAGTGGGGGTGGGGGTGCAGTCCTTGTTTACCATGTATTTACCAGTTAGTGGGGGTGCAGTCCTTGTTTACCATGTATTTACCAGTTAGCGGGGGTGTGGGGGTGCAGTCCTTGTTTACCATGTAGTTACCAGTTAGTGGGTGTGTGGGGTGCAGTCCTTGTTTACCATGTAGTTACCAGTTAGTGTGGGGGGTGCAGTCCTTGTTTACCATGTAGTTACCAGTTAGTGGGGGTGTGGGGGGTGCAGTCCTTGTTTACCATGTAGTTACCAGTTGGTGTGGGGAGTGGGGGTGCAGTCCTTGTTTACCATGTAGTTACCAGTTAGTGGGGGTGGGGGGTGCAGTCCTTGTTTACCATGTAGTTACCAGTTAGTGGGGGTGGGGGTGCAGTCCTTGTTTACCATGTAGTTACCAGTTAGTGGGGGTGCAGTCCTTGTTTACCATGTAGTTACCAGTTAGTGGGGGTGCAGTCCTTGTTTACCATGTAGTTACCAGTTAGTGGGGGTGGGGGGTGCAGTCCTTGTTTACCATGTATTTACCAGTTAGTGGGGGTGCAGTCCTTGTTTACCATGTATTTACCAGTTAGTTGGGGTGCAGTCCTTGTTTACCATGTAGTTACCAGTTAGTGGGGGTGCAGTCCTTGTTTACCATGTAGTTACCAGTTAGTGGGGGTGGGGGGTGCAGTCCTTGTTTACCATGTAGTTACCAGTATGTGGGGGAGGTGTGCAGTCCTTGTTTACCATGTAGTTACCAGTTGGTGTGGGGTGTGGGGGTGCAGTCCTTGTTTACCATGTAGTTACCAGTTAGTGGGGGTGGGGGTGCAGTCCTTGTTTACCATGTATTTACCAGTTAGTGGGGGTGCAGTCCTTGTTTACCATGTATTTACCAGTTAGCGGGGGTGTGGGGGTGCAGTCCTTGTTTACCATGTAGTTACCAGTTAGTGGGGGTGTGGGGTGCAGTCCTTGTTTACCATGTAGTTACCAGTTAGTGTGGGGGGTGCAGTCCTTGTTTACCATGTAGTTACCAGTTAGTGGGGGTGTGGGGGGTGCAGTCCTTGTTTACCATGTAGTTACCAGTTGGTGTGGGGTGTGGGGGTGCAGTCCTTGTTTACCATGTAGTTACCAGTTAGTGGGGGTGGGGGGTGCAGTCCTTGTTTACCATGTAGTTACCAGTTAGTGGGGGTGGGGGGTGCAGTCCTTGTTTACCATGTAGTTACCAGTTAGTGGGGGTGGGGGGTGCAGTCCTTGTTTACCATGTAGTTACCAGTTAGTGGGGGTGCAGTCCTTGTTTACCATGCAGTTACCAGTTAGTGGGGGTGTGGGGGGTGCAGTCTTTGTTTACCATGTAGTTACCAGTTAGTGGGGGTGCAGTCCTTGTTTACCATGTTGTTACCAGTTAGTGGGGGTGGGGGGTGCAGTCCTTGTTTACCATGTAGTTACCAGTTGGTGTGGGGTGTGGGGGTGCAGTCCTTGTTTACCATGTAGTTACCAGTTAGTGGGGGTGGGGGGTGCAGTCCTTGTTTACCATGTAGTTACCAGTTAGTGGGGGTGGGGGGTGCAGTCCTTGTTTACCATGTAGTTACCAGTTAGTGGGGGTGGGGGGTGCAGTCCTTGTTTACCATGTAGTTACCAGTTAGTGGGGGTGCAGTCCTTGTTTACCATGTAGTTACCAGTTGGTGGGGGTGCAGTCCTTGTTTACCATGTAGTTACCAGTTAGTGGGGGTGGGGGGGTGCAGTCCTTGTTTACCATGTAGTTACCAGTTAGTGGGGGTGCAGTCCTTGTTTACCATGCAGTTACCAGTTAGTGGGGGTGTGGGGGGTGCAGTCTTTGTTTACCATGTAGTTACCAGTTAGTGGGGGTGCAGTCCTTGTTTACCATGTTGTTACCAGTTAGTGGGGGTGGGGGGTGCAGTCCTTGTTTACCATGTAGTTACCAGTTGGTGTGGGGTGTGGGGGTGCAGTCCTTGTTTACCATGTAGTTACCAGTTAGTGGGGGTGGGGGGTGCAGTCCTTGTTTACCATGTAGTTACCAGTTAGTGGGGGTGGGGGGTGCAGTCCTTGTTTACCATGTAGTTACCAGTTAGTGGGGGTGCAGTCCTTGTTTACCATGCAGTTACCAGTTAGTGGGGGTGTGGGGGGTGCAGTCTTTGTTTACCATGTAGTTACCAGTTAGTGGGGGTGCAGTCCTTGTTTACCATGTAGTTACCAGTTAGTGGTGGGGGGTGCAGTTCCTGTTTACATTCCCCCCCCCCTCGACCTTTGACCCTGACCCAGCTGTTTATTTGGACCAGATGAGATAATGTCAGAATTTATTTATTGGCCCAATTTCTTTTATCTGACTTGTAAAACATCGTCTGGGGGCTGTGGGCAGGTGTAATGGTAGCAGGTGTAGCACTTGTGGTGTAATGGTAGCAGGTGTAGCACTTGTGGTGTAATGGTAGCAGGTGTAGCACTTGTGGTGTAATGGTAGCAGTTATGGTGTAATGGTAGCAGGTGTAGCACTTGTGGTGTAATAGTAGCAAGAGTAGCACTTGTGGTGAAATGGTAGCAGCTGTGTAATGGTAGCATTTATGGTGTAATGGAGGAGCTTGTGGTGTAATGGTAGCACTTGTGGTGTAATGGTATTAGCTGTGGTGTAATGGTAGCAGCTGTAGCATTTAGAGTGGTAGCTCAGGAATATATACAATAGAAATGATAGGCTGAAACCTTTTCTGGTCTGACATTGTAATCTGACATTGTGGTCTAACTTTGTGGTCCAACATTGTGGTCTGACATTGTGGTCTAACTGTGTGGTCCAAAATTGTGGTCCATTACTTAATCTTAGCTCCGTGTTTCTATGACAACAGTCTTGGCGTCAGCGCGTCTGTTTTGGTCCAACACCAAGTTCACATGGCCTCTACTTGTACACCTCTTGTCACCCACCCCCTCTGTCACACCACCTCCCCCTCTGTCACCCCACCTCTCCCTCTGTAACCCCCACCCCCCCACCCCCCCTCTGTAACCTCCTCCCCTCCTTGCCGTCCTCCACAACCCAATCATTTGTCAACCCCTTCCTGTCTGCAGTCGGTAATTAGGACAACCTTCATGGCTGGCTGAACACATTGAACACAGTGCCAGTGGTTTACCCCTATCACGTGACTGGGTCGGCCAGTGATGAAGCAGATCACTGAGCACGTGACTTACCCCACCAAACTCTGCCCCATATTGTTATCAGTGTTGACGGCTAGAGCGCCTATATAAGCCAGTGACGGCGGCCGGCAGCCCTAGATCTAGCTATGTACAGGACCCTAACTAACGCCGCGTCGCTTGACGCTTTCCCTGCCCTCAGTCCCAACTTTGACGGCCTCACCAACTGTGACGGCCTCACCAACTGTGACGGCCTCAACAACAACTTCATATCCCTGGAGGAGATGGAGCGGGACTCTACAGACACGCATCATCTGCCGGTAACAGACACGCATCATCTGCCGGTCACCATCTTCACGCGCTCTGTGGCCCGGCACACGGACAATGACGTCATGAACCGGATACCGTACCCGGCACACCGTCCGGTGAACTACAACGAGTCGAGGATGTTCGTGCCGGTAGATGTCCCCACCCCCCGGGACGACTGCTCCATCGGCTGCAACAAGAACTCGGCTGGACGGTCCAGAAAGTCTGTGACCGCGCCCAACTCCCCCGGCCCCTACCCGTCTCACGCCTCACGACTCGACACCATCCACTTCACGTCACTCGAGAACGTCACGCTCTCGGACTTGTACCGGCCGGCAGGACTCCGGTCAACAGGACTCCGGCCAACAGGACTCCGGCCAACAGGACATGGCAGAGAGGACATGTCAGAGAGAGGACAGCTGGACAACCGCTGGACGGACGAGAGCCGTGAGCGCAGCGCCTCCACAAGCTTCGCTCACCTCTTTAAGCGGTGCCGGAGTGAACGTGACCTTGAGTCGGACTGGAACTCTCTGCTGCGTGACTGCAGTGAGCAGCAGATGATATACGAGCGTGAGTAGCCAGACCGGTCTAGAACCTTCTCATTGCTTAGTCCATGTTCTAACCTCACATTCCCATTCCCTTGTTTCACATCTCCCCATTCCCCTGTTTCACATCTCCCCATTCCCTTGATTCAATCTCCCCATTCCCTTGATTCAATCTCCCCATTCCCCTGTTTCACATCTCCCCATTCCCCTGTTTCACATCTCCCCATTCCCCTGTTTCACATCTCCCCATTCCCCTGTAACATATCTTATTCCCTTTGTCAGCATCTATTTTTATGAAGGAAATCGTTCCCTATTGAAACCGTCAGATAAATTGTCAAGATTTATTAGATCTTCCGCACGATCTCACAAGTTTTTATTAGAGCTTCTACACGTTATTTGTGACAAGTTTTTATTAGAGCTTCTACACGTTATTTGTGACAAGTTTTTATTAGAGCTTCTACACGTTATTTGTGACAAGTTTTTATTAGAGCTTCTACACGTTATTTGTGACAAGTTTTTATTACAGCTTCTACACGTTATTTGTGACAAGTTTTTATTAGATTTTACACACGTTATTTGTGACAAGTTTTTATTAGATCTTCCACACGTTATTTGTGACAAGTTTTATTAGATCTTCCACACGTTATTTGTGACAAGTTTTATTAGATTTTCCACACGTTATTTGTGACAAGTTTCTATTAGAGCTTCCACACGTTATTTGTGACAAGTTTTTTATTAGATCTTCCGTACGTTATTTGTGACAAGTTTTATTAGAGCTTCCGTACGTTGCCTGCTTGACGTTTGTGTGACGTCAGTAGCCGCGAGTTTAGCACCAGCTAGAAGCGGCGTCTCTCCCCAGCTGTGATAGAACCCGGAACTGTGAGCGTCAGTCAACCGTAGCTGGGTGGACGTGACAGCGTCAGTCAACCGTAGCTGGGTGGACGTGACAGTGAGCACGAGCCGACCTAATGTGGCCACACAACATCCCCTACTCGTCTTCCCATTCATAAAAGTTTCGGGTGGGGATGGGAGGGTCGAGGGGTCAAGGATACTGTTAGAAATACTGGAAAGGGGGGGGGGGGGGGGCTAGTGGCAAGCTTTGTCAACTCCGTGAAACATCTCAATGTACCTCTGGCCGTCCATTGCCTCTGGCCGTACTTGTTTTTATCACGGGCCGTCCATCGAAACGAACCGTCCATTGATCTGCGCCGTCCACTGATTCAGCCTAAATCAGCTGTATTATTGTGATCCTATCAGTTAACATTCCGTCCTCGACTCTCTTGATGTGTGACGTGAGTTTTGTGTGCTGTCACTTCATGTAAACAAGCACTTAGATATCTTACTGTACAGTCGCTTGGTGGAATCAACTCTAACATAAATGTATGCTACTCTAATAATATACATAGTATGTAATCATATACCAATATAAAAAACATGTATTATATATGCTAATACGTGTGTAAATATCTGTATCCTGTAGTCCTATCTAACACTGGAGTGTTGTCTTGTTGCTTTAATGACGTCTTCTAGTTATCAGCTTTGAACTTGATGGAGTCAAGGGACCTAACTAGAGCGTATGTTCACACCAGCCAACGTTATTTGACTGCACGCTAACAGGCTACCTGTGCTGGGTAGCCTCGCTAACAGGCTACCTGTGCTGGGTAGCCACGCTAACAGGCTACCTGTGCTGGGTAGCCTATGGGTAGCCACGCTAACAGGCTACCTGTGCTGGGTAGCCTATGGGTAGCCTCGAGTTATCTAGTCCATGTTTTGTTGTGTCATCCAGTGACGCTAATGGGATTGGTTTCTATTTTTGTTTTTTTAATTAGGTCATGTGACTCGTCATATGGTAATATTTAACATGAAGGAAAGATAACAATTTCTACACTCCTGATCAAAACAAGTGCAGATTGCAAGTGTCATACATCCTGTCACATATGTCACATATCCTGTCACATGTGTCACACATTATGTCACATGTGTCACACATTATGTCACATGTGTCACACATTATGTCACATGTGTCACACATTATGTCACATGTCTTACATTGTCACATATGTCACACATCTTGTCACAGGTGTTACATTTTGCCACAGGTGTCATACATCCCGTCACTGGTGTCACACATTATGTCACATGTCACACATTATGTCACACATGTCACATGTCACACATTATGTCACATGTGTCACCCTGTGAGCCCACCACTTAGTGTTGCTACCTGCTACCACTTAGTGTTGCTACCTGCTACCCATCTAACTATGTACTTGATGTTTCAGTGCTGTGTGCTGAGAGAGTCTCACAGATGACAAAAACTTACAATGATATAGAAGCTGTCACACGTCTACTGGAAGAGGTGGGTCACACATCACATCACACCCATCACACACATCACACACACACATCACACACACATCACATCACACATCACATCACACATGCTACACACAGCACATCACACACACATCATACACACACACATAGAAGCTGTCACACGTCTACTGGAAGAGTTGTGTCAGACACACACACACACATACACTAAGAAGCTGTAACCTACTTTCATCTTCATCCTACTACTGGTAGCCAATCTGTTTGACCAATCATCGTATGTGCATCAACAGAAAGAGCGCGACCTTGAACTTGCTGCTCGTATAGGTCAGACCCTACTCTCCAAGAACAAAGAGCTATCGTCCAGATCCGAGACCCTTGAAGAGCAATTAACCCTCGCTAACGAGCGGGTCAATCAGCTGCGACATGACCTGAGTATGAAGGATGAGCTGCTCCGGTTTTATAATGAGGACCTGGAGTACAACCACCCAGGGGAGGTCACTCCAAAGTTAGTCACACTCACACTTTTACATCACTCCAAAGTTAGTCCCACTTTTACATCACTCCAAAGTTAGTCCCACTCACACTTTTACATCACTCTAAAGTTAGTCACACTTTTACATCACTCCAAAGTTAGTCCCACTCACACTTTTACATCACTCCAAAGTTAGTCACACTCACACTTTTACATCACTCCAAAGTTAGTCCCACTCACACTTTTACATCACTCCAAAGTTAGTCCCACTCAAACTTTTACATCACTCCAAAGTTAGTCCCACTCACACTTTTACATCACTCCAAAGTTAGTCCCACTCACACTTTTACATCACTCCAAAGTTAGTCCCACTCACACTTTTACATCACTCCAAAGTTAGTCCCACTCACACTTTTACATCACTCCAAAGTTAGTCCCACTCACACTTTTACATCACTCCAAAGTTAGTCACACTTTTACATCACTCCAAAGTTAGTCCCACTCACACTTTTACATCACTCCAAAGTTAGTCCCACTCACACTTTTACATCACTCCAAAGTTAGTCCCACTCACACTTTTACATCACTCCAAAGTTAGTCCCACTCACACTTTTACATCACTCCAAAGTTAGTCCCACTCACACTTTTACATCACTCCAAAGTTAGTCCCACTCACACTTTTACATCACTCCAAAGTTAGTCCCACTCACACTTTTACATCACTCCAAAGTTAGTCACACTTTTACATCACTCCAAAGTTAGTCCCACTCAAACTTTTACATCACTCCAAAGTTAGTCCCACTCACACTTTTACATCACTCCAAAGTTAGTCACACTTTTACATCACTCCAAAGTTAGTCCCACTCACACTTTTACATCACTCCAAAGTTAGTCCCACTCACACTTTTACATCACTCCAAAGTTAGTCACACTTTTACATCACTCCAAAGTTAGTCCCACTCACACTTTTACATCACTCCAAAGTTAGTCCCACTCACACTTTTACATCACTCCAAAGTTAGTCCCACTCACACTTTTACATCACTCCAAAGTTAGTCACACTCACACTTTTACATCACTCCAAAGTTAGTCACACTTTTACATCACTCCAAAGTTAGTCCCACTCACACTTTTAAATCACTCCAAAGTTAGTCCCACTCACACTTTTACATCACTCCAAAGTTAGTCCCACTCACACTTTTACATCACTCCAAAGTTAGTCACACTTTTACATCACTCCAAAGTTAGTCCCACTCACACTTTTAAATCACTCCAAAGTTAGTCACACTTTTACATCACTCCAAAGTTAGTCCCACTCAAACTTTTACATCACTCCAAAGTTAGTCCCACTCACACTTTTACATCACTCCAAAGTTAGTCACACTTTTACATCACTCCAAAGTTAGTCCCACTCACACTTTTACATCACTCCAAAGTTAGTCCCACTCACACTTTTACATCACTCCAAAGTTAGTCCCACTCAAACTTTTACATCACTCCAAAGTTAGTCACACTTTTACATCACTCCAAAGTTAGTCCCACTCAAACTTTTACATCACTCCAAAGTTAGTCCCACTCACACTTTTACATCACTCCAAAGTTAGTCCCACTCAAACTTTTACATCACTCCAAAGTTAGTCCCACTCACACTTTTACATCACTCCAAAGTTAGTCACACTTTTACATCACTCCAAAGTTAGTCCCACTCAAACTTTTACATCACTCCAAAGTTAGTCACACTTTTACATCACTCCAAAGTTAGTCCCACTCAAACTTTTACATCACTCCAAAGTTAGTCCCACTCACACTTTTACATCACTCCTAAGTTAGTCCCACTCAAACTTTTACATCACTCCAAAGTTAGTCCCACTCACACTTTTACATCACTCCTAAGTTAGTCCCACTCAAACTTTTACATCACTCTAAAGTTAGTCACACTCACACTTTTACATCACTCCTAAGTTAGTCCCACTCAAACTTTTACATCACTCCAAAGTTAGTCACACTCACACTTTTACACCACGCTGAAGTTTATTACACTAAGTTCACTGTAATTTTAAAAAAAAGTGTAATAATTATTCATAATTTGTCTCATTTACTTAAGCAGAGAAACTCATGCAAAAGTGTAATAATTATTCATAATTTGTCTCATTTACTTAAGCAGAGAAACTCACGCAAAGCTATAGATCTTATTACCTGTGTTTAACCTGGTTTAGCCCATGTTTGACCTGGTTTAACCCATGTTAAACCTGGTTTAGCCCGTGTTGAACCTGGTTTAGCCCATGTTGAACCTGGTTTAGCCCATGTTTGACCTGGTTTAGCTCATGTTTAACCTGGTTTAGCCCATGTTAAACCTGGTTTAGCCTGTGTTTAGCCTGGTTTAGCTCATGTTTAACCTGGTTTAGCCCATGTTTGACCTGGTTTAGCCCATGTTTGACCTGGTTTAGCTCATGTTTAACCTGGTTTAGCCCATGTTAAACCTGGTTTAGCCTGTGTTTAACCTGGTTTAGCCTGTGTTTAACCTGGTTTAGCTCATGTTTAACCTGGTTTAACCTGGTTTAGCCTGTGTTTAACCTGGTTTAGCTCATGTTTGACCTGGTTTAGCCCAAGTTTAACCTGGTTTAGCCCATGTTTAACCTGGTTTAGCCCATGTTTAACCTGGTTTTACCCATGTTTTCCTGGTTCAGCCCATGTTTGACCTCATTTAGCCCATGTTAAACCTGGTTTAGCCTGTGTTGAACCTGGTTTAGCTCATGTTTGACCTGGTTTAGCCCATGTTTAACCTGGTTTAGCCCATGTTTAACCTGGTTTAGCCCATGTTTAACCCGGTTAAGCTCATGTTGAACCTGGTTTAGCTCATGTTTGACCTGGTTTAGCCCATGTTTAACCTGGTTTAGCCCATGTTTAACCTGGTTTAGCCCATGTTTAACCCGGTTAAGCTCATGTTGAACCTGGTTTAGCTCATGTTTGACCTGGTTTAACACATGTTTAACCTCATTTAGCCCATGTTAAACCTGGTTTAGCCTGTGTTAAACCTGGTTTAGCCCATGTTTAACCTGGTTTAACACATGTTTAACCCGGTTCAGCCCATGTTCAACCTCCTTTAGCCCATGTTTAACCCAGTTTAGCTCATGTTGAACCTGGTTTAGCTCATGTTTGACCTGGTTTAGCCCATGTTTAACCTGGTTTAGCCCATGTTTAACCTGGTTTAGCCCATGTTTAACCTGGTTTAGCCCATGTTTAACCTGGTTTAGACCATGTTTAACCTGGTTCAGCCCATGTTTAACCTCATTTAGCCCATGTTAAACCTGGTTTAGCCTGTGTTAAACCTGGTTTAGCCCATGTTTAACCTGGTTAACCCATGTTTAACCTGGTTAAGCCCATGTTTAACCTGGTTTAGCCCATGTTTAACCTGGTGTTCTGTCTGACCCAGTGAAAAGCCCCCCCATGACGGCATCAATGTTGACTTTCTCAAGAAGAAGGTGGAAACTTTGGAGGACGAGAACCTCAACCTCAGGCTAGAGGTAAGGTCACTGTCACATCAGCATCTGTCACTGTCACAACAGCTGTCACTGTCACAACAGCTGTCACTGTCACAACAGCTGTCACTGTCACAACAGCTGTCACTGTCACAACAGCTGTCACTGTCACAACAGATGTCACTGTCACAACAGCTGTCACATCAGCTGTCACTGTCACAACAGCTGTCACTGTCACACCAGCTGTCACATTATCTGTCACTGTCACACCAGCTGTCACTGTCACACCAGCTGTCACTGTCACACCAGCTGTCACTGTCACGTCAGTGTCACAACAGCTGTCACTGTCACATTAGCTGTCACTGTCACACCAGCTGTCACTGTCACAACAGCTGTCACTGTCACATCAGCTGCCACTGTCACAACAGCTGTCACTGTCACATCAGCTGTCACTGTCACATCAGATGTCACTGTCACAACAGTTGTCACATCAGCTGTCACTGTCACAACAGATGTCACTGTCACAACAGCTGTCACTGTCACAACAGCTGTCACTGTCACATTAGCTGTCACTGTCACATCAGATGTCACTGTCACACCAGCTGTCACTGTCACACCAGCTGTCACTGTCACACCAGCTGTCACTGTCACAACAGCTGTCACTGTCACACCAGCTGTCACTGTCACAACAGTTGTCACATCAGCTGTCACTGTCACAACAGATGTCACTGTCACACCAGCTGTCACTGTCACACCAGCTGTCACTGTCACAACAGCTGTCACTGTCACACCAGCTGTCACTGTCACAACAGTTGTCACATCAGCTGTCACTGTCACAACAGATGTCACTGTCACAACAGCTGTCACTGTCACAACAGCTGTCACTGTCACAACAGCTGTCACTGTCACATCAGCTGTCACTGTCACAACAGAATGTCCTATTAAATGTCCTACTAAAATGTCCTACATTTGAGTTACATTAAAAATGTGCTACATTTAATGTCCTGCTAAAAAGTCTGACATGTCTAGTTAAAATGTCCTACTTTCAACATCCTGTCAAGAATGTCCTACATATAATGTCTTGTAAAAATTTCCTACATTTAAGTTCCATTAAAAATGTCCTATATTTAATGTCCTTCTAAAATGTCCTTCCTTGTATATCCTTTGTGTAGAGTGCCCAGCTCAAGTCAACCACAGACAGCTATGAGGAGAAAGAGAAAAAATTGGTGGAGGACTGTATCCAGCAGCTGGGTAAGTTCTGGTCACCTCTTAACCTGGGGTAGCCAGGTGTTGACATGAGGAGAAAGAGAAAAAATTGGTGGAGGACTGTATCCAGCAGCTGGGTAAGTTCTGGTCATCTCTGGGGTAGCCAGGTGTTGACCTGGGGTAGCCAGGTGTTGACCTGGGGTAGCCAAGTGTTGACCTGGGGTAGCCACATGTTGACCTGGGGTAGCCAAGTGTTGACCTGGGGTAGCCACAAGTTGACATGGGGTAGCCACAAGTTGACATGGGGTAGCCACATGTTGACATGGGGTAGCCACATGTTGACCTGGGGTAGCCACATGTTGACCCGGTGTAGCCACATGTTGACCTGGGGTAGCCACATGCTGACATGGGATAGTAGCGTGTATGACATGTGTTGACTGTAAATATCATGAGTGAACTAATGCCATGTGACATGTATTACCAGCTGAAGTAAACCACCAAGTGGAGTCTCTAGCTGAAGAGCTGCATGAGAAATGTGAGGAGTGTCTACATCAGAAGGAGGAGATCACCATCTTCCTGGGCCAGATAGCTGAGTTACAGACCAAGATAAGGAAGGTGGGTGTTAGGGGAGGGGCCAGATAGCTGAGTTACAGACCAAGATAAGGAAGGTGGGTGTTAGGGGAGGGGCCAGATAGCTGAGTTACAGACCAAGATAAGGAAGGTGGGTGTTAGGGGAGGGGCCAGATAGCTGAGTTACAGACCAAGATAAGGAAGGTGGGTGTTAGGGGAGGGGCCAGATAGCTGAGTTACAGACCAAGATAAGGAAGGTGGGGGAGGGGCCAGATAGGGGAGTTACAGACCAAGATAAGGAAGGTGGGTGCTAGGGGAGGGGCCAGATAGGGGAGTTACAGACCAAGATAAGGAAGGTGGGTGCTAGGGGAGGGGCCAGATAGCTGAGTTACAGACCAAGATAAGGAAGGTGGGTGCTAGGGGAGGGGCCAGATAGCTGAGTTACAGACCAAGATAAGGAAGGTGGGTGTTAGGGGAGGTGGTGCTGGGGGAGGGGCCAGATAGCTGAGTTACAGACCAAGATAAGGAAGGTGGGTGCTAGGGGAGGGGCCAGATAGCTGAGTTACAGACCAAGATAAGGAAGGTGGGTGTTAGGGGAGGGGCCAGATAGCTGAGTTACAGACCAAGATAAGGAAGGTGGGTGCTGGGGGAGGTGGGTGCTAGGGAGCGGGTGGGGGTGCTAGGGGAGGGGCCAGATAGCTGAGTTTCAGACAAAGATAAGGAAGGTGGGTGCTAGGGGAGGGGGGTACTAGGGGAGGTGGTGCTAGGGGAGGGTGAGGGGATCAAGATTAGGGAGGTGGGTACTAGGGAGGGGGTTGCTAGACTAGTGGTATTTCCATCCGGTTAAATTGTCATGCAACTGTTGTTTACCTTAAAATGTGACAGATGAGCTGTCAGAAAATGTGACAATTTTGTGACATTTGTTTTCTCAGCTGACACTTGACAACATGGACCTGCATGAAAAACTGACGGCATCAACTGAGTCACAGCGTAGGCTGACTAAAGAGGTACGTCAAGATATCATACGTTTGTTGTACGTCAGGATATCATGTGTTTGTTGTACGTCAGGATATCATGTGTTTGTTGTACGTCAGGATATCATGTGTTTGTTGTACGTCAAGATATAATGGTTTTGTTGTACGTCAGGATATCATGCATTTGTTGTACGTCAGGATATCATGTGTTTGTTCTACGTCAGGATATCATGTGTTTTTTCTATGTCAGGATATCATGTGTTTGTTTACGTCAGGATATCATGTGTTTGTTGTACGTCAGGATATCATGTGTTTGTTGTACATCAGGATATCATGAGTTTGTTGTATGTCAAGATATCTTGTGTTTGTTGTACGTCAGGATATAATGTGTTTGTTGTATGTCAAGATATGTGTTTGTTGTACGTCAGGATATCATGTGTTTGTTGTACGTCAAGATATCATGTGTTTGTTGTATGTGAGGATATCATGTGTTTGTTATATGTAAGGATATCATGTGGACCTGAGGATGTATGTTTGTTTGTTGGACCTGTATGTTTGTATGTTGGACCTGTATGTTTGTATGTTGGACCTGTATGTTTGTATGTTGGACCTGTATGTTTGTATGTTGGACCTGTATGTTTGTATGTTAGACCTGTTTGTTTGTATGTTGGACCTGTATGTTTGTATGTTGGACCTGTATGTTTGTATGTTGGACCTGTATGTTTGTATGTTGGACCTGTATGTTTGTATGTTGGACCTGTATGTTTGTATGTTGGACCTGTATGTTTGTATGTTGTTAGCTTGGCACAAGATGTATGTTGGACCTGTATGTTTGTATGTTGGACCTGTATGTTTGTATGTTGGACCTGTATGTTTGTATGTTGGACCTGTATGTTTGTATGTTGCCAGCTTGGCAGCATGCAGGACAAGTATGACGAGCTGTTGGAGATGATGGAGGAGGCCACAGACGAACTTCGCATTTTGCGAGGCCGACACAAAGTTCGGGCCAACGGCCAACACCATCACTCAGCGTATGCCATCCCCACAGACTCTCTGGCATCAGAGCTGGAAACATCCCTGCAGCAGGAGTTGTCTCAGTCCAACAGGAGGTAGTCTCCCTTGTTAGAGCTATACTGGGTTGTGTCCCTTACCTTAGTCATATTGGGTCGTCTCCCTTACTCTAGTCATACTGGGTTGTCTCCCTTACTCTAGTCATACTGGGTCGTCTCCCTTGTTAGAGTTATACTGGGTCATTTCCTATGCTAAAGTTACACTGGGTAGTCTCCCTTACCTTAGCCATACTGGGTCGTCTCCCTTACCTTAGTCATATTGGGTTGTCATCCTTACCTTAGCCATACTGGGTCATCTTTCTTACCTTATCCATACTGGGTCGTCTCCCTTACCTTATCCATAAAGGGTCGTCTCCCTTACCTTAGCCATTCTGGGTCGTCTCCCTTACCTTAGCCATACTGGGTCGTCTCCCTTACCTTATCCATACTGGGTCGTCTCCCTTACCTTATCCATACTGGGTCGTCTCCCTTACCTTATCCATACTGTGTCGTCTCCCTTACCTTAGTCATACTTTCCTTTTAAATTAGTTTTCCCTGAATTATCCACCCCAATCTATGGCATTAAAATTGTCCACTGTTGCCATGGCAACCGTGTGTCTCACAGAGCCCAGAGCTGGAAAGTGTTTGAGACAGCCAGAGCCGCCAAGCGAGCCGCGACCAAAGCAGCCCAGAGGGAGGTCATGTCGTCCACCAGGATGTCAGTGATGGCACTGCCGTCACAGAGTGGCAACACGTCACAGAACCAGTCGACATACCCGTCAGATGTGGAGAGTATTGCTAGTGATGGCTACAGCGCGGACATGGACAGCCTCTATGGGTAGGTTTCTTGTCTAATGGGCAGCCTCTATGGGTAGGTTTCTTGTCTAATGGACAGCCTCTATGGGTAGGTTTCTTGTTGTCTGATGGACAGCCTCTATGGGTAGGTTTCTTGTTGTCTAATGGACAGCCTCTATGGGTAGGTTTCTTGTCTGATGGACAGCCTCTATGGGTAGGTTTCTTGTTGTCTGATGGACAGCCTCTATGGGGAGGTTTCTTGTTTGATGGACAGCCTCTATGGGTAGGTTTCTTGTTGTCTGATGGACAGCCTCTATGGGTAGGTTTCTTGTTTGATGGACAGCCTCTATGGGTAGGTTTCTTGTTGTCTAATGGACAGCCTCTATGGGTAGGTTTCTTGTCTGATGGACAGCCTCTATGGGTAGGTTTCTTGTTGTCTGATGGACAGCCTCTATGGGTAGGTTTCTTGTTGTCTGATGGACAGCCTCTATGGGTAGGTTTCTTGTTGTCTGATGGACAGCCACTATGGGTAGGTTTCTTATTTAATGGACAGCCTCTATGGGTAGGTTTCTTATTTAATGGACAGCCTCTATGGGTATGTTTCTTGTTGTCTGATGGACAGCCTCTATGGGTAGGTTTCTTGTCTGATGGACAGCCTCTATGGGTAGGTTTCTTGTTGTCTAATGGACAGCCTCTATGGGTAGGTTTCTTGTTGTCTGATGGACAGCCTCTATGGGTAGGTTTCTTGTTGTCTGATGGACAGCCACTATGGGTAGGTTTCTTATTTAATGGACAGCCTCTATGGGTATGTTTCTTGTTGTCTGATGGACAGCCTCTATGGGTAGGTTTCTTGTCTGATGGACAGCCTCTATGGGTAGGTTTCTTGTTGTCTGATGGACAGCCTCTATGGGTAGGTTTCTTGTTGTCTGATGGACAGCCTCTATGGGTAGGTTTCTTGTTGTCTGATGGACAGCCACTATGGGTAGGTTTCTTATTTAATGGACAGCCTCTATGGGTAGGTTTCTTATTTAATGGACAGCCTCTATGGGTATGTTTCTTGTTGTCTGATGGACAGCCTCTATGGGTAGGTTTCTTGTCTGATGGACAGCCTCTATGGGTAGGTTTCTTGTTGTCTGATGGACAGCCTCTATGGGTAGGTTTCTTGTTTGATGGACAGCCACTATGGGTAGGTTTCTTGTCTGATGGACAGCCTCTATGGGTAGGTTTCTTGTTGTCTGATGGACAGCCTCTATGGGTAGGTTTCTTGTCTGATGGACAGCCTCTATGGGTAGGTTTCTTGTTGTCTAATGGACAGCCTCTATGGGTAGGTTTCTTGTTGTCTGATGGACAGCCTCTATGGGTAGGTTTCTTGTTTGATGTCTACAGCCTCTATGGGTAGGTTTCTTGTTGTCTGATGGACAGCCTCTATGGGTAGGTTTCTTGTTGTCTGATGGACAGCCTCTATGGGTAGGTTTCTTGTTTGATGTCTACAGCCTCTATGGGTAGGTTTCTTGTTTGATGTCTACAGCCTCTATGGGTAGGTTTCTTGTTTGATGTCTACAGCCTCTATGGGTAGGTTTCTTGTTGTCTGATGGACAGCCTCTATGGGTAGGTTTCTTGTTTGATGTCTACAGCCTCTATGGGTAGGTTTCTTGTTTGATGTCTACAGCCTCTATGGGTAGGTTTCTTGTTGTCTGATGGACAGCCTCTATGGGTAGGTTTCTTGTTGTCTGATGGACAGCCTCTACGGGTAGGTTTCTTGTTTGATGTCTACAGCCTCTAGGTTTCTTTTTGTTTACTGAAACCCTCCCCCTATCCAACAGTGTAACCAGCTTTTGGGACAGGGGTATCGTCTGGATAAAATGGTGTCAACTTATCACTTTATGAAAATGTAGACCACTGGCTGTCAGAGAATGTTCTCACTGGGACGGGCCACTCCCCCACGCCCCACCCTGTCAGTGTAACCCTCAATTGGACTGGCTGTTTACCCTACACCTACTGTGTGCCATTAGTCAACTGATCTGACCCCCACCCCACCCCTCTCCTCCAGGTCCAACCCAGAACTTGGACGGCCTGGGATCCCAGGCTCTAATGACCTGGAGAGTGCCTTGAAGAGGCTGGCACTGAGGAAAGCCAACGAGTTGAATGAGAGGGACTTTCATGAGGAGGAGGAGAGGAAGAGGAAACAGGAGCTAGAGAGAGAGATGTGAGTACAAGACTGGTTGACTGACTGACCAGTAAATCAAGTTTGAATGGTCTTGTGTCTGGTTGACTGACTGACCAGTAGATCAAGTTTGAATGGTCTTGTGTCTGGTTGACTGACCAGTAGATCAAGTTTGAATGGTCTTGTGTCTGGTTGACTGACCAGTAGATCAAGTTTGAATGGTCTTGTGTCTGGTTGACTGACTGACCAGTAGATCAAGTTTGAATGGTCTTGTGTCTGGTTGACTGACTGACCAGTAGATCAAGTTTGAATGGTCTTGTGTCTGGTTAACTGACTGACTGACCAGTAGATCAAGTTTGAATGGTCTTGTGTCTGGTTGACTGACTGAGCTGTGTGTTACAGAAGTGGCACCACCTCACCCCAGAGTGTCAGGAGTCACTACCAAGATGGCGTCAGGTCTCCTGGCATCATGTCCTGGAACTCTGGGCCGCCAACCTTCAAAATCTCTGACAAACTTCAGATAGTCAAACCTCTGGAAGGTCAGTCTGGTTTCTCTTACCTGTCTTTAGGTCACCTGTTGTCTGCTGTGTGGGTAGGTCACCTGTGGGGTGGGTAGGTCACCTGTGAGGTGGGTAGGTGACCTGTTTGAGGGGTGGGCAGGTCACCTGTGAGGTGGGTAGGTGACCTGTGGGGGGGGGGGGGGTAGGTGACCTGTTGTCTGTGGGGTGGGTAGGTGACCTGTTGTCTGTGGGGTGGGTAGGTGACCTGTTGTCTGTGAGGTGGGTAGGTGACCTGTTGTCTGCTGTGTGGGTTGGTCACCTGTGGGGTGGGTAGTTGACCTGTTTGTGAGGTGGGTAGGTGACCTGTTGTCTGTGGGGTGGGTAGGTGACCTGTTGTCTGTGGGGTGGGTAGGTGACCTGTTGTCTGTGGGGTGGGTAGGTGACCTGTTGTCTGTGGGGTGGGTAGGTGACCTGTTGTCTGTGAGGTGGGTAGGTGACCTGTTGTCTGTGGGGTGGGTAGGTGACCTGTTGTCTGTCGATGCCATTTATATCCTCTACCTTTCATCTGTACCTGCTGCCACTTGCACCATCTATACCTACTTGCAGGTTCAATGACCTTGAGACACTGGCAGCACCTGGCCACTCCCCACCTGGGCGGAATCTTTGAGGAGAGGGAGGGGGTCCAGATGAGGGGAGAGAAGAAACTTGAGCTGGTGGAGGAGGTTTACTCCCTGAGTGACCTGGAGGAAGATGGTGAGTGCTTGACCACTGGTCAGTTGCTCTTGCTAGTTCCTTGCTCAAACACCACTCAATCTAACGACCTTTGAACTTTCAGATGACCCAAGTGATGTCCACACAAGGAAGGAGCAGGATAGCAGTTTGATCTACACATTCACAGACTCCACAGTCAGGAACCCTGGACCTTACATGGGGCTTGGGACCTTAGCTAGTCTTAGGTAGGTCATCATGGTACATACTCAGCCACCCTGGACCTTACATGGGGCTTGGGACCTTAGCTAGTCTTAGGTAGGTCATCATGGTACATACTCAGCCACCCTGGACCTTACATGGGGCTTGGGACCTTAGCTAGTCTTAGGTAGGTCATCATGGTACATACTCAGCCACCCTGGACCTTACATGGGACTTGGGACCTTAGCTAGTCTTAGGTAGGTCATCATGGTACATACTCAGCCACACTGGACCTTACATGGGGCTTGGGACCTTAGCTAGTCTTAGGTAGGTCATCATGGTACATACTGCATGCTCAGCCACCCTGGACCTTACATGGGGCTTGGGACCTTAGCTAGTCTTAGGTAGGTCATCATGGTACATACTCAGCCACCCTGGACCTTACATGGGGCTTGGGACCTTAGCTAGTCTTAGGTAGGTCATCATGGTACATACTGCATGCTCAGACCCCTGGACCTTACATGGGGCTTGGGACCTTAGCTAGTCTTAGGTAGGTCATCATGGTACATGCTTAGCCACCCTGGACCTTACATGCATCTCTGGCAAGTTGCAGAATGTCTTGTGTTGTGTGTGTGTCTAGACCTGTCCAATGCTGACTCTTCTATTTGTCCACAGTAGTTCACCCAGCCAGAGCACACTAGAGGACCCACCCATTCAAGCCTCCACACCAAGGGCAGACACCACCCAGAGCACATACAGCATGACCCTGGGGCTGGCTGCCCTCCTGGGGGGCAGGGAGACAGCCGTGGAGCGGGCTTTGTCCCGGGTCTCTGCTTTGAGTGGCCACCCACCCACCAGACCCGCCACAGACACGCCTCCAACCCCTGGCCTTGACCTTAACCAGAGGGTTCTTTCTTCAAGGTCGCTTGGCAGTTTATCTTCATCTTCTAACTCACCCCAGCCCAAGAACCTACCAGGGTCAAGGTCACTAGACAAAGTTCTGATGGAGCGAGAGGACGGGTCCTTGTCCAGCTTTGCTGACCCGTCCCAGAAACCCAGCCTGTTTGTGCCGGGTATGACGGGTCAGGGGTTTCTCCAGCAGTTAAAAAACAAAGGCTACTCGCTGTACGGCCTGTGGGGGGGCAAGGGCCCCACGGAGAGCAGCACAGATGGAGCCGAGGGCCCCACCAAGGCAACAGCTGAGTCAGTGCTGCCCAATGGTGCGGGGGTGGGGGTACTGGGGGCGCTGACCAACTTCAGGCGCAGTGGCATTTTGTGAGACTCACATTTGGGCATGTCAGTCTGCTTAACCTCACTGGGATCATTGACATCAGATGTCAGACTGACATGTCATCAGCCAATCTATATATGTCCTACATTCCTCATGTCATAATCAAGCATCCTCATAGAGTGGACTCTGTTGATGTGGTGTGTGGGTGGGATGTGTGTTGTTTGAGTCCACTGTTTGTGTTTAAACAATGTGCCAAGTGAACAGGAAGGATAACTTGACATGGCTAATGACATGACACATGGCTCATGACATGGAACAGAAGTGTCACTGTAACAGACTCTGTGATTGGCCAAAATGATCCTGCTAAAACCAAAGGTCACAAACCAGGGGACATAACCCCTCTATTGATTTGATGGCAGGAGAACCACTGTGCCACAGATTTGAATCAATTGTTGTTTTACAGCTTTAGTAGTGTAATGAATGTACAAAATGTTGACCACATTATTTTATCATAGCAAATATTTGTATCCCTTTTTTGTCCTACCAAATATTTTGTTTGTGCCAATTGTTTGTCCTACCAAATATTTTGTTTGTGCCAATTGTTTGTCCTACCAAATATTTTGTTTGTGCCAATTGTTTGTCCTACCAAATATTTTGTTTGTGCCAATTGTTTGTCCTACCAAATATTTTGTTTGTGCCAATAGTTTGTCCTACCAAATATTTTGTTTGTGCCAATTGTTTGTCCTACCAAACGCCATAGTTTCTTGTGTGCCAATTGTCCACATATGTGCCACCATTACCAGCCAGTGCCCTGGCCAGGGTGAGCTTGCAATACTTGAGCTCAGTCCACTGTGCTGGTATGTCATTTGACTTTCTAAATCTTTGTGTACTTTTACAAAATGTGTTACTGTAAGTAAAGTTGATGTGAGTTTAGGTTGTAAAAACTTGGGTTAGTAAAGTTGATGTGAGGTTGTAAAAACTTGAGTTAGTAAAGTTGATGTGAGGTTGTAAAAACTTGGGTTAGTAAAGTTGATGTGAGGTTGTAAAAACTTGGGTTAGTAAAGTTGATGTGAGTTTAGGTTGTAAAAACTTGGGTTAGTAAAGTTGATGTGAGTTTAGGTTGTAAAAACTTGGGTTAGTAAAGTTGATGTGAGTTTAGGTTGTAAAAACTTGTGTTAGTAAAGTTGATGTGAGTTTAGGTTGTAAAAACTTGGGTTAGTAAAGTTGATGTGAGTTTAGGTTGTAAAAACTTGGGTTAGTAAAGTTGATGTGAGTTTAGGTTGTAAAAACTTGGGTTAGTAAAGTTGATGTGAGTTTAGGTTGTAAAAACTTGGGTTAGTAAAGTTGATGTGAGGTTGTAAAAACTTGGGTTAGTAAAGTTGATGTTAGGTTGTAAAAACTTGGGTTAGTAAAGTTGATGTGAGTTGAGGTTGTAAAAACTTGGATTAGTAAAGTTGATGTGAGTTTAGGTTGTAAAAACTTGAGTTAGTAAAGTTGATGTGAGTTTAGGTTGTGAAAACTTGGATTAGTAAAGTTGATGTGAGTTTAGGTTGTAAAAACTTGGGTTAGTAAAGTTGATGTGAGTTTAGGTTGTAAAAACTTGAGTTAGTAAAGTTGATGTGAGTTTAGGTTGTGAAAACTTGGATTAGTAAAGTTGATGTGAGTTTAGGTTGTAAAAACTTGGGTTAGTAAAGTTGATGTGAGTTGAGGTTGTAAAAACTTGGGTTAGTAAAGTTGATGTGAGTTTAGGTTGTAAAAACTTGGATTAGTAAAGTTGATGTGAGTTGAGGTTGTAAAAACTTGGGTTAGTAAAGTTGATGTGAGTTTAGGTTGTAAAAACTTGGGTTAGTGACAGTCAACTGTGGTTGTGTAAACCAACTGGTCGCTCCACACTATTTGCTGCACATCTCATGGGCTTAGTTGATTAGATTTGTCAGTGTGGACAGAGTGACACTCTGCCAGGTGATTAGCTGATGGTCAAACCCTGACAAGGTTAAACCCTGACAAGGTCAAATCCTGACAAGGTCAAACCCTGACGAGGTCAAACCCTGATGAGGTCAAACTCTGACGTGGTCAAACCCTGACAAGGTCAAACCATGACAAGGTCAAACCCTGACAAGGTCAAACCCTGACAAGGTCAAACCCTGACAAGGTCAAACACCTCTAGTTTGGCTAAAGCTAAAACAAAAAGCAATTTTTTCTCATTGAGGCTCAGCATGTACGGCTGAATTAATTGTATAATTTTATTACAAAGAGACAATATGTATGGCTGAATTAATTGTATAGTTTTTTTACAAAGAGACAATATATAGGGCTGAATTGATTAAAGTAGATATGCCTTTCTACAAACAAATGATTGTACAGACATGGTTGATTGAATGATTGCCCACATGTTTGATTGAATGATTGCCCACATGTTTGATTGAATGATTGCCCACATGTTTGAATGATTGCCCACATGTTTGATTGAATGATTGCCCACATGTTTGATTGAATGATTGCCCACATGTTTGATTGAATGATTGCCCACATGTTTGATTGAATGATTGCCCACATGTTTAATTGAATGATTGCCCACATGTTTGATTGAATGATTGCCCACATGTTTGATTGAATGATTGCCCACATGTTTGATTGAATGATTGCCCACATGTTTGATTGAATGATTGCCCACATGTTTGATTGAATGATTGCCCACATGTTTGATTGAATGATTGCCCACATGTTTGATTGAATGATTGCCCACATGTTTGATTGAATGATTGCCCACATGTTCCTGATCTGATTTTGTTTTTGTACTGTACTTAAGTCCTACTTCATTGTAGCTATTTATAGAATTTTATTTTAAGCTCTATTCATAGAATTTTATTTTAAGCTCTATTCATAGAATATTTTTAGTTGTGTTATTGTGCCTGAAGTCTTTCATTACATCTTTATATTTATGATTTCTGATATATTTATGATTTCTGATATATTTATGATTTCTGTATATTTATGAATTCTGATATATTTATGATTTCTGATATATTTATGATTTCTGTTATATTTATCATTTTTGTTTTATTTATGATTTCTGAGCTGATCTTCTGTCTCAAAGTTTTAAAAAATGAAGGGTGTATTTTATTCAAAAAATTTTTACCAAGATTCGAATTCTAAAAACATCTTTTTGACATCTGTCGGTAGTTCTAAAAATAGTTGTAGATTTGCAACTGGTAGGTCTATGTTTTTTCTGTCTGAGTTTTCCTTTGTTGAATGTTGTTAATTGTATGCAACTAAAAATCTCACCATTTTGTGATTTGCTCTTGATTGAAGATTTGATGAAACAAAATTTGTTGAAATGTTAAATAGTATCAAATGTTGAATGCTTCACAATGTTAAAATGCTAAATACCCTCATCTTCCATACACTACATGACAACTTCTAGATGTACTATATCATAGACCTCCATAAAGTTCTAGACGTATTATAACAGAGAGCTCCATTCTCTAAAGTTCTAGACGTACTATATGAAATACCTCATCAAATTGAAATCATTGTTTCTTCCAGACTTTTTTCTCCGGGGGTGCATTTGAAATTTTCAAGGGGGGCGGACAACAATTTTTGGGGGAGGCGGACACTGTCAAAAGTATATATTTTCTATATAAATTAAATTCCATTTTGTTCGGGGGGGGGGGCCTGGAAGAAACTCTGATTGAAATGGTGTGACCTGTGATACCTTCCATTGATTGTTGGCATGACGTCAGCTATTTTGTACATTAGGGCTAGCTGTCTCAGCTATAGATGTCATGGCTAGATGTCTCAGCTATAGATGTTATGGCTAGCTGTCTCAGCTATAGATGTCATGGCTAGCTGTCTCAACTATAGATGTCGTGGCTAGCTGTCTCAGCTATAGATGTCGTGGCTAGCTGTCTCAGCTATAGATGTCGTGGCTAGCTGTCTCAGCTATAGATGTCGTGGCTAGCTGTCTCAGTTCTAGACGTCGTGGCTAGCTGTCTCAGCTATAGATGTCGTGGCTAGCTGTCTCAGCTATAGTTGTCTCAGCTATATACGTGGCTAGCTGTCTCAGCTATAGTTGTCTCAGCTATAGACGTGGCTAGCTGTCTCAGCTATAGACGTGGCTAGCTGTCTCAGCTATAGATGTCGTAGCTAGCTGTCTCAGTTCTAGACGTCGTGGCTAGCTGTCTCAGCTATAGATGTCGTGGCTAGCTGTCTCAGCTATAGTTGTCTCAGCTATAGATGTGGCTAGCTGTCTCAGCTATAATTGTCTCAGCTAGAGACGTGGCTAGCTGTCTCAGCTATAGATGTCTCAGCCACAGATGTTATGGTTAGTAGTCAAACCTGTTGATGTTATTATTCAAATAGTTTCTACAATTAGCTGGCGTGAGCAATGTTATCCAACATGACATGGACATAATTGATGGTTTCATGTGGCATTAGCATGACATAATTGATGGTGTCATGTGGCATTAGCATAATGGATCCTGCTGTTGTACCATTAGCAAAGTATTTTCTCTTGCTAAACTACCAAAATGTCAAGTTGATAGTAGTGTGTGTTGGTGAATGATGCTTGATCAATTGATTGGTGTGTAGGTAAGTTGTCTGCGTCCATTCAGTAGTTGGCTCCTTTTTACTTCTGTTCATTAAACATGGACTTGATCAGATGAGCAATAAACCAACTTGGTAGAGCAATCACATGGGCAGCCAGCTGACTCAAATCAAATCTCCCAATTTTTTTTACATTTTTATGTAACAATTTTACTGTGAAATAAATTTAATGTTCATTGTTAAAATGTTATCCTATTTTGCTAATGTAAATTTGCTTTTTAAAAACAAGTTTTTTTTTTTTTTTTTTTCCCCATGGTTGAAGAATAAATCTCCCCCTTGTGATTTTTGAATGATTTAATTTTCAGCTCAGTTCTTGTATTTGTTTCCCTGTGTGTATGGTAGACAGGTTACATTTTTACAATTTTGATAATGAATTTATTATTTTAATAGCAAGTTTCTTGTGATATTTTCATCTTAAATAAACTTATCAACATAATGGATCTTTGTTGTTGATCTTTATTGATCTTCATTATGTGCCTGGTGATCTTTAGGTGACTGGTGTAAGGTGATCTTTAGGTGACTGGTGTAATGTGATCTTTAGGTGACTTCTGTAAGGTGGTCTTTAGGTGACTTCTGTAAGGTGATCTTTGGGTGACTGGTGTAATGTGATCTTTAGGTGACTGGTGTAAGGTGATCTTTATGTGACTGGTGTAAGGTGATCTTTAGGTGACTGGTGTAAGGTGATCTTTAGGTGACTTCTGTAAGGTGATCTTTAGGTGACTTGTGTAAGGTGATCTTTAGGTGACTTGTGTAAGGTGATCTTTAGGTGACTTGTGTAAGGTGATCTTTAGGTGACTTCTGTAAGGTGATCTTTAGGTGACTTCTGTAAGGTGATCTTTAGGTGACTTGTGTAAGGTGATCTTTAGGTGACTTCTGTAAGGTGATCTTTATATGACTGGTGTAAGGTGATCTTTAGGTGACTGGTGTAAGGTGGTCTTTATGTGACTGGTGTAAGGTGATCTTTAGGTGACCTCTGTAAGGTGATCTTTAGGTGACTTCTGTAAGGTAATCTTTAGGTGACTTCTGTAAGGTGATCTTTATATGACTGGTGTAAGGTGATCTTTAGGTGACTGGTGTAATGTGATCTTTAGGTGACTGGTGTAATGTGATCTTTGGGTGACTGGTGTAAGGTGATCTTTATATGACTGGTGTAAGGTGATCTTTAGGTGACTGGTGTAATGTGATCTTTAGGTGACTTCTGTAAGGTGGTCTTTAGGTGACTTCTGTAAGGTGATCTTTGGGTGACTGGTGTAATGTGATCTTTAGGTGACTGGTGTAAGGTGATCTTTATGTGACTGGTGTAAGGTGATCTTTAGGTGACTGGTGTAAGGTGATCTTTAGGTGACTTCTGTAAGGTGATCTTTAGGTGACTTGTGTAAGGTGATCTTTAGGTGACTTGTGTAAGGTGATCTTTAGGTGACTTGTGTAAGGTGATCTTTAGGTGACTTCTGTAAGGTGATCTTTAGGTGACTTCTGTAAGGTGATCTTTAGGTGACTTGTGTAAGGTGATCTTTAGGTGACTTCTGTAAGGTGATCTTTATATGACTGGTGTAAGGTGATCTTTAGGTGACTGGTGTAAGGTGGTCTTTATGTGACTGGTGTAAGGTGATCTTTAGGTGACCTCTGTAAGGTGATCTTTAGGTGACTTCTGTAAGGTAATCTTTAGGTGACTTCTGTAAGGTGATCTTTATATGACTGGTGTAAGGTGATCTTTAGGTGACTGGTGTAATGTGATCTTTAGGTGACTGGTGTAATGTGATCTTTGGGTGACTGGTGTAAGGTGATCTTTATATGACTGGTGTAAGGTGATCTTTAGGTGACTGGTGTAATGTGATCTTTAGGTGACTGGTGTAATGTGATCTTTGGGTGACTGGTATAAGGTGATCTTTAGGTGACTGGTGTAATGTGATCTTTAGGTGACTGGTGTAATGTGATCTTAGGGTGACTTCTGTAAGGTGATCTTTAGGTGACTTCTGTAAAGTGATCTTTAGGTGACTTCTGTAAAGTGATCTTTAAGTGACTTGTGTAAGGTGATCTTTAGGTGACTTGTGTAAGGTGATCTTTAGGTGACTTGTGTAAGGTGATCTTTAGGTGACTGGTGTAAGGTGATCTTTATGTGACTGGTGTAAGGTGATCTTTAGGTGACTGGTGTAAGGTGACCTTTAGGTGACTTGTGTAATGTGATCTTAGGGTGACTTCTGTAAGGTGATCTTTAGGTGACTGGTGTAATGTGATCTTTAGGTGACTGGTGTAATGTGATCTTAGGGTGACTTCTGTAAGGTGATCTTTAGGTGACTTCTGTAAAGTGATCTTTAGGTGACTTCTGTAAAGTGATCTTTAAGTGACTTGTGTAAGGTGATCTTTAGGTGACTTGTGTAAGGTGATCTTTAGGTGACTTGTGTAAGGTGATCTTTAGGTGACTGGTGTAAGGTGATCTTTATGTGACTGGTGTAAGGTGATCTTTAGGTGACTGGTGTAAGGTGACCTTTAGGTGACTTGTGTAATGTGATCTTAGGGTGACTTCTGTAAGGTGATCTTTAGGTGACTTCTGTAAAGTGATCTTTAGGTGACTTCTGTAAAGTGATCTTTAGGTGACTGGTGTAAGGTGATCTTTATATGACTGGTGTAAGGTGATCTTTAGGTGACTTCTGTAAGGTGATCTTTAGGTGACTTGTGTAAGGTGATCTTTAGGTGACTGGTGTAAGGTGATCTTTAGGTGACTGGTGTAAGGTGATCTTTAGGTGACTGGTGTAAAGTGATCTTTAGGTGATTGGTGTAAGTGGATCTTTAGGTGACTTCTGTAAGGTGATCTTTATATGACTGGTGTAAGGTGATCTTTAGGTGACTGGTGTAATGTGATCTTTAGGTGACTGGTGTAATGTGATCTTTGGGTGAATGGTGTAAGGTGGTCTAAAATCATGTATGCCTATAAATAAAAGCTGGTAATCTATCATTTTAGGTATGTTAAATCAGACTTAACAAGTAATGTGAAAAAAGGTGACTCATTAAATTCATTTATAATTCATTTATATAGCAAATCATGCTCGCAAACACGGCTGTTTAAAGTTAATCTCTGGCCTATATTGAAATATTTAGACCTTGGTTTTTGGTTTATTATACTATTATATTTGACACAAATATAGATTTGATATGAAACGATAGATGACCTACAAGCTAAATATAGCGACTGAATGTGAGAGGATCTAAGCACGTTGCTTATTTTCTCTATGGTGGCGGAAATAAGCACTTCCAGAAAAAGCACAATTACATTTTGTTAGGTCTTTAGAGTTGCTGTTCCTTAAACTGAAGTTATATTTTTAACTGATGGAAACTACATACCGGTATTGCTAAAATAAAAATAGTACAGTAATGAAAACTAATTTACTTCCGGTATCTTAGATAGGGCCTATACTTTTAAGTTTAACATATTAATATTAGAAAAAATTAGTAGATTTAGAATAGATATGGATCATCTAGGCTAGATTCTAGAATCTAAATCGAATATTTATATTAGTCTAGATCTGGCTCTAATTCTATTACACAAGATTAGTTTAGTAGGCCCACATGAAAAAAAAAATGTTTGCTCTTAGTCTTATTCTCGCAGATAACTCAAGTTCAAGTAAGTAAGACCTAGAGTCTAGATTCTAGTAAGTTAAGTTCTCAAAATTATTTAAAAGTTAAAATAAAAATTTGCTTTAAAATATTTTAAAAGTCATAGATCTAGATCTAATAATTCTACATGATGTTATTAAAATCCCTGGTTACTGGTTAGGCTATGCCGCTATAGGCATAGAGGCCCTAAAATTTGTTACGATTTAGTCACAATAATACTTTTAAGATGTAGAATATACTTAAAATTATACTATCATACCTATTCTTATGATTTTTTTCTTGTAATTACATTCCGTACCAGTCAGTACCAGATCTTGCTTTAAATACCTGATAACATTCCTGACAAATTTCACAGAGAATAAGAGTTCTTAGGTCTATTATTTAATTATATATGGCGTATGGCGGTATGAACTTCTCTGATCGAGCGAATGTGAGCACACATGTAAAAATGTACATTCTTTTTTTCTCTTCTTATGTTAAGCTTAATTTGATTTTATAGGCCTATCACAGTATCAGTCCAAAATAAATAAGAAAATATATAGGACCTAATTGTACAAAATAGCTGGTTTAGTTTAGGGGGGGGGGGGGGTGATAAAACTGACACCATCAACAATCTCAAATAACAATATTCTTGCTGTGACTATGCTATACGCCTACACTACTGATATCTAAACCAAAGTGAACTCACAGTTTGCTGTGACTATGCTATACGCCTACACTACTGATATCTAAACCAAAGTGAACTCACAGTTTGAGTTGGTATTTTTCTCCTGCTGATAAGAAAACGAGAGTGGGCAATCAATATCACAGGAGCAAAAAAAATATTTAAAAATAAGCATGCTACGCATCTAAAGTTTAAGTGTTTACTCTAATCTGCACACAAAACTTTCTGGAGCAAGTGTTCAATATGTTCAATATTAACTGATTTTATATAGGCCTACAGAACCAAATATAGGGTATTTAGAAACAGTAGGACCTAACACTAGCAAATCCACAAAACTATTTAACACACACAGTAAAACTAAAACACAAAAAAAAATACTAGAAAATCTACAAGTAAATCAAATAAGCATAAAAGGTAAAATTTGAATACAGAAAATACAAATTTATTACTATTATTATAGACCAAACTTAATGCCTGTACCAAATACCGGCTGGGGCAATTAGCTTTAGGATCCGGTTCAGAATAGCTACTTCCATTCTTAGATCTAGATCTAGTATTTTTGATAACTACTAACTAAGCCTAAACTCTAAACAAAACTGTTAAAAGCCAAAAATAATTTGTTTGGGGCCTAGATCTACATTTTTATCACAGAAAATATAAACAAAAATGTCAGAGCTATGGTGGTGTTATAAAATTTAATTTTATTTAAAAACTTCATCAGCAAAGTTTTGAGAACAATTTACTATGAAGTGGGGTTTTCAGAATATTGATCACAGAGTTCCTGAATAGCCAACCTATGTTTGTCTTACGAAAGTTAAACTCTGGTTTATAACTTTGGTTTGATGAAATTAAATAGAAATGTAGTCCTAAGCTTTAAAAATTCTGCTTTTCTCTAGTACTGAGTACTAGACGTCTACTACTGTTTCTTACTTACTACTTCTAGATATATTGCTGGAATTTTAAGGGAAAAAGTCAGCATTCAAAAAGTTGTCCAGGGGACCCAAGTTTTTAAAATAAAAACATTTGGAGTTTTTTTTTTATTTTCTTGTTTATTGTCATTATTTTTAAGAGGAAAAATGTTCTCGGAATCATAAAATTGCTATCAAAATGGGAATCATCATACTGCAGAAAAAGAACAACTACTTTTTTTTGTAATCAGTTCAGAAACTTTAGCCTTTGAGAAAATTGACAGTCTCAGTCTACCGTACGGAGATCTAGCCCATATGTTTTATGTTGTAAAGAAAAAATATTTACGAACGTACTAAACTGCTGTCATTGCTAATGAGATAATAATTTAAACATGAGGACAAGTTCAAAAAGAAATGCCTACAGGAGGTTGTGTATGTTTATAAATTGTGTAGTTACTCCGCGGAAAGCTACTCTCAAGAAGAAATACCACGTATGATTTAAATATGCTGACATGTTCATAGTCCGTTTATATACTGATTTGCTTTCAATAGATTTTAGTCATATTGTCATAGCAACAACATCTGAATTCTTTAACACCATGTTTTGTTCTGCTTATTGGGGGAAGGGGGGAAATGTGTCGTCACAGGCTCAAATAGCAATGGTTCAGGCATTGACATGCTCTATAAGTCTACCTGTAAGTTGGCTGATTTGTTCTCCTCTCCTACCATTGACTGGGTTAAATTTGGTAATGTTGTAGATTAGTTGTAGTTTGCAAGTTATATCATTTCGTTTCAAATACTAGCTCATCCACAAAGAAGCAAGTCAAATGAACATAAAAGATATTCACTATCACACAGGTCATGTCTAACTATAGACCAAACTAAATGCAGGGTCAGGGTAGTGGTCCATGGCTGAACAGACCCTGGTCCCAAGAGCTAGTTGTTTATATATATATCTAAAAACTCTTGTTGAGTTGTGAATAACCTAACCATTATCTTTGATTCCTTAACCTTTTATTACCCAGCTATGACTTAATGACTTTACTTTTTTCTAGGCTAGAATCTGACTCGACTTGAAATGTTGACTGTACTGTGAGGGCCCGAGCATCTTCAAACATGGCCGACAGAGAGGAAGAGAAAAAGATGAGCAAGTTGAAGCGGAGATTCAGCAAAAAGCCTGCCTCACCTGGCCCTGCCTCACCTGGACCTGATGACCTCCCACCTGCAAACCTCAGGTCAGCGACCTTACCGACCTCAACTGACCTTGGCGCCATGGCCCTGCACCAGTCCCACAGTGAGGGGCTGTTCTCCAAGCTCAAGAGGAAGCTGCGCATCAACAGCAAGGGCAAGTACGACCTGAAATCTTCCCTCCTACCCTCCCCTGTCAAGCCAGCAGACGTGCGTCGCAAGAGTGACGACACCCAGCTGCGCCACAAGGAACAGACTTTACATGTCGACGTCAAAACTCCTGCGGCTCAGTCTGTCAAAACACAGCGCAAGACCAAATCTGACAAGGAAGAAGTTATTTTAATCCGCAAAGACAAGCGAGTGAGCGTGCTGTGTAAGGCAGAGAATGGCGGCAAGCCGGAGGTGATATTCACCAATGTGGAGGTCTCGGACGATGAGTCCTCTGGGCTGTGGGAGGTTCTAGAAGAAGATCCTTACGCCACCATCAACTCGGTGAAAGCTCCAGCAACATCTGTGGTTCAGGCTGCTCCCAGACAGGCTGAAGTAGAGTGCATGTACGCCAGGATCAACCCTGACAGGACCAGACCTTCTCCACTCCTGCAGAACAAGGACATGAACATCCAGGCCAAGGACTTCAACAGCAGTGTCCAGGCCAGGCTCAGATGTAGGAATGACCACGACTACGAGACTTTGGACGAGGTCAAGCGTCAAACACAGGTGTTGAGCCTTTGCGCTGACCCTCTGGTGGCTGGTGCTGACCCAATGAGCACACCTGACCTTGACCCTGACTATGAAACACTAGATGAGGTCAAGAAAAAGTGCGCCACTGTGTATCCAGTCCAGACCAGCTCCCAGGATGGGGGGGACCAGGACAGTTTACACTCAGCTCGGCAGGTCAGTCCTTAGTTGTGTGGGTATCTCTCAGTCCTTAGTTGTGTGGGTATCTCTCAGTCCTTAGTTGTGTGGGTATCTCTCAGTCCTTAGTTGTGTGGGTATCTCTCAGTCCTTAGTTGTGTGGGTATCTCAGTCCTTAGTTGTGTGGGTATCTCAATCCTTAGTTGTGTGGGTGTCTGTTATCTCAGTCCTTAGTTGTGTGGGTATCTCAGTCCTTAGTTGTGTGGGTATCTCTCAGTCCTTAGTTGTGTGGGTATCTCTCAGTCCTTAGTTGTGTGGGTATCTCTCAGTCCTTAGTTGTGTGGGTATCTCTCAGTCCTTAGTTGTGTGGGTACTCTCAGTCCTTAGTTGTGTGGGTATCTCAGTCCTTAGTTGTGTGGGTATCTCTCAGTCCTTAGTTGTGTGGGTATCTCTCAGTCCTTAGTTGTGTGGGTATCTCAGTCCATAGTTGTGTGGGTATCTCAGTCCTTAGTTGTGTAGGTATCTCTCAGTCCTTAGTTGTGTGGGTATCTGTTATCTCAGTCCTTAGTTGTGTGGGTATCTCTCAGTCCTTAGTTGTGTGGGTATCTGTTATCTCAGTCCATAGTTGTGTGGGTATCTCAGTCCTTAGTTGTGTGGGTATCTCTCAGTCCTTAGTTGTGTGGGTATCTGTTATCTCAGTACTTAGTTTTGTGGGTATCTCTTAGTCCTTAGTTGTGTGGGTATCTGTTATCTCAGTCCTTAGTTGTGTGGGTATCTCTCAGTCCTTAGTTGTGTGGGTATCTGTTATCTCAGTCCTTAGTTGTGTGGGTATCTGTTATCTCAGTCCTTAGTTGTGTGGGTATCTCAGTCCTTAGTTGTGTGGGTATCTCAGTCCTTAGTTGTGTGGGTATCTCTCAGTCCTTAGTTGTGTGGTTATCTCAGTCCTTAGTTGTGTGGGTATCTGTTAACTCAGTCCTTAGTTGTGTGGGTATCTGTTATCTCAGTCCTTAGTTGTGTGGGTATCTCAGTCCTTAGTTGTGTGGGTATCTCAGTCCATAGTTGTGTGGGTATCTCAGTCCTTAGTTGTGTGGGTATCTCTCAGTCCTTAGTTGTGTGGGTATCTCAGTCCATAGTTGTGTGGGTATCTCAGTCCTTAGTTGTGTGGGTATCTCTCAGTCCTTAGTTGTGTGGGTATCTCTCAGTCCTTAGTTGTGTGGTTATCTCAGTCCTTAGTTGTGTGGGTATCTGTTAACTCAGTCCTTAGTTGTGTGGGTATCTGTTATCTCAGTCCTTAGTTGTGTGGGTATCTCAGTCCTTAGTTGTGTGGGTATCTCTCAGTCCTTAGTTGTGTGGGTATCTCTCAGTCCTTAGTTGTGTGGGTATCTCAGTCCATAGTTGTGTGGGTATCTCAGTCCTTAGTTGTGTGGGTATCTGTTAACTCAGTCCTTAAATGTGTGGGTATCTCTCAGTCCTTAGTTGTGTGGGTATCTCTCAGTCCTTAGTTGTGTGGGTATCTGTTATCTCAGTCCTTAGTTGTGTGGGTATCTCAGTCCTTAGTTGTGTGGGTATCTCAGTCCTTAGTTGTGTGGGTATCTCAGTCCATAGTTGTGTGGGTATCTCTCAGTCCTTAGTTGTGTGGGTATCTCTCAGTCCTTAGTTGTGTGGGTATCTCAGTCCTTAGTTGTGTGGGTATCTCAGTCCTTAGTTGTGTGGGTATCTCAGTCCATAGTTGTGTGGGTATCTCTCAGTCCTTAGTTGTGTGGGTATCTCTCAGTCCTTAGTTGTGTGGGTATCTCAGTCCTTAGTTGTGTGGGTATCTCTCAGTCCTTAGTTGTATAGAATCCCTGTAAAAAGAATGCAGCATAAAAAATGTATGTGATAAGCTTGAAAGATTTTCTTTTCCAGAGTGTACATGCTGAGGGCAGCCAATCAGACGGAGTTTCTTCCCCCTCCGCCTTGGCCCCATTGGCCGCCAGCATTGACTCCTCCCTGCCCCATGACCAGCCCCCACAGGAGGAGTGTATCTATGACAACCCTAATGTCATCCTGCGCAAGCAGTCGTGCCGTATGCTGCCAGGATCCAGCTCCCTACAGGTGCGTCGCAGCCCCGTCATGTCCGAGGCGCCAGTGGTCAAGTCTCCAGCAGAGGAGGAGCTGGTGGAGAAGCTGAGCTCCCTGCTGGCCCCGCCCCTGCCACTGCGCAACTACCAGAAAGATGAGATCAAGGGGGAGAGGATGAAAGCTGCCAGCACACGCCACTCGTGGGCGTCCCAGCCTGCCAGACATCTGGAGCTGATGGACAGCTCCTTCCACAGGGACTTGCTGCGACCTTCACCTTCACAGTCCTACCACAACATCCACAACATCCAGAAGATGGATGGGCCTGACACTACACCTGCGGACACGAGACCCCACCAGACAGGTCATGTGACCACCTCCTGTAGAGAACTGACTGACAGTGCACATTACGCAACCAATACACCTGCACCATCTCTAGTGCTGGGAGCACAGGTACCTGTACCAGGTGTACACATGGGTACAGGTGCACCAGGTGTACACATGGGTACAGGTGCACCAGGTGTACAGTTGGGTACAGGTGCACCAGGTGTACAGTCCAATGCTGGTGCAGTATCCATACTGTTAGACCATGTGCAGGAGACAGCACCAGCAGACCTAGGGGAGGGTGTGAGTGGACGTCTGGAAGGGTTTAGCCACAAGATGGCAGAACACATTCTAGAACAAGCAATAGAGCAGCGCCACACCCACCCTGGGCGTGTGGCTGAAGCTATGGAGCGCCACACCCACCCTGGGGGTGTGGCTGAAGCCATGGAGCGCCACACCCACCCTGGGGGTGTGGCTGAAGCTATGGAGCCACACCACATAGACAGCAGAAGAGCAACACAAAGTGTCAATAACAGCTTTTCTGGGACCAGATCTCCTGCAGAGTGTGAGGACATGACTGGTCAGTTTGGTGGGACGGACTCAAGACTGCAGAATGGATATGTTGAAGAAACCACAGAGGTCATGAGGTCAAACCCAGACCAGACCCTGCAAGAGCTTTACAAGTCCCAAGGAGCTCGACCTAAAGTTTGGCTACCTGCCGAGCACACAAAACACACAGAGAGAATCCACACTGGCAAGTTGGATGTACTGGCAGAAAGTATTAGAGATAGGATGGAAGAAGATCTGCCATCAAACAAGCCTAAAGAATGTGAAGACCTACATCAAAGCATTCCTTTCAAATGTGAAGATCTGCTTCAGACCTCCCCCTCCTATGATGAAGACCTGTGTCAAAGCTCCCCCTCGTATCATGATGGCATGTGTTCACCCAGCTCCCCCTCGTATCATGATGGCATGTGTTCACCCAGCTCCCCCTCGTATCATGATGGCATGTGTTCACCCAGCTCCCCCTCGTATCATGATGGCATGTGTTCACCCAGCTCCCCCTCGTATCATGATGGCATGTGTTCACCCAGCTCCCCCTCGTATCATGACGGCCTGTGTTCACCCAGCAGCCCAGACAGCGAGGAGCTAGATGACCTGAGGGTGCAGGAGACCGTGTATGTGGACTCTGAAGAAGAAAGCCACAATGTCCGCAAGGTGGTGACTCGAGAGCTGTGTGTGACGCAAGTGACCAAGCCGGTCATCTACGCCAACCCCCGTCTGCTGGAGAACGTCATCAGTGGACCCTTCAAGACAGAGACAGGTGTGGACGGGCAGTATTTTGTCAATGGTGTCTTCAAGTGGGGCAGGTACTACCACCACTACCTGCCAGACAGGCAAGCTGTTGAGGCCAAATTAAAAGGTTTCTTTCATTATGTGCGTGCCATGTTAATGAGCAGGTCAGAGTTGAAGGTCAAGGACAAGCTGGCTAGAGAGCAGCAGCTAGAGATGGACTCGCTGCAAGCAAAAATTGAAAAACGTCTGCGGGAGGTGCACGACTTCCCCACCTTCCAGGGGATTCGCATCCACCTGCTCAAGACTGAGGCACTGGACAACTGGGAACCAGAGATTCCTACCCCAGCTCTGACCAGCTCCAGAAGCAAGGAGAGAGCTGCCAAGGAAGCTGTGAGCGTGGAGCGTGTAGGTGGGCGCCAGAGCTGGCCTGAGGTGGAGCTGGTGGAGGACCTGCACTTTGATGAGAACCAGGCCAGTGTCTGCCCTGCTGGCTGCACCCACAAGCCCTGCCTCACCCTGACCAAACCTGCTGATGTCCTTCAGGACTTCATCAAGCTGAGCATGAGCCAGAGCATCACCTGTTCCAGGTGTGGCCCAGACCAGGACTCAGACTCTGAAGATGAAATGCTGACGGCAGAGACCTATGCCAAGACCGTGTGTCGCTCCACGTCTCACGGCTCACCCACCAAGGTCAACTACATCAACAACGCACATTTCTGCCGCGCATTCTATGGGGAACTGGCGTATTTGGCTCGCCTGAGAAGGCCAAGGCCATTAGAGAAAGAGCTGATAGTGCCAGGTCCAGACAGTGAGTGTGGGGGCTGTGAGAGCCACATCTCCTGGACCAACTGGTGCCACATGGATGCCCTGATGAAGAAGTTGGTGCCACACATCTCTCCACGCCTGGACTTCCAGTTCCTGCTCAAGACTTACGAGGAGTTCAAGTTTTTTATCTTGAAAGAGAGATCCAGAAATCTGGAGCACAAGGGCTGCTTCACCAAAGGAAATGTCTGCTGCAGGTTTGAGGAGCTGGTCTTCCTTAAGTTGATTCGCGATGAAGTGCGCTATTTTGCTCATGTGCTGAGCAGGTCAAAGGTCAGTGAGGCGCTGTTCCTGGAGGAGCGGGACGTGGCCTTCACCCTGCTGACCCTGCTCAAGCTGCTGCTGAGAAACATCCACAAGATCAAAAAGTCCCAGACCAGAGAGCCTGTGGCTGGAATCTTGGACAAGCCGGCGTCTCTGCTGGCTGCCAAAAGATGGATCCCGTTCCGTCACTCGTCGTATGAGCGCTGGATCTCCGAGAAACTTGAAGATCCTATTTGGGATGAGCAGAACTTTCATTTTGACAACTACACCAACTTTCGCACCACCACCAACTCGTACGCTCTCAAGAGTTGGAGGTCCCCTCAGGACTTTGTGCAGGACCCCAATGTCCTGGTCTCTTGTAGGACAGTGTTTGCTCACACAGATACACGCTCCATAGAGCTGGCGGGCATGAGAGCCAATGAAGGTAGGAGAACCTTTAAAGGTCACATGTCATAGGTCACACTAACTTAAGGTATGAGAACCTTTAAAGGTCACATGTCATAGGTCACACTAACTTAAGGTAGGAGAACCTTTAAAGGTCACATGTCATAGGTCACACTAACTTAAGGTCAGCTCTCAGATATTGATAGGTCACACTAACTTAAGGTAGGAGAACCTTTAAAGGTCACATGTCATAGGTCACACTAACTTGAGGTCAACTCTCAGATATTGATAGGTCACACTAACTTGAGGTCAACTCTCAGATATTGATAGGTCACATTAACTTGAGGTCAGCTCTCAGATATTGATAGGTCACATTAACTTGAGGTCAACTCTCAGATATTGATAGGTCACATTAACTTGAGGTCAACTCTCAGATATTGATAGGTCACATTAACTTGAGGTCAACTCTCAGATATTGATAGGTCACATTAACTTAAGGTCAACTCTCAGATATTGATAGGTCACATTATCTTGAGGTCAACTCTCTCAGATAGGTCACATTAACTTGAGGTCAGCTCTCAGATATTGATAGGTCACACTAACTTAAGGTAGGAGAACCTTTAAAGGTCACATGTCATAGGTCACACTAACTTGAGGTCAACTCTCAGATATTGATAGGTCACATTAACTTGAGGTCAACTCTCAGATATTGATAGGTCACATTAACTTGAGGTCAACTCTCAGATATTGATAGGTCACATTATCTTGAGGTCAACTCTCTCAGATAGGTCACATTAACTTGAGGTCAACTCTCAGATATTGATAGGTCACATTAACTTGAGGTCAACTCTCTCAGATATTGATCTTTCTCTGACATTATAATCTTACATGTTTGAAGAATTTTTGTCCTGTGGTTTTTCTCCATGTTTGACTGAATTTTTGTCCTGTGGTTTATCTCCATGTTTGACTGAATTTTTGTCCTGTGGTTTATCTCCAAGTTTGACTCAATTTTTGTCCTGTGGTTTTTCTCCAAGTTTGACTCAATTTTTGTCCTGTGGTTTTTCTCCATGTTTGACTCAATTTTTGTCCTGTGGTTTTTCTCCAAGTTTGACTCAATTTTTGTCCTGTGGTTTTTCTCCAAGTTTGACTGAATTTTTCAGAGCCCAAGCCACTGCAGGAGAGGGAAGATTTTCTGGAGAGTATGGAACAGCTTCAGCAGGTAGGTTTTGTGGTCTACAGCTGGTGTGTGTTGGTCTACAGCTGGTGTGTGTTGGTCTACAGCTGGTGTGTGTTGGTCTACAGCTGGTGTGTGTTGGTCTGTGGTCTATATCTGGTTTGTGTTGGGCTAGGGCTTGAGTGTGTTGGTTATGTTGTATACTTTTGTGGTTTTCGTTTAAGTTATATTTTGTGTCAGATCTTAAGGGTTTTTTTTTATATTTTTGTCATGTTTCTTAATTAATGTTTCGATTATATTATGTCATGTTTCTTGATGTTTTGATTTTATTTTTGTCATTTCTCTTGATGTTTTGATTTTATTTGTCATGTTTTTTGATGTTTGGATTTTATTTTTATTATGTTTCTTGATGTTTCTTTTTTTTCTTCCTGAACCAACAGCAAGACTGGTACTGGGGTCCTATCTCCTATGAACAAGCTGCCCTTGTGTTGAAGGACAAGGAGGACGGGTCCTTCCTGGTGCGGGACAGCTCAGACCAGAAGTATTTGCTGAGTATCAGCTTCAAGTCCCTGGGGGAGGTGCACCACACCCGCATAGAGCACGCCAAGGGTAAGCACAACATTCACGTGTAGCACCCAGCCAAGGGTAAGCACAACATTCACCTCTAGCAACCAGCCAGGGTAAGCACCCCATTCACCTGTAGCAACCACTTAAACAATTTTTCATACTTCCCCACAAATTGTAAGAATTCTTATCTTTTATTTTCCCAACAGAAGCATATTTTTTCAGCAAAAAAAATCTTTTCTTTTTTTTTTAAACTAAGTAATTATATTTCTTTAATAATAATTCATTTTATAAAAGTATGATTTGTGTTTTATGTATTCATTTATGATTAATTAAAGGTGTGGATGGGTGAAAAGGCATAGATCTTGAAAAACTGAGTGGAAATAATTCCAGTGAAACATGAAAATAATTACAGTGAAACATGAAAATAATTACAGGCTTACAGAGTTAATGGTTCACCCATATTTCAATGGGTACCACATATTTCAATGGTTACCCACATAAATATTTGAAGTGTTCCCCCAATATTTGAAGTGTTCCCCCAATATTTGAATGGTTCCCCCAATATTTGAATGGTTCCCCCAATATTTGAATGGTTCCCCCAATATTTGAATTGTTCCCCCAATATTTGAATGGTTCTCCCAATATTTGAATGGTTCCCCCAATATTTGAATGGTTCCCCCAATATTTGAATGGTTCCCCCAATATTTGAATGGTTCCCCCAATATTTGAATGGTTCCCCCAATATTTGAATGGTTCCCCCAATATTTGAATGGTTTCCCCAATATTTGAATGGTTCCCCCAATATTTGAAGTGTTCCCCAATATTTGAATGGTTCCCCCAATATTTGAATGGTTTCCCCAATATTTGAATGGTTCCCCCAATATTTGAAGTGTTCCCCAATATTTGAAGTGTTCCCCAATATTTGAATGGTTCCCCCAATATTTGAATGGTTTCCCCAATATTTGAATGGTTCTCCCAATATTTGAATGGTTCCCGCAATATTTGAAGTGTTCCCCCAATATTTGAATGGTTCCCCCAACATTTGAATGGTTCCCCCAATATTTGAAGTGTTCCCCCAATATTTGAAGTGTTCCCCCAATATTTGAATGGTTCCCCCAATATTTGAATGGTTCCCCCAATATTTGAATGGTTCCCCCAATATTTGAATGGTTCCCCCAACATTTGAATGGTTCCCCCAATATTTGAATGGTTCCCCCAATATTTGAATGGTTCCCCCAATAGTTGAATGGTTCCCCCAATAGTTGAATGGTTCCCCCAATATTTGAATGGTTCCCTAATATTTGAATGGTTCCCCCAATATTTGAATGGTTACCCCAATATTTGAATGGTTCCCCCAATATTTGAAGTGTTCCCCCAACATTTGAATGGTTCCCCCAACATTTGAATGGTTCCCCCAACATTTGAATGGTTCCCCCAATATTTGAATGGTTCCCCCAATATTTGAATGGTTCCCCAATATTTGAATGGTTTCCCCAATATTTGAAGTGTTCCCGCAATATTTGAAGTGTTCCCCAATATTTGAATGGTTCCCCCATTATTTGAATGGTTTCCCCAATATTTGAATGGTTCCCCAATATTTGAATGGTTCCCCCAATATTTGAATGGTTCCCCAATATTTGAATGGTTCCCCACAGGTCTGTTCAGCTTCTGGTCCCAGCCGGAGTCCCATGGTAAAGCTCGTATCTGTGAGTTCATTGACAAGTCCATCCAGAACTCCAGGGACGGCAGGTTCCTCTACTTCCTGCGACCCAGTGCCCGGGGTACCCCGCCCCTCCCCATACGGTTACTGCTGCCAGTCTCAAGAAACTTCCGGGTTGCCACCCTCAAGCATTTGTCAAGGTGAGTCATCTAGGTCACCACCACTTCCTGTCTGATCACCACTTCATGTCTGGTCACCACCACTTCCTGTCAGGTCACCACTTCATGTCTGGTCACCACCACTTCATGTCTGGTCACCACCACTTCCTGTCTGGTCACCACCACTTCCTGTCTGGTCACCACTTACTTGTCTGGTCACCACTTCATGTCTGGTCACCACCACTTCCTGTCTGGTCACCACCACTTCATGTCTGGTCACCACCACTTCCTGTCTGGTCACCACCACTTCCTGTCTGGTCACCACTTACTTGTCTGGTCACCACTTCATGTCTGGTCACCACCACTTCCTGTCTGGTCACCACCACTTCCTGTCTGGTCACCACCACTTCCTGTCTGGTCACCACCACTTCCTGTCTGGTCACCACCAACACCTGTCAGGTCACCACCACTACCTGTCAGGTCACCACCACTTCCTGTCAGGTCACCACCACTTCCTGTCTGGTCACCACCACTTCCTGTGTGGTCACCACCACTTCCTGTCAGGTCACCACCACTACCTGTCTGGTCACCACTTCATGTCTGGTCACCACCACTTCATGTCTGGTCACCGCTTCATGTCTGGTCACCACCACTTCCTGTCAGGTCACCACCACTTCCTTGTCTGGTCACCACTTCATGTCTGGTCACCACCACTACATGGCAGGTCACCACCACTTCCTGTCAGGTCACCACCACTTCCTGTCTGGTCACCACCAACACCTGTCAGGTCACCACCACTACCTGTCAGGTCACCACCACTTCCTGTCTGGTCACCACCACTTCCTGTCTGGTCACCACCACTACCTGTCTGGTCACCACTTCATGTCTGGTCACCACCACTTCATGTCTGGTCACCACTTCATGTCTGGTCACCACCACTTCCTGTCAGGTCACCACCACTTCCTTGTCTGGTCACCACTTCATGTCTGGTCACCACCACTTCATGTCTGGTCACCACCACTTCCTGTCTGGTCACCACCACTTCCTGTCTGGTCACCACCACTACCTGTCTGGTCACCACTTACCTGTCTGGTCACCACTTCATGTCTGGTCACCACCACTTCCTGTCTGGTCACCACCACTTCCTGTCTGGTCACCACCACTTCCTGTCAGGTCACCACCACTTCCTGTCTGGTCACCACCAACACCTGTCAGGTCACCACCACTACCTGTCAGGTCACCACCACTTCCTGTCAGGTCACCACCACTTCCTGTCTGGTCACCACCACTTCTTGTCAGGTCACCACCACTACCTGTCTGGTCACCACCACTTCCTGTCTGGTCACCACCACTTCCTGTCTAGTCACCACCACTTCCTGTCAGGTCACCACCACTACCTGCCAGGTCACCACCACTACCTGTCAGGTCACCACCACTACCTGCCAGGTCACCACCACTTCTTGTCAGGTCACCACCACTACCTGTCAGGTCACCACCACTTCCTGTATTGTCACCACCACTTCCTGTCTGGTCACCACCACTACCTGTCAGGTCACCACTGCTTCCTGTCTGGTCACCACCACTACCTGTCAGGTCACCACCACTTCCTGTCTAGTCACCACTTCCTGTCAGGTCACCACCACTTCCTGTATTGTCACCACCACTACCTGTCAGGTCACCACTGCTTCCTGTCAGGTCACCACCACTTCCTGTATTGTCACCACCACTTCCTGTCTGGTCACCACCACTACCTGTCACCTCACCACCACTTCCTGTCAGGTCACCACCACTACCTGTCTGGTCACCACCACTATCTGTCAGGTCACCACCACTACCTGTCAGGTCACCACCACTACCTGTCCATTCCCCAGGTTTGTTATCCGCCAGACTGTCAGACAGGATCACCTGGACTACCTGCCCATACCTGAGAAGGTCAAGCGCTACCTGAAAGACAAACACTACTACGTGGAGATAGTGGATGAGGACCAGTGGGCATTTGGTGGGGACTACAGCAAGTCATGAGTGGCCATCTTACAGCAAGTCATGAGTGGAGTGGCCATCTTACAGCAAGTCATGAGTGGAGTGGCCATCTTACAGCAAGTCATGAGTGGAGTGGCCATCTTACAGCAAGTCATGAGTGGAGTGGCCATCTTACAGCAAGTCATGAGTGGAGTGGCCATCTTACAGCAAGTCATGAGTGGAGTGGCCATCTTACAGCAAGTCATGAGTGGAGTGGCCATCTTACAGCAAGTCATGAGTGGAGTGGCCATCTTACAGCAAGTCATGAGTGGAGTGGCCATCTTACAGCAAGTCATGAGTGGAGTGGCCATCTTACAGCAAGTCATGAGTGGAGTGGCCATCTTACAGCAAGTCATGAGTGGAGTGGCCATCTTACAGCAAGTCATGAGTGGAGTGGCCATCTTACAGCAAGTCATGAGTGGAGTGGAAATATTCTGTGAAATCCATTTTAGCGTTCTCATATTTCTAATATTTATTAAACATTTCCCCACCCCTTGCCCCACCCCCACTATTTATTGGACAGTTCCCCCCCCCCCCCCCACATCTGTTGTGGACCAACACAGATATCCAATGGCTTGATGACATTTTTGATTGTCCTGAGTTGTGTTCCTTGGTTGTGCCATCACATTTTTATGTACATTATTCACAATATTTTATTGTAAATTATTCACAATATTTTACTGTAGGAACTCATTTTTTTAATCTGTGGTCAATTTTATTGTAGAGGTCACTGTGACTTATTGTAGAGGTCACTGACTGTTATTGTAGAGGTCACTGACTTTTATTGTAGAGGTCACTGTGACTTATTGTAGAGGTCACTGACTTTTATTGCAGAGGTCACTGTGACTTATTGTAGAGGTCACTGACTTTTATTGCAGAGGTCACTGTGACTTATTGTAGAGGTCACTGACTTTTATTGTCAAGGTCACTGTGACTTTTATTGTAGAGGTCACTGACTTTTATTGTAGAGGTCACAGTGACATTACTTGTTGTGTTGCTATATGCATCTTCCAGCTGAAAAAGTATTTTTATATTTTTATACAGTGTGAGTGTGTTGACATGAACTAAATTAAGAACACTATGCTGAATGTAGATGTTATGATGTACACTATACTTTATGTACATCTTACAATGTACACTATACTCTATGTACATGTCACTATACTCTATGTACATGTGACTATATGCTTTATCTGTACACATCAGTGTTGTCTATGCCTAAGTAGAATAAATCTTTTGATACATTTAAATGCTGGTTCAGTGAGGGCAGAAACCTAACCCTAATAATGCCCCCTGTGTTGAAGCCCAATGCCCCATATTTTATGTAGCTCAATGCCCTATGTGATGTAGTCCTACAGCCCCATGTGATGTAGCCCTACATCCCCATGTGATGTACCCCTATAGCCCCATGTGATGTAGTCCTACAGCCCCATGTGATGTAGTCCTACTGCCCCATGTGATGTAGCCCTATAGCCCCATCTATGTAGCCCTATAGCCCCATGTGATGTAGCCCTACATCCCCATGTGATGTAGCCCTACATCCCCATGTGATGTACCCCTATAGCCCCATGTGATGTAGCTCTACAGCCCCATGTGATGTAGTCCTACTGCCCCATGTGATGTAGCCCTATAGCCCCATGTGATGTAGCCCTACTGCCCCATCTGATGTAGCCCTATAGCCCCATGTGATGTAGCCCTACAGCCCCATGTGATGTAGCCCTACTGCCCCATGTGATGTAGCCCTACTGCCCCATCTGATGTAGTCCTACTGCCCCATGTGATGTAGCCCTATAGCCCCATGTGATGTAGCCCTACTGCCCCATCTGATGTAGCCCTATAGCCCCATGTGATGTAGCCCTACAGCCCCATGTGATGTAGCCCTACTGCCCCATGTGATGTAGCCCTACTGCCCCATCTGATGTACCCCTACAGCCCCATGTGATGTAGCCCTATAGCCCCATCTATGTAGCCCTATAGCCCCATGTGATGTAGCCCTATAGCCCCATCTGATATAGCTCTATAGCCCCATGTGGTGTAACCCTATTACCGATAGTGTATTGTGGCTGTTAGCTTATCTGCTCTGTAAAATTGGTGTTGTATTTTTTATATAGCTTACATGTTGTGTTGATATTTAGTTTTATAACTTGAGGCTTTTAATATAGCTTTCATGTTGTGCTGATGTTTAGTTTTATAACTAGAAGCTTTTAATACAAAGTAAACCACACTGGCAGCTAGACCCCTTAAATCTTGTGTAACCTCTGACCTTTAGTTGAGTTAGTTGTGCATGTGTGTTGGCTTGTGTGGACATGTGTGGTCACTGCTAGTGCTACATTCTGTGTGTGAGGGTGTGTGATGTTAGCAGAAGTGTGTGGGGTGTGATGTTAGAAGAAGTGTGGGGTGTGTGGTGATAGCAAGTGTTCTGTATGTGTGCTGCTGACATAATAAAGTAATATATACAGCTTTTACAACTTTGTTTAATAAACAAATAATTATTTTGTTTCAATTCTGCTTACTTCTTTTCATATATTAAATCAGTGGTTCTTAACCTTTAAATGTGCATTCACCAAACCCTTCTTAATCTTTTTTTTTTTGACAATAATTGTTTATTTAATGTCACAAATCCCATTGATTGACTCAAGTCATGTCCACCTTAGTGCTGCTGATCCCAATAATTGATGCTTTAGGGAAAATACAGTCTCAAAATCAAGTCATGTCCACCTTAGTGCTGCTTCTTCCTGAATGAACATCCTTCTGTTAGCCTTGCTTTGCCTCCAGTTGGCTGGCGTTAAACTGTGGAACATCCAACACACAAAACAACAGTCTGGGCATGTGGGAATACAGTTGTTATCGTGTTGCAGCCAGGACATTTAACATCCATAAAATAGCTGTTGGGACTCAGAACAAGCCTTTTAAGTTTGCATTTTCTCTTTTCTTCTAGAGAGGGATGTAACAGGTCCTTCGCTAAAGGCATGTTATCTGTCTAATACATAAAGTTCAATTCTGTGTGTATGTTCGTAAAGTGTTTGTTGTGGATTTCAAAGGAATATAAGAAAAAAATAATACCTCAATTGCGTCAAGTTTTTAATGTCTAAAGTGCTCATGCACTAAATTCATGATTTAAAAAAACATTCAACGTAACGTAAAACAGTTTTCATTGTTCAAACTTATAATAATAATTTCCGGCATATCCATTAAACAATTTTTTTCAAAATGTATCAACGTTCACAAAACTTCTAATTGTGTCTAAAAGTTATTTACATTTAGTCCTTTAGCGCTCATTACGCCCCTTGATAAATTAGGAAAACACCATTACTTCCCTTTATTAAATCATTACAGCGGGGAAAAAGAATGTACTTTTTATTACTTTGTTTTGGTGTTAGGAAAAAAAAATTTACATAATTAGCGGGGATTGATCAATTGCAATGTTGTAGGTATTTTAAATACTGCCTTTTAGTTATTTCATACACTGAACGTACTGTTTACTAATTTTTTTTAATCACAGACATTTGACGTAAAAAAGTTTTTTTATAAAAAACGTTTTAATAACAAGCTTTTATGTACTAATGCACTAAAAAGTGGAAAATAAATTATAGACAACTATTTAAATAACTATAAAGAAAAGCGTGGGTTACTTTAGAATGTATTGGATACTTTTACTAATGTTTAGGAAGAGATCCACGCTTTTCTTTATAGTTATTTAAATAGTAGTCTATAATTTATTTTCTATTTTTTAGTGCATTAGTATATAAAAGCTTGTTATTAAAACGTTTTTTATGAAAAAAAATTTTTAGTACTTTGGGGTCATCCATAAATGGGTCCACCCTTTTTTCATGATTTTACCTCCCCCCTCCCCTCCGTCACACGTCGTCACAAAAAGCCAGACCCCCCGCCCCTAAAATGACGTCACACCTCAGCCTACAACCCCCCCCCCCCTCAAAATTCCAGTTGTTTTTTTTTTAAACATCGATATGTCAAAATATAGTATTTTAATCAATTCCTATTATAACTTATTAAAACTGTTTTCTAAAATGCTAAATAACGTCTAAAATTCGTTTTCTAACATTTCTTATCTATAAAACAAAAGTGTGACGTCGCACCATCTGAGCCCCCCCCCCCCTCCCACTCATCACACATCGTCACAAAATTACCTCTCCCCTAAGAGTGTGACGTCATTTATGGACGACCCCTTTACATGATTTTATTTACAATAGAGTTTTATGACTAAAAACCATTGCGCGCCTATTGAAAGTGATGACGCGTGTGGAGTGGCTGGATAGAAATGACTACTAGATTGGTCAAAAATTTAATTAATTCATAAAAAATTAATAAGCCATCCAATTAAGTCAAATTTAATGTCACGATGCATTGTCTTTATGTCTTGACCAACGTACCAACTACGAACCGTATCTGTCAGTTAGAAGGGCCTGCAATTTCGCAAGGGCGTTTCGATCTAGATCTAGACAGACTGACGACAGACTGTCGACAGAGGAAGTGAGTTAAATAAAAGCTTGTAAAAACGTTTTAATAACAAGCTTTTATGTTCTAATGCACTAAAAAGTAGGAAATAAATTATAGACTACTATTTAAATAACTATAACGAATAAACCGGGAGTGATCTCCCCTAAACTTTCTCGAATATTCTTATATATAATAACAGGGGATGTGAACTCGGGCTATAGACATGATTTTTAATCCACTTTAAATACTTAAAGTTTTAAAAATAGAATAAAATCTCGTAGACAAAAGAATTGCACACCAAGTGAACGCCAAATTTAAAAAGTGCATAATAGTGCGCAATATTATTAGTACTTTAAAAATTTACATTAGTTTTTTGAGAAATCGGAAGTAGCGTAAATCAGCACTTCCGGTCAACGGAAATTACTCAAAATGTAACAGAAGGTAGAGAATTAGATCTTTTACTTACATGTGAAATTTCGTTTATCTATCTGAAATAGTACTTAAGTCATAGGCTTTTGAAAAATTCAAAGTAGGAAAAGTACCACTTCCGGTTATCGGAAATCGCTCAAAAGTTAATACGGATCTACGATTTTGATAAAATACTTATATATGAAATTTCATCAACCTAGCTGTAACGGTACTCAAGTAATCGTGTTTACACACGGACACACACACAGACAGACAGACAGACACACAGACATACGGACAAGATTGCAAAATTATGTTTTTCCGTATCAGTGAGGTGTAAAACGTCGAGATTTGTAAAAATCTCGATTTTTTTTTTTTTTGCAGCAATTACATGACTTTCTCTATACTTCGTATATATGAGAAAGTAAAAACGTGGGTCTCTTCCTAAACATTAATAAAGGTTTCCAATACATTCTAAAGTAACCCACGCTTTTCTTTATAGTTATTTAAATAGTAGTACATAATTTATTTTCTACTTTTTAGTGCATCTATCTATCTATCTATCTATATATATATATATATATATATATATATATATATATATATATATATATATATATATATATATATATATATATATATATATATATATAAAGCTAAGTTGTCGGGTGCCCTATAGCGACACTTCCCGGCGCCGCAGGCGCATCAAATTTGGCATGAGTCTGCCTTGGGGAAATAGAACACGAGAGCCGGTGCCGGTTGGCCAACAAGTCAACGTAGAGGGGGTCAAAACTGACCGGCGCCTTATATGGTCTATATTACGAAAAAAAATTTGCCCAACGACCCCCCTTGATATTTTGTGAGGTGGTAGGAGAACGCCTAGGGGTGTCACAAAAAACTCGCCATGTCCGGGAACAATCTAGAAATGGGTCAAAACTGACCAGTCGTATTTCCCTATATAATCTTTGTATTTTATGGGAACAACAGAGTAATTTCAACACAAATTTTAAGGTATATCTGGCTATTTTTTTTGCATACACCTCTATAGATGAATAGGCCGTATGGAAAAACTGTTGGTCAGACTCAAAGCCCTCAAATATATATATATAAATAAATTGACGATCCCCCTAATATTTTGTGAGGTCGTAGACCGACCCTGGAGAGTAAAAAAAAAACATTATTCCCGTCGGAAAAAAAAACCGTTAGAAACGTTTGATTTGTCCATATGGCGTATTTTCCCTATATCAACAACTGTTTGTGAAAAAGTAATTATTGAAGACTATGTCATTTGGTCTATGAACAGGGGAGGTAACTTTTTAATGTAATAATTTTTAAATATTTTGTATACTATTTTTAAGAAAAACAAAAATCATAAAGTATAGCATTCTTTTAAATAGTTATTTGGTTATAAATTAAGTTTGCATTGTACTGAAATTGTAAAAATTAATTGCGAAAGTAATTTAATATAATATTTGATTGATAGTATCCTCGCAGTTCTAATAACCTTGCGAGTAATAAGTTTGCGAACATTCCATCAATGTTTGAATGACATGAAATTACTCAACCGTATTTGTCTTTTTTTGCGCAATCGTTTTTTTTCTGTTTTTTTTTTTTTGCGTACGAAGGGGAACTCGTTTTGGTCGGTCGCACCAGAAAGCTCTTTTATAGACACCTGCACCAAACTACAAGAAGATATAACATCTATCTATATACTACTAAAAGTCAAGTTTGTTTACATGTTTGATCATTTATTTGTTTTTTTTTTTTTTTTTTTTTTTTTTGTTTGGCTGATTGACTATTGTACATGGTTGCACTCATCGTGGAGAGCTGTAAAATAGTATGTAGGTAGAGAAAAAATTTTGTTTTAAGACAGACTGTTAATCACACATTTATTTAAAGACGTTAATTAATTTATTGATTTATTCATAGGTAGATTAACCCTATTTTTTAAAAAGATTAGAACTACCACTACACTCGGCGGGACCGTGACGTCACAGTTTTTTGTTTACTCTTTAGTACAATAAAATGGCGGCGTCTATCGAAGAAAATTGTGTTCCCATTCAAAAGTTTAACGCGTTCTAAATCTAATTTTCTGTCGGTCATAACTTTAAAAATACGTCCGTTTGCTGTATTTATTACGTTCCAACACTTATATCAATTTTCAACTGTCTTTTTCATTTAGTTTTACGATAAATTTCTCTAGAACTACAATCTGTCCAAGAAAGTTATTTATAGATCTAGATCTAGAATCTAGAATCTATGTCAAATCAAAGATTTATTAGTTATAAATACAATCCAAAAAAAAAACGAGACTTAAGCAAACCAGTCGTAGATCTAGAAAATAGATAATTCTATCTAGATTTAGATAATAAAGAGTTTCTATATACTAAAATATTTTAGACCTTTATTATTTTGTATAAATCTTTGTTTGGAATATGGTAATTTTGAAATGCTGTATACAGGGCCTATTGGCGTAGCTTAAGATTCATACGCGGCTTCGATGCCGGTAATTTTGCTAAATTATAAACGTAAATTCTAAATATAGCTCAGTCGTAGATCTAAAATATAGATAATTTTCTATCTAGATTTAGTTAATAATGATTTTCTATATACTAAACTATTTTAGACCTTTATTATTTTATATAAATCTTTGTTTGGAATATGGTAATTTTGAAATGCTGTCTCCGGGCCTATTAGCGTAGCTAATGATTAGATCTAGATCTAGATTCTAGATCTAGCAAGAAAAACTAAACTTAAGACTTAAGCAATCGAGTCGTAGAATCTAGATCTAGATAATTCTATCTAGATCTAGATAATTTCAGACCTTCTTTATTTTATATAAATCTTTGTTTGGCTAATTTAAGATAAAATTTAATTTGAAAGTCACTGCTACTAGACTTAGTTCTAGATCTATGCGCGTAAATCAAGTTGCATAAGGAGACTCAAAGTATAGTATAAAAATTCACTTGTGACGTCACGAGTGAATAGCTAAGTTGGTAGTGTAGTCGGCTCTCATGCGGGTGGCACAGGTTCTAGACCAATATGTCAATGATATTTTTTTTTCAATTTTTTTTTTAGATGTGAATGATAAAGTTGCCTATCTGAACTTGGCAGGATACAGGGCAGGTGAAGTAGAGTTCATCTGTTTCTTTGTCCTAAGCATATGAAAAGATAGTGTGGTCAGAGACATGCTCGGCTGGAATCGTTTTTTAAACGATAAAAACATTTTGTCTGAGACTTGGGCGGGACACTGGGCAGGTGAAGTAGAGTTGAGTAGGTCACCTGTGACGTCAGTATATGAAGGGATAGTCCGAAATCGGTGTTTTCGGTGTTTTTAAAAGATAAAAAACATATTTTGGAATGTGGGGTCTGTTTTTTGTGATGATAAGTGACACTGCAGTAGCGTAGCGAGGAGGGGGGGGGGAACATATGTCCCCGGGCGCCGACCTTAGGGGGCGCCAAAATGGGTTGGAAAAATAAATTGAAAGGTTGAGGAGGGTGCAAATCGAAAGTTTGAGTGGGGGGGGGTTCAAATCGAAGTCTTGTGGGGGGGGGCACATCAAAAGTTTGGGGGGGGGGTTGCAAATCGAAATCCTGTGGGGGGGGGGGGGTTCAAATCGAAAAGTTTGTCCACGGGCGCCGGGAAGGGTTGCTATGCCTCTGAGTGACAGACGTGATGTTTTTTTATGGATGACCCCCGAAACCCACAGTTATCCAAGGGATGACGGGTAGTCTAGTTTTATATAAAACTAGCCGTCCCGGGTTGTGTTGTGTTTATGTTGTGTTGTGTTTCTGTGGTGTTTCTGTTGTGTTTGTGTTTTCTTTTGCTCTTTTCTTAAGTTGGTACATTTATTGCTAGTAGGGAAATAAGATATGATCAGTAGTGGAAGTAGTAATCAAGGCCTACCGGCAAAAGTAAACTTTATCTTGTATCTGTCTAGAATAATTCCAAATTTTTCCAATCACTTATGTATGTAAATTGTAATCGTTTAAGGTTTGACATCATCGTTAAGACTCTGGTTAGTAAATATAGATGCTTATGACATCTATCTTCTATCTACATACTACTAAAACTCAAGTTTGTTTACATGTTTGTATAACTATTTGTTGTTGTTGTTTTTTTTGTCTGTTTGATTACAGGAGAGAATCTGCACTATGTGTAGAGATGTAAAATACGTTTTTAGGTAGAGAATGATGTTCTTTTTGACCAAACTGGTAATTACCGAAGCTAGTTTGTAATTAGAACAAAACTTCGAAAAAGAATTCAATGGAAGGGGGTGCCTTGGGCGCTAAATAACCTGGCGCTGGCACTGGTCATAATGTTACAGTGTGTAGTATATTAAAAAGTAGTTCTTTAAAAATATACTGATGATATAGCATGGAACCGACTTGCAGAGGCGTAGCTAGGGGTGGGCTGGTGGGGGGGGGGGCGTCCATGGCACCGACATTAAGGGGCACTAAATGAGATAGAAAAAACAACAACTCCTTTTAAGCTGTTTTATTAAATTATACACATAGGAAGTTATGGAAAATAGACATTTACTCGGTTTACGGACTTATTTAACTTTTTTTTTCTATATCAAATGTGTGAGACCAACAATATCAAATGTGTGAGACCAACATAAATGTGAATAACTATACAAACTGTGGAGAGGCATAACGTAATTAGTTCGCCCCGGGCGCCGGAATAGGTCGATGCACCTCTGCCGGAATAGATCCATAATGCCCCCTCCCCAGGGAACATTGTGGTAAAACCACGTGAGCAAGGCTGACATAGTCCACGCCCCACCAAGGTGCCAGAAACTCGAGATTTAAAACTTTGGTTTTCTTCAACCCAAAATCCTTTTTACGCCCACAGATTTTTAATGTCCACGGGACCTGGCAATTACCCCACTGCCAGGAAGACTATATTCCACACAGCAAATAAACTTATATTGTAATCTTATATCATACACTTATATCATAATCGTATATTATAAACTCATATCATAAACTTATATCACAAAGATGGTTAATTCTCCAACATCTGCCAACATAGCACATTCTTCAGCATCTAGCCACTATAACATATTCCCCTATGTTTAGCCAGTAATGACTTTTACCTTTGTTCGTGTATCAATAGTTTTCCTCGGCTATTAATTGAGCGTGTCGTAGGTTAAAGATTGGCCTATGCGAGCCAGCCAAGGAAATTGTATTTGAGGATTAAGTTTTGAGCTCCGACAATTTCTTCAAGGGAAATGTACAGCTGCGGCTTATTGCGCCAATACAACAATTTCAACTCCAGCTGTTTCGTGCTTTTATAATACTTTATTGAGCTTTTTCCAAGTGTATGTGACAATTTTTAGCATATTAATCCTCGATGAAATCTGATATCAGCGGCGTTGGGAAGAGATGTTAGGGGTAGAACCCTCACACGCCATCAACCCACCCGATCGTCCCCCTAAGCGAATGGTTTTTCGTTTCAGTTCACAGTTTCTTCCAGGCATCTCCTCGGGCGGAGCCCCCCCCCCCCCCCCGAACGAAACGGAATTTATATTGAAAACATATACTTTTACCAGTGTCCACCCCTCCCCCGGAAAATTGTTGACCTCCCCTCCGAAAATATCAAGTGCCCCCCCCCCCCCCCTGGAGAAAAAAGTCTGGAAGAAACACTGTTTCAGTTAGAGCTGCTACTGGAATAAAATAAGCATTTATGTATATACATACAAGTTGCCGAGAAAGATATAATAAAAGACGAATACGGCGTGAATTATTTATTCAGGGTCAATAAACTGTAAAACGGTCAATGAGAAAGTTGAAAGCCACAAATATACCAAGTAAATCTAATGCGACGTGTCGGGTCTGTAATTTCGACAGTAACAAAAAGGTTTTCGTGTGGCCTCCAGCTCGCAGTCGGCCTGGGCCCCGTACATTGTCAGCCGCTCTATGGTGTCTCCCACCTGCAGCAACAGACCTCCCTTCTTGGACTGGCTGAAGAAGGCGTTGATGTAGGCATTGTCTTTGTTCGAGGTTTGAATCGTCGCTTCAAAGATGGCGTCGCCTGGCGTAGTCTGAACTTTGACCTTAAACAAGCGCTTGTCGTAGTCGACCGAGACTGTCGGGAGTTTGATGTTGACCACTTGCAGAACTGACCTCAGTGACAGCTCGTGGCAGATGCTGGCGTTTCTCTTCCAGTTGATCGAGTTAAGGACGAGCTGAGCGAAGCCTAGAGCCAGACTGGAGTTTGTAGGTAGCTGCTCCATCTGTTGCTGGTTGCAGACACAGAACTCCACGGGGATCGGCACGTCATCGCACGTGCGGTTCAGCGGGATTTCCTGGAACAGACTTATGCCATGTTTTCCTGGGGTGAAGGGGCGGACACCGCTGGCCTTGAAGTAGAGCAGGTCCTGGAGAGTTGCGTGGGTGTCAAAGTGCGAGGTCAGGCGGCCAGTGTTGGTCTTCAGGTTCTGCGCCACATCCGGGTATTTGTCCAGGAACCACTGGGGGAAGGTGAAGATGGCGTAAGGTGTTCGGCTTTCTACCATCCCATTCATGCTGGCCCTGATGGCGCCCCATCTCGGCCCGTGGTCAGAGAAGGTCAGCAGCAGTGTGTTGTTCAGGTGACCTTTTTGCTGCAGGGACCTGTAGAACCTGTACATGTGCTCGTCTGCTAGCACCGAGTCCGTCATGAAACTGTGCGTCAACTTGGTGTGGAACTGCATGGCGAACACCGGCCGACCTTTGAACTTGTCTAGAAACCTTTCGATGTAGTTGAAGTTGAAGACAAGTTCCGGTGTGTTACCGACGCAGTGCTTGCCGGGAGAAAAGAGTTCCTCGTCCTGCTCCATGGCCACGCTGATGGGATGGCTGTAGTGCACAACCGGCGCCCGCAGAAAACCTTTCTGCATGAAATGGAAGGCTGCGATGATGGGCTGGTCCTCGGCGAACAGCGTCCTGTAGCCCGCGCGGTTGAAATCTTCCCAGAGCAGGTCGAACGAGTCGGAGAACTGTCGGAAGTCCCACCACTTGAAGATGTCCAGCTTGCTGTGGCCGGTCAGCAGGGAGATGAAGTTGGGAAACGTGTTCGTGCCGGACTGAGTGTGCATGCGCATGTCGTATGACGTCAGCTCGTCCAGTAGAAGTGTCCGCGTGCGGTTCATAGAACGCAGGAACTGGTGCCGGGACAGGCCGTCAAGTCCGATCATGACGACGTTCAGCGTCTCGCGGGGCCGGGCCTGGACCTGCCGCTTCTTCAGTCGGACAGCCTCGATCTCGCCAATGTCCGGGAAGTCTGGCACCAGTGCGTGGTAGGTCTTGGACACGTTCTCTCGCGAGCTGTTCTCACACACGCACAAGATGAACTCGGCGGACCGACTGAGGTCAATGAACTCCGTGAAGGTGGGGCTCCAGGCGCCGAATGTGACGTTCTTGTCGCTGTCAGGGTGCCGGTAGATGGGGCGGTACCTGCACCCCGTCAAGTTGGGCGTCAACTCAGCCAGAGTTTTGTTGACCATCAGCCTGGTGCCTGTGACGTATGTCAGGTCAGGGGCGTAACCCGGACACTGGAGCGTGCCTTTCTCCAGCCCGGCTATCTTTAGAATACTCGGGTCGAACGGGTCAAGGTCAGGGAATACACAGGCCTGGGTCTGACGTGTGGTGTGAACCAGGGCCTTGTCAGGTAGCCGGTGCCGGTCGACCCCATGGAGCGACAAATGCCGGTCTATGATGAGGACAAACACCCCGACACCCAGGAGACACCAGAACAGTTTTGGTACCGACACGACGCGAGGACAGTCTGAAATTTAAATTAATTTCTTGTACAAACATAGGCCACGAGTAGAGGAAAACAAAATAACAATTTACACGTAAAGAGACAACTTACTAATAATTTACCAGTAAACAGTTTGTTTCGTTTATTTTTGGTTTAGCCTTAAATGAAAAGACGTCACTATAAGTCCGGTGAAAGCTTTTAATATTTGTTAAAATAAAGCGTTTGTTCTGAATTTTTATACTTAAAGGTGCGTCTATACAAATGAATAGGCCTAAATATCAACAAATTAATTTACGTCGTAAAGTTAAATTGTGTGCAACATTTGGAGAAAACATAAATGTTTTCACAGCATAAATACTAATTTTACAGTTCTAACAAAACAGACAAACAAACAATATATATATATATATATATATATATATATATATATATATATATATATATATATATATATATATATATATATATATATATATATACATAAACTTGTAAAGAACTTGAATTTTAGTAGTGTATATATAGATAGATAGAAGATAGCTAGATCTATTATATAAGCCGCTAAGTAGGATGTCGTTCACCTATCGGTATAGTATTCGTCAAATCTGGAGAATGTTGTTGTTTTTTTTTTTAATAGAAATCCTGCTTTGCTTGATTTAGAATCTATAATAATAGTTTCGCTGTCTGTCTGTGTATCTATCTGTCTATCTATGTATCTATCTGACAAGAACGCTATACTATAGAGAAAACACAAGCAGGGTAAAAACTTTCATAGTAAAACGAAAACGAAACATGACGTCACATGGATCATATAGAAGAAATAGTCTAAAGTCGGCTATAGAGAAAACACAAGCAGAATAAAAACTTTCATAGTAAAATGAAAACGAAACGTGACGTCACATGGGGCATATAGTAGGAAATAGTCTAAAGCCGGGGAAGTGCACACAATAATATGACGTCATTGATTTTCGAGTAAACATTGAATAAAAGCCAATTGTGTGTAATCTTATAAGTGGCTAATCTTAGAAGCGGTTTGCGTGCAGAGTTTCTTTCATGCAATTTTTCGGGTAAGGACGAAGCCCCACCTCCGCGTAAGAACGAAGCTTATAAGCATTTTGCGTGTAGAGTTTCTTTCATGCAATTCTTCGAGTAGTGTCTATGCGCGACACCAGTTATTTTTTCAGACTTTTTCCTCCCCGGAGGAAGGAACTTTTTCTAATCTAAAAAGTGTTTTGCGTGCACAGTCCCTTTACCCACCCCCCACACGGTAGACGTCTATCCCCCCCCCCCCCCCAAAAAGGCGTAATATAATTTATATAGAAGGTATATTCTTTTACCAGTGTCCTCCCCTGACCTGTCGAAATTTATTCGCTCCTCCAAAAATTCAAGTGCCCCACCCCCAGAGTTTCTTCCAGGCATCTCTTGTGGGGGGGGGGGGGAGGAGCTCCGCCCCCCCGCCCCCCGAGAAAAGTCTACCGCCCTCTACCCCCCCCCCCCCCCCCCCCCACACCGAACGAAATGAAATTTATATAGAAAATATATACTTTTAACAGTGTCCGGCCCCCCCCCCCCGAAGAAAGCCTTCCACCCCCAAAAATTTCAAGTGCCCCCCCCCCCCCAGAGAAAAAAGTCTGAAAGAAACACTGCCCACCCCCGGAAACGAACACTGTCAGCGTGAGTAAAATTTATCGGTCGAAAGTAGGAAACATGTCTACATTATAGAAGTAGGCTCTACCTTTAGTTTAAATCAGATACAAATTCGACCAGTGTTATTCCTCCCCAGGGCAGTGGGGTTCTTGAAATTTTCGGGGGTTAGGGTGGACTAAATTTTTTGGAAAGTGGCGGACACAGATAAAAATGTTTTGTATCAAAAGTATTTTTCGTTTAATTGGACGGTAAACGTGCTTTAGGGTGTGTGTTGGGGGGGGGGGGGGGTCACGGGCGCCCCCCCCCCCCCCCACTAAATGCGACATAATATATCGTGTTTCAGAAATAGGTGCAAGGTTTAGGGGCATGACTTCGACTATGTTTAGTATCAATATACAGTAACTACGCGTAGATCAAGCTTAATTCCGATTATAATGCAGATTCTGGTCAGAAATCCGATGACATTCAATGACATTTTTCGTTTCCGATTAAAATTAAAGCTGAGGTGGTGATTTTATTTTAGTTTCGATTTAGAGGAAAACACAACACTATCAACCAAGCGACCGTTGTATCTCTCCCTCAATGGGCCATTTATCTCGTTTTTAAGATTAGTTTAGCATATTTCGGCCTGCTAAAATTTGTGAGATGAAAAAAATATCAGAGTTGAGAACTTACTTTTAACGCCACGAAACATTCTGCTGGCTGGGAGTGCTTGCAGGGGACGATCTCAGAGTCTTTAGCACGTGACTTAAGGTTGTCAAAACGTGACTTTACACCCAATATGACTTGGTCTGTTATGACTAGATACAAGTCATGACCGTCAGTGTTTGCAGAAGAGTCGGACTGATCCCCCCCCCCCCATCCCACCCCGTCCAACAATGGTGTCTTAACCAGCTCGCATCAGCTGCTGACAGATTAAGGGATTAAGAGATTAACCAAATAAATAATGGTACAAAAACACTTTAGGAATCTTTAAGCGTTTTTCATCTCTTAAATAAACAGTAAACAAAAAAATAAAAACATATCATTCGTTTTTCGAAATTTGAGATATAGTTTAAATTGTAATCAATACATATTCATTATGGTCGAACTATTTAGATGGCAAATATTAGATCTATCATCGTATGCAGTGGCGTAAGCAGGGGGAGGGGGTAGGGGGGATTGCAACCCCCTTCACCCCCCCCCCCCCCCCCCCATGTACCCCTTTGTAAAAAAAAATTACTGTCATAATACCACTGTTACTTATTTAAATCTATTTCTGAATGAGTATATATGTATAATTGTATATGTATGTTTAGAACAGTAATCTAAAACTGACGGTATGTTCACTCTGAGTAGGTTATCCCACCCCCCACCACCACCTCACTACCTAAAACGGGACAGGCTGTAATTGTGTAGAGCGACATTTATGTCACACCTAGGTATACACTGGGTTGGATAATTGACTTAAAGTGACCGGACAGTAGTGAATGAAGTTGACCCCCCCCCCCCCGAACTGTTCTGTTAAGTACATTTGGGAAAACGCATAATGAGGTAACAAAGTACCATGCCGAAAGAATAGGCAGTGATGGATTATTGTATTTTCAAAGGCATTATACCAAAGATAATACGTTTGAACATTTTTTCCTCACTGTTTTAATCTGTCTATATGGCGCCACCAGGTGTGTTTGATGGCTTCCAGAACGTTAACATAGTTGGTTAATTTATGGGATACCCTGAGTATGACATCTCATAGTTTGCGGATTTTTTTGGGGCAGACAATAGAAACTAGGGCACGCAACAGGGGGTGGGGCAGACAACAGGTAGTGGGGCAGACTTTAGGGGTGGAGCAGACTTTGGGGGTGGGGTAGACAAAGTCGTCGCTATATTTCTTAAAACGTTGTTGGGTCGCGGGTTTGTCCACACTACAGGGGACACCAGCGGACGCACAAGATTCAATTTAGTCAACGATTATAGTAGTACATATTGACTCTAGTATGTGGCACGCTTTAAAACGAACATAGGTGCTACAATACTCACAGGGGAACCCGGGGTGCTCTGGGTCACCAGACTGCCTCTGTCGCAGTTTGACATTAGCATCAAGTAGAACCCTTACAGCTAGTCTATTGGACTCCATGTGTTCAGGTACTCGTTGGGAAACTCAAGGTGCCAATCCTAAAACTACTGCCAGGGCGCCGGATGACGACGCTGGTTTATGTAGGTGACGCAACTCGTTAGCGTGACTAGTGGTACATTTTTAGCTGCGTGAAATTGACACAACCTATCGTAGAAGCCTTCCCATGGCTATTCTTACCAACTTCCCAAAGTTTCATGGCAGTTTTAAAATCGAAAACTTTTGGCTAATCCGCTAAAAAAAGTTGAGGGACTTGTTCCACTGAGACAAGCAATTGGATAATGTGATGTTACATCACTGCTATACACCAATGTAAGGGCTACATTGTTCGTTAGAAACCTAGTGCTTGACTGGAGGATAAACCTTTAGACCATTTAGAGCAAGAAAGGTGAACTAAATCTATGTGAAACATGTGGAGCTGCTGGGCGTCGTCTGGTACCTCAGCTACCAAGTTGTTTACTGGTCCAGGTCATCAACGTACATTTCTTCAGTCATTCACTGTAGGTCATGTAAGTCATGTGCTTTAAGTCACCATCAGTCAGTGTACGCATATTATGCTGTGATGATTTGATCAATAAAAGCTGTTATGAAGGATGTTGATCCGGTATCTGCAAACTTTGGCGTATATTTTAAGCTTGAAAATCTGGGCCAAGAAGATCAGCTTGTATCGACACATGTGACCAGATCAAGCGCGAGAATTCTTTGTGTGACGTCAACAAGTGTAAATCTGTCAGGTTTTAATTTTTAAAAATTAGGTGTGTCACATATCTTTATAAACCTACAGGTTTGTCACATATCTTTGTAAACCTACAGGCGTGCCAAATGTCTATCTTGTTGTCCTCAGATTTTTGGGGTAAAGGTTAAAGTTCCCATTTGGACAAAATTTGGAATGTCGTAAGGCTCCTGTATAGACAGACAAAGACAGACTTATCATGTATTAAATCCTAGAGCTCATATTTGTCCTACTTCTAAGTATACAGAGATTTCGCTCAAACATTCGCTCGTGAAATCTCTAACCCATTTTAGCGAGCAATGGTTTTACCAAAGAAAGCAAGTTTGTCTTCATTTCTTGACTATGTTCATTTAAATTTTTAAAAGCTTACTATCAAGGAAATTATTTATATTGAAAAAATTTTGTCTCCACACCGTCTACTTGTGCAAACCTTGTTCTTCAATATTTTTAACACCTGAGATTGTTGCATTTAAGACCTGAGATTTTTGCATTTAACACCTGAGGTTGTTGCCTTTAACACCTGAGGTTGTTGCCTTTAACACCTGAGATTGTTGCATTTAACACCTGATATTGTTGCGTTTAACACCCGATATTGTTGGGTTTAATACATGAGGTTGTTGCATTTAACACCTTAGATTGTTGCATTATTAAAGTTATGTTCTGTTTGTCCACCTGACAGAAAAACCCAGGCAACAAATAAATAAATTAGGTCAAATATGCAACCGTAGCTTTAAAATTCTCAACTCAATTTACAAAGAAAGGCACCCACTTTGTTTTCCTCCAATACTTTCACAAATAAAGGTTTTCATTTCGTACCTTCACTTTAATTCAATTGTAAATTCTTTTCTTAAAAACCTGACAACTAAGACTGCGCTTGATCCAACTACGTCGGTTCTGAAATGAGGGCCACAACTTCGTCGATTGTATGCTGTCAAAATATTCCGTTGGCTGTTTGGATCTTGAATAGACTTCACTAGACGACTCAGTTTCCAGTTCGGAAACGGTCTGTCTGCCACACATCACTGCACAACAGGGGCTGCCAGACACCGTTATGCAAGGGGGTGGGGGGGGGGGCGCCGACGTCGACGTCCTTAGCTTATATAAATACTGGCTGCATACCTGTGCTCCGCCAAGGTGATTATTTTTTTAAGTGTACCAACTTGGGTACAGAAAAAACTAAACACAAACACACAAAAAAACATAAACACAACACAAACACAAAAGAAAAAACACAACGCAAGCAAAAACACACCACACAAACACAAAAGAAAACAACACAACACAAACGAAAGCACAAACGCAAAAAAAACAAAAACACAAACGAAAACTACTACAAATACCCAAGCTTGTCCGCGAACCGAAAAATAGATGTAAGCATAGAGGACATTTGTGAGTGGCTTCTAAACTGTTATTGATTAAAAATAATATTCATAAACAGTACGCTCAGTGAATAAAATAAATAAAGGCAGTGTTTAAAATATCCGTGTTTTACCTACCATATTAACGTTTTTCAATCCTTGACAATTATATTATTCCAACAATAATTAGCTCTTGGACATCCGCAGAATTCGGAATCACATTTTTACTTTCTTGTGCAAAATATTTTTTTAAAATCGAGATATTTGGAAATCTCGTCGTTTTACACCTCCCTGGGTTGGAAAAACACAGTTTGCAATCTTGTCCGTATGTCAATGCGTGTGTAAGTGTGTCTGTGTCTGTAAACACGATAACTTGAGTACCGCTACAGCTAGGTTAATTAAATTTCATATATAAGTATTATATCAAAATCGTAGATCCGTATCAACTTTTCAGCGATTTCCGATAACCGGAAGTGGAACTTTTTCTACTTTGAATTTTTCAAAAGCCTATAACTTGAGTACTATTATAGATCGATAAATGAAATTTCTAATATAAGTAAAAGATCTAATTCTCTGCCTTCTGTCAAATGTTGAGTAATTTCCATCAACCGGATTTAGTAATTTTCGCTATTTCCGATTTCTCAAAAAACGCATGTGAATTTATAAGGTAGGCTACTAATACTATTCCACATTATTATACACATTTTGTTTTGCGTTCACTTGGTGTGCAATTCTTTTTTCTACGAGATTGTATTCTATTTTAAGTAATTAAAAGTGGATTAAAAATCATGTCTATTTCCCGAGTTGCCATCCCCTGTTGTTTTATATAAGAATATTCGAGAAAGTTTAGTGGAGATCACTCCCGGTTTACTTTTATTAGCGTGAGTTTAATTTATTATTAAATTACCTCCCCTGGCATAACTATTAAAAGATTTTAATTAATTAGATTTTTCGACCCTACTGTTATAAAAATGTATCCACTTTTTCTAAGAATCTAAACGAAAATGATATTTGACATTGATCCGTTTAATTTGCTTTAGCAATGTGCCTGTATTTAGTATTTTTTTCACGTTATTCGAAAGTTTTAAAACTGTGGCAACTATAAAATAAATTTAAGTCGTAATATACGCAAACTCTACTCTAATTCTTATAATAAGACAATGCGATGCAATGTAAAAGCACTGCATGGTGCGATGTTTACTTTTATGGTTCCAAAATCTATAGCGATGACTGACGGACGGAACGACGCACTACCATCAGCGTTATATTATAGACTAGCTGCATACCCGTGCTCCGCCACGGTCAATTTTTAAATGTACCAACTTGGAACAGAACAAAACTAAACACAAACGAAAATACAAACACAACATAAACACAATGCAAACACAAACGCAAAAACAAACACAATGCAAACGCTAAAAATAAACATAAATGCAAACATAAACACATAGTGCTCACAGTCTAGCCCGGGTTGCTAAATTGCACCCGGCCGGGTCGCCGGCGGAACCGCCTGATTCAACTTAGTAAACGACTATAATACCCCAACTTATCCATAAAATAAACAAAAGGCAATATTTAAAATATCCGTGTTGTACCGACCACGGTGCTTTTATCAATCCATGCTAATTATAATATTCTAACAATAATGTCCTCTTACACGCCCGCAGAATTTGCATTCACATTTTTTTTTTCATTAGCGTGCGTTGAATTTATTTTTAAATCACCTCAACTGGCATAACTATAAAAAGATTTCAAGTAATTATTTTTTTTGACACTTCTGTTACGAAAATGTATCCACTTTCTCTCAGAATCTAAACGAAAATGATATTTGACATAGATCTGTATAATATGTTTTAGCAATGTGTGTATTTAATATTTTCTTCACGTTATTCGAATGTGTAAAAACAGTGGCAACTTTAAAATAAATTTATGTCGTTATATAAACAAACCCTACTCTAATACTTACAATAAGTCAATGCGATGCAATGTAAAAGCACTGCATGGTGCGATGTTAACTTTTATGGTTCCAAAATCTATAGAGATGACGGACTGACACACTACCAGCAGCGTTATATTATAGATTTCAAATAGAGTAATAAAATTTTAATTAAGTAAATGCGTATTTCAAAACTCTACACATATTGCAGATTTTCCAGATCTCTTAACTTTACCAATATAATATACATATATTATACAAACTTGTAAACAATGGACCAATTTTACAGAGCTCTGTCAACATTTTTTAAGGAAAAAAATGTTATTTTCTGAGCTGTTTTAGGCTGAAGTGTGACGTCATTTTTGGATTAAGGGGGGGGGGGGTCTATGTGTATGTGAGGTGTGTAGAGGGGGGGGGGGTATAAAAAAACTGTCCCAAATAGCATGACGTCATTTATAGATAACCTTTTAAAACTCTACCAACAAGTTATCCTATAAGACTATAAGAAAAATGAATGAACGTGGCAGGTAATATTGTATGGTCAGTGTCTTCTGGGGCCGCTTAGTTGTTTGTTTATGTGTGTTTTATGTTGAGTGTTTCTAGCATCTCTGTCATCTCGAATGTTTGTGGCATCTCTGTCATCTCGAATGTTTGTGGCATCTCGAGTGTTTGTGTCATCTCGAGTGTTTGTGTCATCTTGTGTGTTTGTGACATCTCTGTCATCTTGTGTGTTTGTGACATCTCTGTCATCTTGTGTGTTTGTGACATCTCTTTCATCTTGTGTGTTTGTGACATTGCTGTGGACATCCTTACAGAAACAAAATGGGCGTCTGGCAGCCTGCGTTTCACAGTTGGCCTGACCGGCGTAGAACGTCAGACGCTCAACTGTGTCGCCAACACTAAGCGCCGCGCGGGTCGGCTGATGCGTCAAAACCCCGTCTAATGTCAGCTGGACTGTGTCGTCATCGCCGTCTGCTGCAATCGTCCCTTCAAACACAGCGTCCCCCGGCGAGGTCAGGATCTTGACCTTGAATAAGCGAGTTTCGACACCGCTACGGGGCAGGTGAAGTTGAACGACCTGTACAACTTCAGTCAGCTTGAACTCCAGACAGATGCTGGCGTTTCTCTTCCAGTTGATCGAGTTAAGGACGAGCTGAGCGAAGCCTAGAGCCAGACTGGAGTTTGTAGGCAGCTGCTCCATCTGTTGCTGGTTGCAGACACAGAACTCCACGGGGATCGGCACGTCATCGCACGTGCGGTTCAGCGGGATTTCCCGGAACAGACTTATGCCATGTTTTCCTGGGGTGAAGGGGCGGACACCGCTGGCCTTGAAGTAGAGCAGGTCCTGGAGAGTTGCGTGGGTGTCAAAGTGCGAGGTCAGGCGGCCAGTGTTGGTCTTCAGGTTCTGCGCCACATCCGGGTATTTGTCCAGGAACCACTGGGGGAAGGTGAAGATGGCGTAAGGTGTTCGGCTTTCTACCATCCCATTCATGCTGGCCCTGATGGCGCCCCATCTCGGCCCGTGGTCAGAGAAGGTCAGCAGCAGCGTGTTGTTCAGGTGACCTTTTTGCTGCAGGGACCTGTAGAACCTGTACATGTGCTCGTCTGCCATAATGGCGTTAGTCATGTCGTCGTGCGTCAGCTTAGTGTTAAACACTAAAGCGAAGAGCGGCCCCGTTTTGACGGTATCGAACATTTGCTCCACATAGTTCAAGTGGAAATCGATCTCTGCGCGGTTGCCAACGCACCATTTGTTGTGTGAGCTCATCTCCTTGTCCATGTCCATGGCTAAACTTATCACGTGACTGTAGTAGGTGGTGGGCGGGGCCATGAAGCCTTTCTTCAAGTAATGGAAAGCACCGACCGACGGCCAGTCCTCTGTGTACATTGTCCGGTACCCGGCACTCTCAAACTCCTGCCAGAGAATGTCCATGACGTCAGCGTGGTCAGTATCCTGCCACCACGACCGAACTTCCTGCTCGAGTTTGCCTGTGAGCAACGGCAGGAAGTTGGGGAAAGTGTTGACTCCCAACTGCGTGTACATACTCATGTCAAAGGACGTCATCTCGTCCATTAAGAACGAGCGCGTCCTGTTCATGCTCCTGAGGAACTGATGTCGAGAGACTCCGTCAAGCCCGACCATGATCACGTTCAGCGTTTCCTTAGGTTCAGTCTCCACTAGACGTTTTCTCTGGCGAATGGCCTCTAACTGGGCCAGTTTGCTCCAGACTGGGACGACTGTGTGGTAGCTTCTGGACAACTCGAGCCCATCTACGTCTGTACAGACAGCCAGCAGAAACTCCGTGTGCTCAGGCAACATGACGGAGGACGTGAAAGGCCTGCTCCACTCGCCCAGCGTGTAGCTGTTTTCATTGGTTTCCTGCCGAAAGATCTCTCGGTACTTACAGGACTTAAACTCTCCCTGCGTCCGAACTCTCGTCTTATTGACCACCAGCTTAAGGTCTTTGACGTAGGTCAGGTCAGGTCTGGGATGTTTACAATGAAGAGTGCCTTTATGTAGACCCGACCTCTTCATGTAAGCCCTGCTAGGGGGGGGGGATACCTCTAAATCTATCTACCCTTCTAGGCTTATCTATCTAATCTGTCCGGTCAGTGCAACTGTGGTAGAACCCACAGTGGTTAAACCTAACCTTAGTCTAAATAATAAGCTACTAAAATAAAACAAAAACTTTTACAGTTAATAAAATTTATTGCATGGAACCAAAAGTTATAAAAAAAGGAATAGATAAAACTGACACAAAACAGAACCAAACGAAACAAACTTTTTACATCAAACAAAACACCCAATTTCGGACTACGTCCTAGAAAAAGGAAAACAAATAAATTAATTACTTTACAAAGAAAAGTTATATACAAAGCATGAACCACAGGCTGGCTGGATTACATCTCCACCGCCTGCAGGTAGTCCCCACAGAATATACTTTAACAATTAACTGGAACACTGCCAGGACACTGAGCTCAAACTACTAGCTCAACACAGTTACCAGCCTAACAAAAGGCTAAGTCAAATAAAATCTATTAAAAACAAGTGTACCTTCACAGTGACTAGAACGAACCGAACACTCTCCTGGGGATCAACATAATCACCACAGGAAGCGAAAGGTCACTATAAAGATAAAAATATAACCAAACCCGACAGTCCGGAACGAACCGTGACTGTGGGTCAGGTAACCACAACTCTACTACTTAACCCAACAGCCAGGAGTAAACCGTAGCTGCGGGTCAAGTCTAAAAATACCTTTATCCCTGGCTTAACACCAGCCCAAGGGATACAATCAATAGAATACGTATACCACTTAACCCAACAGCCAGGAGTAAACCATAACTGTGGGCCAAGTATAAATAAGCAGTATCCTTGGCTTCACACAAGCCCAAGAGATACAACAAAGTAATAAAATGACCATAAAAACTCAGAATCTGAGTCCACCTGGCCTGACCACAATGGCGGTCAGAAGACAACCACAAAAAACTTATGGCCAGTAACTAAAATAAAGAGCATAGCAAAAAAATAGACATAGTAAAGAAATAAACTTATATCTAACTTACCAGGACTACGACGAACACAAACACAAAATAAATATGGCTGGATGGTGCGAATTTGCTATGCTTTTCACCCGATGACCAGAGAGACTGCCTGCTCCCTTCACCGCAGCTTTACACACAAAAGACAGAGTTGAACAAGCCGGAACCCGACTTCCACACACCTCACACGCTACACGTAAACAAATAGTCCCTAATTCACGGATAACAAACCAAACACGACGAAACATGCAACAGAATATTATAAAAAGACACTTACTATAAACAATGACAACAATATAAACGAAATATATATAAACTAGCTATAACCAGGGACATAAACAGTGAGACAGCGGCGCCATAATACGGGACTACACGACTAAAAAAATACGAACAATTTACGACATGAAACGAAACGATACATTCGCCTTCTAAGTTACAAATAATAAAAATACACTCCAGCCGCTCACATACACGCCCCCTAAAGCTTGCGGTCACCGCAAGCTAACAAACTTGAAAAAAACAGCCCACAGGGCATAATCATAAATGTTACAAAAAACTTTGCAGGAAGAACTTGCAAAAAAATCAGCCCACAGGGCATAATCATACATGTTACAAAAAACAAAACTTTGCAAAAGAACTTGCAAAAAAATCAGCCCACAGGGCACGATCATAAATTTTACAAAAAAACATTGTCAAAAAAAATCAGCCCACAGGGCACAATCACAAGTCTAGCCTACTAGGGACTCTGCGCTCCCTGACCGACCTACGCAGAGGTATGTCAGGTACTGTGGGGTTACCGGCTGCTCTGGTCCCCGGCAATTGGACCTTATAAATAATGTGGCTGTAACCTGGAGTAGCCGGCGGTATCACTTTGACCGGCCTTGGGGAGGGTGGTTGGGCTCGGGGAGGCACATATCTCCTGATCTGGGTGCTGGCCACCCGGCGGGTGCCAGAAGGGCCATCTTTCTTTTTAATGGCGTAACACCCGCCGGTGATCGGAGGTACTTCGACCACGACGTAAACTGTCGGGCCGTACAGATCCGCCATTTTGTGCCTGCCCAGGGGGTGCTGCCTTAACAGGACCAGGTCGCCTATGGCCAGTTCAGCGGCTGGCCTGTTATTGGCCTGTCTGTCCCTCTTGGTGGCCTCTATTTGCAGCCTCTCCTGGGCTAGTTTGTGCAGGCTGGCCAGTCGTGTTAGGTGGCCCTGGAGGTAATCTCCAGCACCACCACTGTTTGCTGGAGGGGCTTGGTTTAAAAATAGGTCCAAGGGGACGGCTGCCTCCCGCCCAAACAACAGCTGGAACGGGGAGAAACCTGTTGACGAGTGCGGGGTTGTATTGTACAGGAAGACCAGCTCGGTCAGGTACCGAGGCCAGTCCTTCTTCTTGTCAACAGGTAGGGTCCGAAGCAGATCGTGTAGGGTCCGGTTGAACCTCTCTGCTTGGCCGTTTCCTTGGGGGTGGTATGCCGTTGTTCGGGACCTCTGTATCCCATAATGGTCGCACAGTTCGTGTATTACGGCTGCCCCAAAGCATTTGCCCTGGTCCGAGTGTAGTCGCCTGGGGACACCGTAGTGAACTATCCAGTTCTGCACCAGGGCCTTCGCCACGGTTTTGGCAGTCTGGTCCTTCGTCGGAACAGCAACTGTCCACTTGGTGAAAACATCGGTGAGAATCAATACATCCTCCGTACCGTCTGCCGCTTTGTCCATCAGGGTGAAGTCGACTGCCACAACCTCTAGGGGCATGGTGGCCAAAAGATGACCTTTAGGCTGGTGCACCTTCAGACTGGTCATTTTCGCGTGCTGGCAGCGGTCACATGCCTGGCAGTACTGGCGTATATCTGCCTCCATCCCCGGCCAGTAGCATCGTTGCCGTAACAGCTGCAGGCAGCGGTCTGGTCCTTGGTGGCCGTTGTCGTTGTGACTTAGACGGAGTACCTCTGGTCGTAGTTGATTGGGGATAACGCATTGTGCGATTTCCCCTTGACCTGGCAGTTTCACTGTGCGCTGTAGGATACCGTCCTTTAACCTGAGTCTCGACTTTTGTCTCAGGAGAATCTGGGCTGGGAGTGATAAAGTCGAGGAATGTAATCTGTGGCCGGGCGTCAGGAAGGGTAGGATCTCCTGGATGGTTGAGTCTACCTGTTGGGCATTCTTCACATCGGCCGGTAAGGCCGAAGACAAGAAATTGCAGTGGGCCTCCAGAGGGACAGGTTGAGGTGTTGATATTGCCACCTCTGGTGGGACCCGTGTGGTGACCTGGTACACTCCGGAGTACTGGACTTCTGGATCTCTGGCTGCAGGCTTGTCCACAGGAAACCTGGACAGGGCATCCGCATTGGCATTGGATTTGCCGGACCTGTATTTTACTTCGAAGTCGAAGACATCTAGGTCAGCAATCCAGCGGTGCTCAGTTGCACCAGTCTTAGATGATTTAATGTAGCTAAGCGGATTGTTGTCTGTCAGTACCAATGTCTTGCTGCCCAGCAAATACCCTCTGAATTTTTCGGCCATGGCCCACTTCAAAGCCAAAAGTTCTAACTTGAGGGCACTATAGTTTTTCATGTTTTTTTCATTTACTCGGAGTGACCGGCTGGCGAAGGCTATTACCTTCACCCCATCCGCTTGTTTCTGGCTTAGGACTGCACCCAAACCGTAGCTGCTGGCATCTGTCTCTAGAATAAAGGGTAGGGTAAAGTCAGGGTAACCCAGAACAGGCGTGGTGGTCAAGGCCGTCTTAAGCCGGTTAAAGGCTGACTGTTGTTCTGGGCCCCACAGGTTGGTTATGTCCTGCCGTTTGTTTCGCTTGCCGAATTGTTCATGAGTATTGGTGACCACTTGGTGGAGGGGCTGTGCTATGTTGGCAAAACCTTTAACAAATCTTCGGTAGTAGCTGGCAAGGCCCAAGAAAGAACGGAGTTCTTTTAGGGTCTTAGGGGGCTGCCACTCGCTGATGGCTGTAATTTTCCCTGGGTCAGTCTTCACACCATCCTTGGACACCACATGTCCCAGGTAGTGCACGCTCTCCGCCCCAAACACACATTTCTCAGGGTTAAGTTTGAGACCGATATCCCTCAGTCGTGCGAGTATTGTGCGCAGGTTGGCCAGGTGTGAGGTGAAGTCTGGGGCATATATCAGGATGTCATCCAGATAGGCCAGCATGATTCTCATGATGTGCTCACTCATTACCCCCTGCATTAATCTGGAAAAAGTCTGGACGGCGCCACATAGGCCAAATGGCATTCTGGTCCACTGGTACAGACCAAAGGGAGTAACGAAGGCAGTCTTTTCTTGGTCTTCTTCAGCCATGGCAACCTGGTGGTAGCCACTGGCTAAGTCCAGCGTGGAGAAGAAGGTTGACCCCGCCAGGGCATCCAACGTTTCATCGATTCGGGGCAGCGGGAACGCATCCTTCCGGGTTATGCCATTCAGCCTCCTGTAATCGCAGCATAACCGGATCTCGCCATTCTTTTTCTTCACGATGACCATTGGAGCTGCATAAGGGCTGGTGCTGGGTTGGATAATGCCCCTGGTAGTCAACCTTTCAATGTGTTCTTTAACCGCAGCGAACTCTGTAGGCGGAAGCCGGCGGTAGGGTAACGCTACTGGTATGTCACTGGTTAGTGGGATGCTGTGTTTAATTTTGTCCGTGAAACCCAACTGGTCGTCTGTCCAAGCAAAAACGTCTGTGAATTCCTGGAGTAATTTCTCCAGAGCCGCCCGCTGTGGTGGGTCTAGGGTTTCTGCCATCATGCTGGAAAACGAGGGCTCTGGCATGGAATCGTGGGTCTCGCTGGACAGGGATGAGTCTATGACCACCTCAGCAGCCAGAGAGTTGACCCTGAACTGCAGGTTTGGGGGGACCAGCTCGAACGGGTGGATTGTTGCCAGACAGGTCCTACTGGAGATGTAGACGGGCTCCTCAGACAGGTTAGCCACCTGTACCGAGAAGAATCCCTCACGGCAGGAAGTTAGGCCTGGCACCACGAGCAGGTCCGGGTGAAATGGCTGTTCCAATGGCTGTACCAGCATGTCATCTACCATTCTGGGGTCTCCTCCCGTCGCTCGAATGGTCGATATGCTCTTGGCAGGCACCAGAGTTCTCTCGCGGGGGCTGAGGGCTTTGCCCTCTCGCCATACCTTCGGTGTCACCCCAGGTGGCTTGACCAGATGGGCCAATGTGGTAAGGTCTTGGAGAATGTTCATGCCCAGCAGGCAAGGTGGAGCTGGGCCGCCTACTGGGTCTCTTATGACCAGGAACCCCTTGTCACAAAGTTTTTCTTTGTTGACTTCAATGTCAGTAGTAAAATAGCCATTGTATGGGATGGCCAACCCATTTGCTGCTCTCAGGGATAGATGGGTGCCTGTTTCTAACACAATGTTTTTTAGGCTGCAGTTGAAAAATGTTTCTGTGACTGTGCTAACCTGGGAGCCACTGTCTATAACAGCAGTCACCGGTACACCTTCTATGTAGATAGTCAGAGTGGGACAGTGTCCAACCAGTTTGTGTATGGTGGAGCCTGGGCCTGGCCCCCCAGCAGTGGGACTCCGATCTACTGAGGGCCCCCGTTTTTTGCAAGCCGGCAATGACGGGCTAAGTGGCCTTGTTGGTGGCAATTGTAACATGTTCTTGTTTCCGCCTCTGGACGTCGGCGGAGTACCCTTCGACCAGCTGGCACTTGGGGAAAGGCAGCAGGGGGGTTCTGGGCCAAATGGGTCAACAGGGCTGACAGCTGCTCTGCTAGCCTGTCTACCTTGTCTTCTAGCTTGGATCTGGGCAAGGCTGGTTCTTCCTTGGGGCGGGCCTGTAGAGCTGCTACATAGGCAGGTTCTGCCCCTGGATCCTCATCTCCGGACCACCTGATGGCTGCGTCTCGTAGAGCCATAAAGGGGGTTTTGGGGTCGTGGAACACAAGTTCTTGGAGCTGACGTCGGACCGAGGACTGGCTCAGGTTTTCAAGGAACTGGTCCCGAAGAAATTCCGTGTCGGTCTGTGGGACCTGCAGGGTGCCCTGCCTTGCAACAAGGGTCTTGAATGCCCGGTGTAGGCGGTGTGAGTAGGCCCTCACTGACTCATGTGGGCCCTGTTGCACCGTTTGGAATTGAGCCATGAGCTGCGAGACGCTCCTCTTCTCGCCATACACCTCCCGGAGGAGCCTGATGGTGGCTTCCGGGTCGCGGTTCAGGTCGTCACCCCTGCAACTCAGCTCCTCCCGTACTGCCTCGCCCAGGTACTGCCAGAGGAGGTCCTTCTGCTCATCAGCCGTGAGATCCTTCCTGACCTTCCAGGCAGCCCGGACTTCTTCAATGAAGCGATCTACCTCAGAGGCATGGCTGTCTCCATGAAACCTCCTAATGTGGACCTCCCTGGGTGGGACGATGATTATGTTGGTCGATGCAGCCTCCGCCATCTCGTCCTAATTGGGTGTTGAGACTACAAACAATTCCTACACTAAACAAAAACTAAACACAAATGGTTCCATAAAGGGCCTATCAAAACAAAAAAATTTAACTAAGCTACACCTAGCCCTAGCAAAAAAACAAAAATTTAACTAGACTAAAGCACTGACCCCACTCGTGCTACCAATTTGTAAGCCCTGCTAGGGGGGGGGGATACCTCTAAATCTATCTACCCTTCTAGGCTTATCTATCTAATCTGTCCGGTCAGTGCAACTGTGGTAGAACCCACAGTGGTTAAACCTAACCTTAGTCTAAATAATAAGCTACTAAAATAAAACAAAAACTTTTACAGTTAATAAAATTTATTGCATGGAACCAAAAGTTATAAAAAAAGGAATAGATAAAACTGACACAAAACAGAACCAAACGAAACAAACTTTTTACATCAAACAAAACACCCAATTTCGGACTACGTCCTAGAAAAAGGAAAACAAATAAATTAATTACTTTACAAAGAAAAGTTATATACAAAGCATGAACCACAGGCTGGCTGGATTACATCTCCACCGCCTGCAGGTAGTCCCCACAGAATATACTTTAACAATTAACTGGAACACTGCCAGGACACTGAGCTCAAACTACTAGCTCAACACAGTTACCAGCCTAACAAAAGGCTAAGTCAAATAAAATCTATTAAAAACAAGTGTACCTTCACAGTGACTAGAACGAACCGAACACTCTCCTGGGGATCAACATAATCACCACAGGAAGCGAAAGGTCACTATAAAGATAAAAATATAACCAAACCCGACAGTCCGGAACGAACCGTGACTGTGGGTCAGGTAACCACAACTCTACTACTTAACCCAACAGCCAGGAGTAAACCGTAGCTGCGGGTCAAGTCTAAAAATACCTTTATCCCTGGCTTAACACCAGCCCAAGGGATACAATCAATAGAATACGTATACCACTTAACCCAACAGCCAGGAGTAAACCATAACTGTGGGCCAAGTATAAATAAGCAGTATCCTTGGCTTCACACAAGCCCAAGAGATACAACAAAGTAATAAAATGACCATAAAAACTCAGAATCTGAGTCCACCTGGCCTGACCACAATGGCGGTCAGAAGACAACCACAAAAAACTTATGGCCAGTAACTAAAATAAAGAGCATAGCAAAAAAATAGACATAGTAAAGAAATAAACTTATATCTAACTTACCAGGACTACGACGAACACAAACACAAAATAAATATGGCTGGATGGTGCGAATTTGCTATGCTTTTCACCCGATGACCAGAGAGACTGCCTGCTCCCTTCACCGCAGCTTTACACACAAAAGACAGAGTTGAACAAGCCGGAACCCGACTTCCACACACCTCACACGCTACACGTAAACAAATAGTCCCTAATTCACGGATAACAAACCAAACACGACGAAACATGCAACAGAATATTATAAAAAGACACTTACTATAAACAATGACAACAATATAAACGAAATATATATAAACTAGCTATAACCAGGGACATAAACAGTGAGACAGCGGCGCCATAATACGGGACTACACGACTAAAAAAATACGAACAATTTACGACATGAAACGAAACGATACATTCGCCTTCTAAGTTACAAATAATAAAAATACACTCCAGCCGCTCACATGACGTCAGCACTGTACGGGTTGACCTCTGGGAAGACGCAAGCCGCGAGCTGCTGTGTTCTGGGCCGGTCAGTATCTGGTGAGCCCAGGCCGACGGACGCCAAAACTGTAGACAGGCGCTCGGTCAAGACGGTCTGGTGGGACAGCAGGGATCGCTCCAGTACAAGGAAGACGACGGCAGACAAGAAGATCAGAAACATAAGGCGCTTAGGATCTGGAGACGCAAAATAATATGCAGAAAAGACCGAATATCTCAGGTCCATTGTTTTGTTTAGTTTTCTTTCTCTTCAAAACTCGGATTTCTAATCAATAACACACACACGTATATATTTATATAATATTTTTCCCGTTCGTGCCCAAGACACGTGGGGCAGGTGAAGTAGAGTTCATCTGCTTCAGAGACCTCGGTATAATGAAGGGTTAGTGTGGTCAGCACTATGCCCAGCCGTCTTTGTTTCCCTAAAATAAGTTAGGTACCCATCCGAGCTGGGTGGACTTAGGGACGTTCCATTGATTTGAACCCGATTCAAACTCGAAACTCTCGGGTTAGTAGTCTAGCGCTCTACCGCTAAGATATCTAAGTACTGAAGCATATAAAAGTATTACTGACCATTAAAAGTGAAACTGCGTGTGCAGAGACGCATGTTCGTAGTGATTTGAATTGTTAATCCTAACTTGTATTCTAACTTATATCCTAGATTTGGTCACATCCAAACGGATTTTGTTGGCCATAAGTCAACTGCTGAAGTCAATCAATGACGGCTGTCACGGGATACCGGATTAAAATTTGGATGTAACAGAAGGCAGCACGCGCTTAGCAAGACAGGGGGGGGGGGGATCAATCCTAGGTTCCCTGTTGTCTACAGCTAGTCAAAAGGTCAATCATGTAACCTAAATTTTCGATTGTAGGAAAAAAAATCACAGGAACCTACAACCCCCCTCGAAATTGCTGTTGAATTTTTCTTAAAACATCGATATTTTTTCCAAAATCTTGTCAGAACTCTGTTAACATAGAGTATTTTGATCAATTCCTTTACAGTTTATTGAAACCGTTTTCTAAAACGTGAGATAACGGCCAAAACTCTTTTCTAAAATTGCTTTCTTATAATGCAAAAATGTGACGTCACACCACCTGAACCCCCTCATCACACACCGTAACAAAATTACGGACCCCCCCCCCCCTTACGAGTGTGACGTCATTTATGGACGACCCCTATTCAAATCAACTTACGACTGATTAAATCTAAGCATGTTAGATACATATGCGTGGGTTGTATACATATTTATAACACTAACACATTGTAATTGTAATTTCGTTGTACATATACTATTTATTAGAATTTAATATAATGTTCGAACCTTCTCGGTTTCAATCGTGTTAGTTAAATACTATAATTAAATCATCGTGAAATGGCGTAGAGACGTGGTTAATGTTACTTGCTGCCCTCAACTCATCGTAACAAAAATTGAGGCTGCTACGGTGTGTACATTGCAGAGGCGTAGCGATGGGGTGGGGGGACCTTAGGGGGCGCCAAAATGGGTTGTAAAAAAAATTAAAATGTCATTTTAGCTGAATTTTTGCAGTTTGAGGGGTGGGGGGGGGTGCAAATCGAGAGTTCGAGGGGGGGGGGGTACAAATTGAAAGTTTGTACCCGGGCGCCGGGAAAGGTCGCTACGCCTCTGGTACATTGTCTTACTGTATTTTAACTTATTGTTATAAACCATAATGCTTTTAAAGTTTACAAATATGCTATTTTAATAACAGTAGGGTCGAAAAAAAAATTAATTAAGATGTTTAATAGTTATGCCAGGGGAAGTAATTTAAAAATAAATTTAACTCACGCTAATAAAAATTAAACCGGGAGTTATCTCCCCTAGACTTTCTTGAATATTCTTATATATATAAAACACTACGGTGGATGGCGTTTAGGGATATAGACATGATTTTTAATCCATTTTTAATTATTTAGACTTTTAAAAAAAGAATAGAATCTCGTAGGAAAAAGAATTGCGCACCAAGTAAACGCCAAAAAATCTGTGTATAATAGTGCGGAATAGTATTAGTACTTTATAAACTCAAATTCGTTGTTTTTTTGAGAAATCGGAAATAGCGTAAATTACTACTACCGGTCAACGGAAATTACTCAAATTTTGAAAAAAAGACAGAGAATAAGATCTTTTACTTACAAGTTAAATTTCATTTATCTATCTGAAACAGTACTCAAGTTATAGGCTTTAAAAAAATTGAAAGTAGAATAAATGCCACTTCCAGTTACCTGAAATCGCTCAAAAGTTGCTACAGAACTACACATTTGATATAATACTTATATATGATATTTCATCAACCTAGTTGTAACGGTACCTAAGTTATCATGCTTACAGTCACACACTCATACATACGGACAAGATTGCAAAACTATGTTTTTCCAACTCAGGGAGGTATAAAACGTCGAGATTTGCAAAAATCTCGATTTTTTTTTTTGCACGATTACAAGACTTTCTTTATACTTCGTATCGTGCGGCGTCAAACCGGCCCGTGACAAAACGGCCCCGTCAAAATAGCCCCGTCAAATCGGCCCCGTCAAAAGGTTTATAGACAAATGGATCCCGTCATTTAGGCTCCAGTCAAAAGGGCTACCGTCAATAAGGCTCGCGACAAAAGGGCTCCCGTCAATAAGGATTCTAACAAATAGGCTCCCGTCATTACGACAACCGACAATTTGGCTCATATTATTTAGGCTCCCGTCATTTAGGCTCCAGCCAATTAGGCTCACGACAAAAATGGCTCCAGACAAAAGGGCTCCCAGCAAAAGGGCTCCCGTCAATATAGTTCCTGATAAAAGGGCTTCCGTCATTTAGGCTCGCGTCAAATTGGCTCCCGTTAAATTGGCTCATGACAAAAAGGCTCCGGTCATTAAGACTCTCGATAAATTGACTCCCGTCTATGTGGCTCCCGTCATATAGGCTCCCGTTATTTAGGCTCGCGACAAATAGGCTCCCGTCAATATGGTTCCTGACAAAAAGGCTCGTTATTTTGGCTCTCGTCAATACGGCTCCCGACATAATGATGATGGCTCATGTCAACACCCACCATTCCTCAATGGACTACAGAAATAAGCCTAAGATAATAAAGCGTCCTTAGCTTTAGGTCGCCATGTCTTAATTTAAAAAAAAAAAGTTTTCTTGTACTGTATTAATTTTTAGTTTAGTGGTCATCTGTTACATTTCTACTTAGGGGTGTAGGATGCTGCAGCCCATTATACACATGCCGGGTTAGGGTCCCTACGATACAATTACAGTAATATGCTTCCAGGTTATTAAAAAAATATGACTTCTTTGACTCGTTGCCCCATTTTGATAGCCAAATAGAGGACACATAACTGTTTGACCGATCCTCCAAAGTGTACTGTGGCGGATGGGGCAAGGGATGGGCACCAACAAGGCCGAGTTCTATTTTCCAACAATCAAAAACACGCTGTCGCCGGCAAAATTCTTTTTTAAAAAAAAAAAACAAAGTCCATGGCACGAGAAGCCGCTACATATGAAGTGGGCTTTCGTGATGTGCGGTTCTTCTTTGCGAAATTGGTAAGGGACCCGTAATCCATTAAACATTTTCAATGTTTGTGATAGTGGTTGAATTTGTATCCTGTATTATGTTGTATCCTACAAATAATAAAAAATAATATAATACTAGAAACTTCAGTTTTATATACGTTTACTTTTTTTGTTTTTACAAGAAATATAATAGTAAACTTTTAGGGCCTATACTGGGAATTATCTCCCCTTAGTAAGTTTTACAAAGGGCGATGCTGACGTACATAAACGCTTTGTTGTCTCTTTCTAGTTTTTTCCCGAGCCGACCTCCATCCCACCCCTCTTTTTAGCCTTGCAAGTATAGAGTAGATAAATGTATCGTTTATGAACTACTTCCTGGCAACATTCAACACTTCCGTACAGACCACCCCCTCCCCCCACGCCTTGTAATACTAGCTAGTATGATTGTTAACATCTTCGTGTGTTGTTTTTGTAGTCCAGGGATCAATTTTTCAAAAGCATGTTTGCTAGCCGTCATCCTTTTATGACGTCAACATGGTGGGTGGAGTGTCGATTAACATCGACTGTCGTGGACTGGGAAGGAGGGAGGGGGGTCCATGTGGACATCCATACATTGAAATTAACATGTGAAAAACCTAGACAACAAACGCAAAATGTGTAACATGCATGCAAAATTTAAACAGAAACAGCTGAGCTTGGGTCGTGTGGCGTAAACAACAGCTCAGCATGCACTTAAATCAGGTTAATATAAAATTACAATACTCGAAACTTTAAAGAAAGCGAACTGTTTAAAGATAAAAATGTGATAACTCCTCAGAAAACGGTTTCTTTGTCGGGAAGTGTTTTAAGTCGGGAGTTATTTAACCGGAGCCATTTTATAGTGAGCCAATAAGTCGGGAGTCATTTAGTCGGGAGCCAATATGTCTGGATTTCTTTTGTCTAGAGTCCAATTGTCGGGAGCCATTTTGTCTGGAGCCACTATGGCGGGAGTCCTTTTGTCGGGAGCCCAACTGCCGGGAGCCCATTTGTCGGGAGTCAATATGTCGGTAGCCAGTATGTCGGAAGCCCATTTATCGTGAGCCTATCTGTCGGGAGCCAATATGTCCTGAGCCTATCTGTCGGGAGCCAATATGTCGGGAGCCCATTTGTCGGGAGCCAATATGTCATGAGCCTATCTGTCGGGAGCCAATATGTCGGAAGTCTATTTGTCGGGAGCCTAAATGTCGGGAGCCCATTTGTCGGGAGCCTATATGTCGCAAGTCAATATGACGGGAGCCCATTTGACGGGAGCCAATAAGTCGGGGCCCTTTTGACGGGGTCGTTTGTCGGGAGTCGATTTGACGGGGTCATATTAACGGGGCCGTTTTGACGGGGCCGATTTGTCCCAGGTCGTTTTGACAGGGCACCACTTCGTATATAAGAGAAAGTAAATATGTAATCGCTAATTCTGCGCACGTCCAAGAGCTAATTATTGTTGGAATAATACAATTATAAAGGTGTCCGGTCGGTCATAAACCCCGTAGACAAAAAAAAAAACCCGAAATAAACCCCAGGACATAATCCCCCGCGACATGAACCCTCTGGACAAACACCACCTGCAATATAAGCCTCTTGGACGACCCCCCCCCCCCCCATGGTGTTTATATAAGGAAAATCCAAAGATGAGAACCAAAATTAATAATTAAAAAAAAAAACATTAGAAAAATAGCGTTTTATTATCTATATACTATCTATCTATCTATCTATCTATCTATCTATCTATCTATCTATCTATCTATTATACTACTAAAACTCAAGTTTGTTTACATGTTTGAATATTTATTTGTTTGTTTGTTTGTCTGATTTGGTACTGTAAGGAAACTGCTCTATATGGGGGGGGGGGGGGGGGCTGTAAAATAGTATGTAGGTAGAGGCCTATATGTGAATGATAAGGTTTACTATCAGGACCTCGCGGGACACAGGGCAGGTGAAGTAGAGTTCACCTGTTTCTATGTTCTCAGCATATGAAGGGATAGTGTGGTCAGATCAATGCTCGTCCGGAATCTTTTTTTTTTAAATACAAACTTGTCTGAGACTTGGCGGGGCACTGGGCAGGTGAAGTAGAGTTTAGTAGAGTTTTTAAAATATAAAAAACGTCTTTTTTAATGTGGGGTCTGGTTATTTTGGGATGAAAAGTGCTGACAGACGTAATGTCATTTATGGATGACCCCCCCCCCCCCCCCCCCGATCCCACAGTTATCTAACTAGATAAAGGGTAGTCTAGTATACTACTAAAACTCAAGTTTGTTTACATGTTTGAATTTTTGTTTGTTTGTCTGATTTGGTACTGTAAGGAAACTGCTCTATACGGGGGGCTGTAAAATAGTATGTAGGTAGAGAACGATTTTTTATTGTAGACAGACTGTTAATCACTCATTTATTTAAAGACGTTAATTAATTTATTGATTTATTTATAGGTAGATTAACCACATTAATTTTTAAGTTTTAGAACAATGGCTTAACTTTCACTGAATAGTGACGTTTGATAACTCATTTTTTTGTTTGTTTGTTTTAATTTGTATTTGGGGAGAATCTGCATTATGTGTAGAGCTGTAAAATAGCATTTTGGGTGGTAAATATTGTTCTTTCTTAAACACACTGTTAATCACAAACTTATTTAAAGCCGTTAATTAATTTATTGATATATTCATTGGTAGATTAACCACATTAATTATAAAAGTTTAGAACAATGACTTTAGTAATAGTAAAAAGATTTTTTTTTTTTTACAACAATGTTTTCAATTATTTTTTTCTTAATGCATATATGTGAATGGTAAGGTTTACTATCAGGACCTCGCGGGGCACATGGCAGGTGAAGTAGAGTTCACCTGTTTCTATGTTCTCAGCATATGAAGGGATAGTGTGGTCAGATCAATGCTCGTCCGGAATCTTTTTTTTTAAATACAAACATGTCTGAGACTTGGCGGGGCACTGGGCAGGTGAAGTAGAGTTTAGTAGAGTTTTTAAAATATAAAAAACGTCTTTTTTAATGTGGGGTCTGGTTATTTTGGGATGAAAAGTGCTGGCAGACGTAATGTCATTAATGGATGACCCCCCCGCCCCCGAAACCCACAGTTATCTAACTAGATAACGGGTAGTCTAGTATACGACTAAAACTCAAGTTTGTTTACATGTTTGAATTTTTATTTGTCTGATTTCGTACTATAAGGAAACTGCTCTATATGGGGGGCTGTAAAATAGTATGTAGGGAGAGAACAATTTTTGATTGAAGACAGACTGTTAATCACACATTTATTTAAAGACTTTAATTAATTTATTGATTTATTCATAGGTAGATTAACCACATTGATTTTAAAAGATTAGAAAAACCACTAGACTCGACGAAACAGTGACGTCACATTTTTTAAAACTTTTTAGTACAATAAAATGGCGGCGTCTATCGAAGAAGATTTTGTTCCCATTCCAAAGTTTAACGCGTTCTAAAGCTAATTTTCTGTCGGCTGTAACTTTAACAATACGTCTGTTTGCTGTATTTATTACGTTCCAACACTTAAAATCAATTTTCAACTGTCTTTTTCATTTAGTTTTACGATAAATTTCTCTAGATCTACAGATCAGCTGTCGAAGGAAGAACATGTTATGGTATCATTGTTATGAAATCTAGATTTTAGAACTAGATCTAGGTCACTAGACTTTACGTAAATTCTAGATCTAGACTTAATGCAAATTCTACATCTAGAATCTATTTCAGGCCTTATTTTTTATAAATCTTTGTTTAGCTTTAATGAACATTTAATTCGAGAATACATCGGATTTATCTATCTAGGTTCTAGAGCTAGATATAGTAGGATTTCTCGCTTTATTGGGGGCGTGGTCAGTTGCTAACAACAATGGCGTCCGGACCGGACGCATGACTTCCGACTATTTTTAGGCTATGTTTACCACGAGCAGAGTTTCTTCCAGGCATCTCTTCCGGGGGGGGGGGGGGGGGGGGGGGGGGCCAAGCCCCCCGAAATTTTTTTACCGCCCCCCCCCCCCTCGAACGAAATGAAATTTATATAATTTATATAGAAAATATAAACTTTTAACAGTGTCCGCCCCTCCCCCCCCGAAAACTTCAAGTGCCCCCCCCCCCCCCGGAGAAAAAAGTCTGGAAGAAACACTGACCACGAGCAAAATGGCGGGTTTTCACGTTATATAAACATGCTCAACAAGTCGTAGAATCTAGATAATTCTATCTAGATCTAGATAATTTCAAACCTTCATTAATTTATATTAATCTTTGTTTGGCTAATTTAAGATAAAATTTAATTTGAAAGTTACTACTACTAGACTTAGATCTAGATCTATGCGCGTAAATCAAGTTGCATAAGGAGACTAAAGTATTAAACTATAGTATAAAAAAACATCTGTGACGTCACGAGTTAAATAGCTAAATTGTCAGTGTAATCGGCTTGCATGCGGGTGGCACGGGTTCTAGACCAATACGTCAATGATAATTTTTTATTTTTTAGGTGTGAATGATAAAGTTGCCTATCTGAACTTGATGGGATACAGGTCAGGTGAAGTAGAGTTAATCTGTTTCTTTGTCCTAAGCATATGAAGGGATAGTGTGGTCAGAGACATGCTCGGCTGGAATCGTTTTTTTAAACGATAAAAACATGTTGTCTGAGACTTGGCGGGACACTGGGCAGGTGAAGTAGAGTTGAGTAGGTCACCTGTGACGTCAGTATATGAAGGGATAGTCCGATCCAGCCACATCTAAAGCAAGCATTTATTCTGCTAAACGTCTCGTAAACACAACATCACAAAGCTATTGGGTGCTTTTTTTAATGCCATATTTTCTAGATTTCACAAAAGTCACAACAGAAACAGCTAATAATGAATATATGTATAGAGAGATTTTGATCATTCAGTCCAAACCCTGATCCTGTCATTCACTATCAGCACAGTGGTGGACATACAAGCCGGCCAATTATTCCAGGCTACCAGAGTCAACCCAGCTCTCACATTCGTTCAATGCTAAGATCTCACTTGGCATATGGCAGATCTCACATGGCATATGACAGATCTGACATGACATATGACAGATCTGACATGGCATATGACAGATCTGACATGGCATATGGCAGATCTCACATGGCATAGATCGTTTTACAACCAAAAACACAGATCTTAGTACAAAATGGCAAGAAAAAAATTCCGGTCTTCCAAAAAGATTTGTCCGCATAGAAAAAAAATTGTACACAAAAGTTGACCTGCACAGGACAGATCTGTCGTGAGTGACCTACTCCAGATCTCTCGTGAGTGACCTACTCCAGATCTCTCGTGAGTGACCTACTCCAGATCTCTCGTGAGTGACCTACTCCATTTGACTAGGTTGGCGGTCTTGTGCAAGTCAAAATATCACAGATTGAAACAAAAAATAACGCAGTGCTAGATACAACAATGGCCCAAAGTGTAGCGTACAACAATGGCCCAAAGTGTAGCGTACAACAATGGCCCAAAGTGTAGCATACAACAATGGCCCAAAGTGTAGCATACAACAATGGCCCAAAGTGTAGCATACAACAATGGCCCAAAGTGTAGCGTACAACAATGGCCCAAAGTGTAGCATACAACAATGGCCCAAAGTGTAGCATACAACAATGGCCCAAAGTGTAGCGTACAACAATGGCCCAAAGTGTAGCGTACAACAATGGCCCAAAGTGTAGCGTACAACAATGGCCCAAAGTGTAGCGTACAACAATGGACCAAAGTGTAGCATACAACAATGGCCCAAAGTGTAGCGTACAACAATGGCCCAAAGTGTAGCATACAACAATGGCCCAAAGTGTAGCATACAACAATGGCCCAAAGTGTAGCATACAAAAATGGCCCAAATTGTAGCATACAACAATGGCCCAAAGTGTAGCGTACAACAATGGCCCAAAGTGTAGCATACAACAATGGCCCAAAGTGTAGCATACAACAATGACCCAAAGTGTAGCGTACAACAATGGCCCAAAGTGTAGCGTACAGCAATGGCCCAAAGTGTAGCGTACAACAATGGCCCAAAGTGTAGCGTACAACAATGGCCCAAAGTGTAGCATACAACAATGGCCCAAAGTGTAGAGTACAACAATAAAAGCCTGAGTGTACTTTACAAAAAAGACCATAGCTGTACACACATAAAACGGATGAGACCAATAAATTATTGACTATATTTACATGTAGGATGGTGCAGTCCGGAACTAAAAAAAAAAAAACTTTCTTACAATTTCAGTTGAAGGAAATCAGAATACAGAGATCAAATATTCAAAAGCTAGCAAATAAATGTTGAAAAGTGTCCTATTCAGTCCTTCCACATCGGCAGGTTATTTAGACAAGATTCAACAGACCAGTCATAAGAACAGCCACGGTACAACAGCATCAGATCTAGTAGTTCTCAATGACATCAGTTACTCTAAAAGACTATCTAGTAAGTAGTTGACTGCCAGGGCCACACAGGTGATGACACAAGCACTAGTTTTCTTCAGGGCCACATCTAGCGCTCCAATGTCTATGTGGCAAGCACCTATGTGGCCAGGACAGCAAGACATCAATGTAAAAGCTACAACATTCAAGTTGACAACAGCAAAGGTGGGATCTTCATCATTCAAAGGCTAGCTCACTTGCTTGTGTGGTTAGCTAAATTGGTAGTTAGGTTAGCTAAACTGGTAGTGTGGTTAGCTAAATTGGTTCTGTGGCTGGCTAAATTGGTTCTGTGGCTGGCTAAATTGGTTATGTGTCTAACTTAACTGGATGTATGACTGACTAAATTGGCTGTATTGCTGTACTGTAGAAGAGAGAAAGTCTTCCTCAATGCTTGTATAGATCTAATCCTACAAGTGTAGAAGCAAACTTTGTATGGCAGGAGACTGAGCTAGTCCTAGCACTGCAGAAGATGTGGCACCCATGATCATCAAGGACAGTGATCAATGATCTAGACAAGAAATGTATCATGCAAACAATACTCAGATCTGGTAAAAATGTGTAGAGGCCCATCAAATATCTGACATGCCATCAAAAATCATGGGTAGCAAATAAAAAAAAACATCCATAGCTTGCCCTGGCTACAAGTCAGTTCTCAGGTAAAACTGTGTATCAAAGGTTAAAAATGTTTGATTGTGTTCAAGCGCTGGTTATCCACTGGTTCACCAGGCTGACATTGTGACCAGATACCGACAGGAAAAATATTGCACCAAAGACAAGAGGCTACACAACAGAGCAGTCTCCAAGTTCATGCCAGTTACAAAACTCTCTTTTGTTGCATCAAACTGACTCCAGAAACTGGGCAGACACAGGTTTCCTCACCATCTGCCAAGAAGATGTCTGTCCCACTCAACTTTTTGGGCTGACCTTAAACTAAGACCATCTCCAACAAATTTTCTTTCATCAAGTCAGAATACTGCTGACCAATCCCTTCCTTCTCTTCTGAAGTTGGTGATGAAGAGGAAGATGTTGATGTAGAAGATGTCACTTCTGGAGCCCTACTGTCAATGATTGACAGTTCCTCGTGTTCAGGTAATGGGGTAGATTTTGTCCCATTCAGAGTCCAGTCACAGGTCTCCAATGTTCCTGAGCTAATGGCTGGCTCATTAGGCTGGTAACTGGCTGGGGCAACCGGTTCAGTTGACTGGTAACTGGCTGGGGCAACCGGTTCAGTTGACTGGTAACTGGCTGGGGCAGCCGGTTCAGTCAACTGGTAACTGGCTGGGGCAACCGGTTCAGTCAACTGGTAACTGGCTGGGGCAACCGGTTCAGTTGATTGGTAACTGGCTGGGGCAGCCGGTTCAGTTGACTGGTAACTGGCTGGGGCAGCCGGTTCAGTTGACTGGTAACTGGCTGGGGCAACCGGTTCAGTTGACTGGTAACTGGCTGGGGCAACCGGTTCAGTTAGCTGGTAATTCACTGGGGCAGCCGGTTCAGTTGACTGGTAACTGGCTGGGGCAACCGGTTCAGTTAGCTGGTAATTCACTGGGGCAGCCGGTTCAGTTAGCTGGTAACTGGCTGGGGCAGCCGGTTCAGTTAGCTGGTAACTTGCTGGGGTAGTGTCCTGTTGAGTAGCATAAAGCTGAACTTCAGTTTTGACATCAGTGGACAAGCCCAGTTTGGTGTCCATATGAGAGGAAATGCTAGGGCAGTGGGCAGCTAGCAGGTCACGAGTTGTGCTGGTCATGGTTGCGTAGGTAGTTGTGCTGGCAGCATACAAGCTGGAGGCAGCCAGACCAGCTTCCTGTGTGGCAGGGGCATCTAACCCAAAACATCTGGTTACTGCTGAGAGAAGGGGGGTGCTGGCTGTCATCGTACTGTTGGTCACATGACCAGTTGGGTGCATGAAGTCAGAACCTGCGGCTGGGATATGATCTGAATTGTTGGTCACATGACCAGTTGGGTGCAAGAAGTCAGAACCTGCGGCTGGGATATGATCTAAATTGTTGGTCACATGACCAGTTGGGTGCATGAAGTCAGAACCTGCGGCTGGGATATGATCTAAATTGTTGGTCACATGACCAGTTGGGTGCATGAAGTCAGAACCTGCGGCTGGGATATGATCTAAATTGTTGGTCACATGACCAGTTGGGTGCATGAAGTCAGAACCTGCGGCTGGGATATGATCTGAACTGTTGGTCACATGACCAGTTGGGTGCATGAAGTCAGAACCTGCGGCTGGGATATGATCTGAATTGTTGGTCACATGACCAGTTGGGTGCAAGAAGTCAGAACCTGCGGCTGGGATATGATCTGAACTGTTGGTCACATGACCAGTTGGGTGCAAGAAGTCAGAACCTGCGGCTGGGATATGATCTGAACTGTTGGTCACATGACCAGTTGGGTGCATGAAGTCAGAACCTGCGGCTGGGATATGATCTGAATTGTTGGTCACATGACCAGTTGGGTGCATGAAGTCAGAACCTGCGGCTGGGTCTGAGTTGAAGGTTAGGGCTAAAAGAGACTCAGGTTTGTAGGTAGACGACTGCATGGGGAAGTGTGGTGCCAGTCTCTCAGACATGTCTACAGAGGCCACAGAAGGCATGTATGGAGTTCTCAGGCCTTGCTGCTGGCTCTCCAAGGACTGGACACAGCTGGGCGTGCTGTGACCCAGTGACTGGACACAGCTGGGTGTGCTGTGACCCAGTGACTGGACACAGCTGGGTGTGCTGTGACCCAGTGACTGGACACAGCTGGGTGTGCTGTGACCCAGTGACTGGACACAGCTGGGCGTGCTGTGACCCAGTGACTGGACACAGCTGGGTGTGCTGTGACCCAGTGACTGGACACAGCTGGGTGTGCTGTGACCCAGTGACTGGACACAGCTGGGTGTGCTGTGACCCAGTGACTGGACACAGCTGGGCGTGCTGTGACCCAACAATGAGGTCGGTGTCATGTGAAACTTGAGGCTGAAACTGCCTGGCCCAGACAGGTTGGCAAATGGGCGAGCACCATCGGGGGAGACATCACTCATCTCAGAGTAGGAGCTGTCGTCATGGTCAAAGTACATGGAGGTGGTGTTCTCTGCCTGGTAGACCTCCTCCTCCCCATCATGGAAGAGCAGCATGTGCTGGCTGGGCTGGGGTAGCAGACTCAGGTGGTGGCTGGAGCCCTGGTAGCTGGACTGGCTGCTCAAGACAGCGCTCATGGCTCGCTGCTGTTGCTGGCGCTGCTGGCTCACCATAGAAAACTTGACGTCATGCATCATGACATTGCACATGTCAGTGTTCTGACAGTCCCGACAGCTCCCCCTCTCATTACTGTTAAACATGTTGAGGTCAATAGACTCCACCTTCTTAGCCTTGAGACGGCTCTTGAGGACCAGCTGCCCCCCAGTGCTGGCTCCACTGCAGCTGTCTGCAGAGTTGTCCGTCAGCTCCCCTTCCTCACAGTTGGCCCCCACGACATCAATCTCTATGTTGGCTGACTGGGTGGCTGCGCTGTCTGGGCACTGGGAGCGCTCCAGCTCCAGCCGCATCAGGGTGTGGATGAAGTGCGTCCTGACCCTGATGGGGTTGAACTCAATCCTGCCTGCAGGGTTGCCACAGCCATCCTTGGTGCAGCCACAGGGAAAGGACAGCCTGTCCACCTGACACTGGATGCCAGCCAGGCTGCAGGAGCAGGTCGCTGGCTCACACAACATTTTACAGTCACAGCCACAGATATTGCGGGACACGCGAATGTCTCGACACTCGTCTTTCTCTTCATTGTCAATTTTCTTGACACCAGCCGTACGCAGTAGGACGCGGCGTTGGCGAATGGGAAGAGGTTGCAGGAAGTAGTAGTCATCATACTCACTGTCACTCTCACTGGCTGATGAGATGTCCTCATCCTGACTGGGACCACTGGAGGCTAACAGAGGAGATGGGAACATTTTACCCTGACGCCTCTGTTCAGCCAGTATAGCTCGGTGGATTCTCTTCTGCTCTTTGGTGTAGTCAGACAGGCTGAAATCTCTTGTGAAACTGTGGCGCTCTGACATGCCTGGGAATATACAACAGACAAATAGAAAATCTCTGCTGGTCACTAAAATATACCTAAAGAAATCTATAAACAATCTCTGCTTTTTCTAAAAAAAGCAAGTTTACTTCTTTTACTTTTTGTTGCATTTAAAAGTAAAAGCTTATTATAAAAAGCATTTTTACATTTGTTTTATTGCCATTTTAATTAAATTGGTAAGTCAATATTTGAGTTAGATTAAGGTTTGGAAAGTATTCATTAGATTATGACTAAAGAGGGCAGTATCAACCTAACAAGGTAAAATTGACAAAAAATCCACCAAAACAATAAAACTATTAATAATAAATCCACAAATAATGTAATGACATTTTAAATAATTCTTCCCAACCATGAGACAATAAGCATTTCAATTTTTAAAAATTCAAGTTGTATTAGAATAGGAAAGTTTTAGCTGCACCCCCAGATACATCACATTAGGCAGGTTTATATCAACTTTCAAATGATTAGCTTGTTGGTTGAAATATTGCTTATAGAGGAGTAGCCAATAAATAAAATATGATTTTTTTTTTTAAAAATCCAAAATTTTATTTGTCTTGTATATGAGCTTACAGTCATGCTTTATCATAACTGTCGTATCAGTTACCTGTGTCAAAATTTGTCTACAAAATCACTACATTAGAAGTGGCTCAAAAGTGAATTACAAAATCAACACCCAGAAAACAGAGAGACAGGTCTGGTGACATGTGGTGAGACAGGTCTGGTGACATGTGGTGACATGTGGTGAGACAGGTCTGGTGACATGTGGTGGGACAGGTCTGGTGACATGTGGTGGGACAGGTCTGGTGACATGTGGTGGGACAGGTCTGGTGACATGTGGTGAGACAGGTCTGGTGACATGTGGTGGGACAGGTCTGGTGACATGTGGTGAGACAGGTCTGGTGACATGTGGTGGGACAGGTCTGGTGACATGTGGTGAGACAGGTCTGGTGACATGTGGTGGGACAGGTCTGGTGACATGTGGTGAGACAGGTCTGGTGACATGTGGTGGGACAGGTCTGGTGACATGTGGTGGGACAGGTCTGGTGACATGTTGTGACATGTGGTGGGACAGGTCTGGTGACATGTGGTGGGACAGGTCTGGTGACATGTGGTGGGACAGGTCTGGTGACATGTGGTGGGACAGGTCTGGTGACATGTGGTGAGACAGGTCTGGTGACATGTGGTGGGACAGGTCTGGTGACATGTGGTGAGACAGGTCTGGTGACATGTGGTGAGACAGGTCTGGTGACATGTGGTGAGACAGGTCTGGTGACATGTGGTGAGACAGGTCTGGTGACATGTGGTGGGACAGGTCTGGTGACATATGGTGAGACAGGTCTGGTGACATGTGGTGGGACAGGTCTGGTGACATGTGATGAGACAGGTCTGGTGACATGTGGTGGGACAGGTCTGGTGACATGTGGTGGGACAGGTCTGGTGACATGTGGTGGGACAGGTCTGGTGACATGTGGTGAGACAGGTCTGGTGACATGTGGTGGGACAGGTCTGGTGACATGTGGTGGGACAGGTCTGGTGACATGTGGTGGGACAGGTCTGGTGACATGTGGTGGGACAGGTCTGGTGACATGTGGTGGGACAGGTCTGGTGACATGTGGTGGGACAGGTCTGGTGACATGTGGTGAGACAGGTCTGGTGACATGTGGTGGGACAGGTCTGGTGACATGTGGTGAGACAGGTCTGGTGACATGTGGTGAGACAGGTCTGGTGACATGTGGTGAGACAGGTCTGGTGACATGTGGTGGGACAGGTCTGGTGACATATGGTGAGACAGGTCTGGTGACATGTGGTGGGACAGGTCTGGTGACATGTGATGAGACAGGTCTGGTGACATGTGGTGGGACAGGTCTGGTGACATGTGGTGGGACAGGTCTGGTGACATGTGGTGGGACAGGTCTGGTGACATGTGGTGAGACAGGTCTGGTGACATGTGGTGGGACAGGTCTGGTGACATGTGGTGGGACAGGTCTGGTGACATGTGGTGGGACAGGTCTGGTGACATGTGGTGGGACAGGTCTGGTGACATGTGGTGGGACAGGTCTGGTGACATGTGGTGAGACAGGTCTGGTGACATATGGTGAGACAGGTCTGGTGACATGTGGTGAGACAGGTCTGGTGACATGTGGTGGGACAGGTCTGGTGACATGTGGTGAGACAGGTCTGGTGACATGTGGTGGGACAGGTCTGGTGACATGTGGTGGGACAGGTCTGGTGACATGTGGTGAGACAGGTCTGGTGACATGTGGTGAGACAGGTCTGGTGACATGTGGTGAGAAAGGTCTGGTGACATGTGGTGGCAATAAAAGATACACTCTTGTAACATGGTGCAATCAGCTTCAGAAGGTCTCAGAAAAATTCTGCTTTCTTATAATTGACAAACAAATGAAAGAAGAAATGCTAGACAGGGCAAAATGATCATTTTTCTTGACACAATCATTTTTCTTGACACAATCATTTTTCTTGACACAATCATTGTTCTTGTGTGTAAATCATCAGATCCACTAATTATTAGTAATTAAATATGAAAAAATTTGATCAGCAAAAACATTTTTTTTTACCTAATGTAGATCCACCTTCACTAGGTACACATGTAAAACCTTGTCTGCGAGGGAAATAATAAACAGTTACTCCTTTAAAGTTGACTTTTTTCTTCATGCGTTTTGGTGCAGAAGGTCCAGAAGCAACTGAAAGATATATACACATTTACAATAGAACAAAATATAAGTGATAGGTGTACACATTTACAATAGAACAAAATATAAGTGATAGGTGTACACACATTTACAATAGAATAAAGTATAAGTGATAGGTGTACACACATTTACAATAGAACAAAATATAAGTGATAGGTGTACACACATTTACAATAGAATAAAGTATAAGTGATAGGTGTACACACATTTACAATAGAACAAATATATGTGATAGGTGTATACACATTTACAATAGAATAAATATAAGTGATAGGTGTACAGACATTTACAATAGAATAAAGTATAAGTGATATGTGTACACATTTACAATAGAACAAAATATAAGTGATAGGTGTACACACATTTACAATAGAATAAATACATGTGATAGGTGTACACACATTTACAATAGAATAAAGTATAAGTGATAGGTGTACACACATTTACAATAGAACAAAATATAAGTGATAGGTGTACACACATTTACAATAGAATAAAGTATAAGTGATAGGTGTACACACATTTACAATAGAACAAAATATATGTGATAGGTGTACAGACATTTACAATAGAATAAATATAAGTGATAGGTGTACACACATTTACAATAGAATAAAGTATAAGTGATAGGTGTACACACATTTACAATAGAACAAAATATAAGTGATAGGTGTACACACATTTACAATAGAATAAAGTATAAGTGATATGTGTACACATTTATAATAGAACAAAATATAAGTGATAGGTGTACACACATTTACAATAGAATAAAGTATAAGTGATATGTGTACACATTTACAATAGAATAAAGTATAAGTGATAGGTGTACACACATTTACAATAGAATAAATATATGTGATAGGTGTACACACATTTACAGTAGAATAAATATATGTGATAGGTGTACACAAATTTACAATAGAACAAAATATAAGTGATAGGTGTACACACATTTACAATAGAATAAATATATGTGATAGGTGTACACACATTTACAATAGAACAAAATATAAGTGATAGGTGTACACACATTTACAATAGAACAAAATATAAGTGATAGGTGTACAGACATTTACAATAGAATAAATATATGTGATAGGTGTACACACATTTACAATAGAATAAAGTATAAGTGATAGGTGTACAGACATTTACAATAGAACAAAATATATGTGATAGGTGTACAGACATTTACAATAGAATAAAGTATAAGTGATAGGTGTACACACATTTACAATAGAATAAAGTATAAGTGATAGGTGTACACACATTTACAATAGAACAAAATATATGTGATAGGTGTATACACATTTACAATAGAATAAATATAAGTGATAGGTGTACACACATTTACAATAGAACAAAATATATGTGATAGGTGTATACACATTTACAATAGAACAAATATAAGTGATAGGTGTACACACATTTACAATAGAACAAAATATAAGTGATAGGTGTACACACATTTACAATAGAATAAAGTATAAGTGATAGGTGTACACACATTTACAATAGAATAAATATAAGTGATAGGTGTACACACATTTACAATAGAATAAAGTATAAGTGATAGGTGTACACACATTTACAATAGAACAAAATATATGTGATAGGTGTATACACATTTACAATAGAATAAATATAAGTGATAGGTGTACACAAATTTACAATAGAACAAAATATATGTGATATGTGTACACACATTTACAATAGAATAAAGTATAAGTGATAGGTGTACACACATTTACAATAGAACAAATATATGTGATAGGTGTACACACATTTACAATAGAACAAAATATAAGTGATAGGTGTACACACATTTACAATAGAATAAAGTATAAGTGATATGTGTACACATTTATAATAGAACAAAATATAAGTGATAGGTGTACACAAATTTACAACAGAACAAAATATAAGTGATAGGTGTATACAAATTTACAATAGAACAAAATATAAGTGATAGGTGTACACACATTTACAATAGAATAAAATTTAAGTGATAGGTGTACACAAATTTACAATAGATCAAGGCTAGAGTCAAGGTTAGAGTCTAGTGTGGAACTGTATCAAGACTAGAGTCTAGTGTGGAACTGTATCAAGGCTAGAGTCTAGTGTGGAACTGTATCAAGACTAGAGTCTAGTGTGGAACTGTATCAAGACTAGAGTCTAGTGTGGAACTGCATCAAGACTAGAGTCTAGTGTGGAACTGTATCAAGACTAGAGTCTAGTGTGGAACTGTATCAAGACTAGAGTCTAGTGTGGAACTGTATCAAGGTTAGAGTCTAGTGTGGAACTGTATCAAGACTAGAGTCTAGTGTGGAACTGTATCAAGACTAGAGTCTAGTGTGGAACTGTATCAAGACTAGAGTCTAGTATGGAACTGTATCAAGACTAGAGTCTAGTGTGGAACTGTATCAAGGCTAGAGTCTAGTGTGGAACTGTATCAAGGCTAGAGTCTAGTGTGGAACTGTATCAAGACTAGAGTCTAGTATGGAACTGTATCAAGACTAGAGTCTAGTGTGGAACTGTATCAAGACTAGAGTCTAGTGTGGAACTGTATCAAGGTTAGAGTCTAGTGTGGAACTGTATCAAGGCTAGAGTCTAGTGTGGAACTGTATCAAGGTTAGAGTCTAGTGTGGAACTGTATCAAGACTAGAGTCTAGTGTGGAACTGTATCAAGGTTAGAGTCTAGTGTGGAACTGTATCAAGGTTAGAGTCTAGTGTGGAACTGTATCAAGACTAGAATCTAGTGTGGAACTGTATCAAGGTTAGAGTCTAGTGTGGAACTGTATCAAGACTAGAGTCTAGTGTGGAACTGTATCAAGACTAGAGTCTAGTGTGGAACTGTATCAAGACTAGAGTCTAGTGTGGAACTGTATCAAGACTAGAGTCTAGTGTGGAACTGTATCAAGACTAGAGTCTAGTGTGGACTGTATCAAGACTAGATACCTTCAGGAGCCAGCGCGTCTGTACTACCAGCACTACAGTTGCTATCATCACTCTCTGAATGGCCATTACAAGGAGTGGTTCCCTCTCCTAGGCTGGCATCAAATTTCCTCTTCAACATGATGACTGTTGTATTCTCAGCTATTTTCAGCCTTTACTTCTGGTCATGGTTCAGTATAAGCTGAAAAAGACAAGGTGATTTCATAAGTACCAAATGTCAGGTGTCATGTGGTTCCTGTGTCAAAACTTGTCAGGTGTCATGTGGTTAATGTGGAAAATGTGTGGTAAAGCAATAAGGCTCCCAGAAATACTGACCACCCGATAAATTAAAATGTCATTAATTAGGACCATGACAATCAGGCAACTGCCACAATAAACCAGCAAGAACTGTGTATGAGACCCACATGACATGATGGCACTAGATGGGCCAGTCTCCATACACAATAAACCAGCAGGAACTGTGAATGGGACGCACATGACATGATGGCACTAGATGGGCCAGTCTCCATACACAATAAACCAGCAAGAACTGTGCATGACATGATGGCACTAGATGGGCCAGTCTCCATACACAATAAACCAGCAAGAACTGTGTATGAGACCCACATGACATGATGGCACTAGACGGGCTAGTGTCCATAGTGTAGCTCGTGTCTTATTCATATGGATTTCTGCATCGATGGTTCTACAAAAATCGCCAATGATATAGAACTAAAGAGCACATTACACCGTACAGTACAGGAAATCATCCACTTTGTAGTAGCAACAAATATTTCAAGCTACCGTGTATTATTTCTTTTAAATCATCGCTACCAAACCCTCTATGAACTTGGCCAGTTTTTCTACTTTAAACTATGCCTATACTTTTTCTACTTTCAAACTATAGCCTACCTATACTTTTTCTACTTTAAACTATACCTATACTTTTTCTACTTTAAACTATACCTACACTTTTTCTACTTTAAACTATACCTATACTTTTTCTACTTTAAACTATACATATACTTTTTCTACTTTAAATTATACCTATACTTTTTCTACTTTAAATTATACCTATACTTTTTCTACTTTAAACTATACCTATACTTTTTCTACTTTAAACTATACATATACTTTTTCTACTTTAAATTATGGAAGGCGAGGCGATTTGGTGCCGTGTGGAATGGTAGGTTCGGAACCCGTCGGGTCTGTCTGTTCTGTCTTAACTTGGACTATATTCTGTACCTTTGTCTACCCTTGGCGTTGAAATATCACTTTATATTTATATTGCTATTTAAATTATACCTATACTTTTTCTACTTTAAACTATACCTATTCTTTTTCTACTTTCAAACTATAGCCTACCTATACTTTTTCTACTTTAAACTATACCTATACTTTTTCTACTTTAAACTATACCTATAATTTTTCTACTTTATACCTATACTTTTTATACTTTCAAACTATACCTATACTTTTTATACTTTCAAACTATACCTATACTTTTTCTACTTGTAACTATACCTATACTTTTTCTACTTGTAACTATACCTATACTTTTTCTACTTGTAACTATACCTATACTTTTTCTACTTTAAACTATACCTATACTTTTTCTACTTTAAACTATATCTATACTTTTTCTACTTTAAACTATACCTACACTTTTTCTACTTTAAACTATACCTATACTTTTTCTATTTTAAACTATACATATACTTTTTCTATTTTAAACTATACATATACTTTTTCTACTTTAAATTATACCTATACTTTTTCTACTTTAAATTATACCTATACTTTTTCTACTTTAAACTATACCTATACTTTTTCTACTTTAAACTATACATATACTTTTTCTACTTTAAATTATACCTATACTTTTTCTACTTCAAACTATACCTATACTTTTTATACTTTAAACTATACATATACTTTGTTGACACTGGCAGTTAGAACAGACAAAAACAGCAATGAGAAAAAAAATTGAGTTTGATACAAAGTGAAGGGAGTGTTTAGGGCATCGGACAAAGCTGAACATGGCATGGTGGAAGAAAACAAAAAAAATTAGGAAATTTTCTTCGGATAATAACTCAATGTTTTATCTACTTTTTATCGCAGTTAAGCAGCTTCATACTGTTACTGTACTAATTAATTGTTTAATGAAGTTAATATTTTAAATACAAGAAGTTTATGTTACTCTAAAATAACATTGAAAGTATTGTCTAATTGCAATTTAATGTTTACCTTGTAACAACTTTTAAAAAAAAATTACAATGTAACAAAAGTAGCAATTAAGTTTTATTTACCATTAAGCTAATTTAAACTGTACTAATCTAGTGTACATTCTAGATGTACTCCTGTTTTCAATTTTAAATAGGGGGCCTAATGCCTTATATTCTTTTAAAGATAGGATTGGTAAAAATATGTCTAGACTGTAAAGAGCCTAGATTAAGATTAGTTACAATTTGAAAGTTTTAGGTTCATGTGATGGAAAAATGAAATGGATCAGGTTAGCTAAGATTAGAAAGGGTCTGATGTGTGAACCAAAGTTAATCATTTTGATAGCCAAGCCACATCGATATTTATGTTTTTTTGGAATAGCTGTAAATTGTTAGGGGTCATCCACGTTTTTTTGACGATATTTACTTCCCTCTCTCCTACAAAAGCCAGACTCCCCCCCCCCCCATTAATGACGCCACACCTCAGCCAACAAATGCTCCCCCCCCTCCTCGAATTGAATTTTTTTCTAAAATATTGACTGAGGTCGACCAACAAAGTGTATTTTATTCAATTTCTATTACAATGTTTTACAATAGTTAACTAAAACGCGTAATAGTGGCTAAAATGCAGTAGTTTCTAACATTACTTTTTTAAAATACAAAAAAATGATGTTACACCATCTTACGAGTGTGACGTTATTTATGGAAGACCCCTTATTAAAAATTTAAAAACAGTCTGAACTTATTTTTTCCTCCACAAACAAGACACGGTCGTAGTCACGTTGAGTTAAGTATTATGTTTTAGTCTGTAGGCATACGCGGCATATGTATTGCGGGAACAGCTATTTGAAATTGACTGTGACGTCATTTTTTCCCCCCACAAGCAGTACTGAACACGTACTTGGGGTCAAGGTGAGGTCACAAGAGCCACCGTTACTACGAGGTGGGGCGGGTTAGCCAGTCCTCATAGTCACCTTTTGCAAGGATTTCAATATTAATTTGAGATTGCGAAATAAAATAGAATCAGAGAGAAACTGTAGATTTAGGCGGGTTAAAATACCGATAGATAAATTAAGCTATATCAATAGCTAGATTACCAGGCTTAAGAGATGTAAGTTGCATTTGAATAACTGAATTATTTTAGATTACCTTTTCCCGTGTTTTTAATGAAAATATCAGCGGAAAATTAGGACTAAAACAAATTGTGCTGTGAAAAAGTCCGCCGAAATTCCGAATCTTAATCTACATTTAATCTAATTTAATGTCGGCCCTTTCAGTAGAAGACATTTCCGGTTTGTTTTTCCTAATTTTTAAAACTTCGTAAAAAATCGACAAAAATTGAAAGTCAGCGAAAATTAAATCAGCGGAGGAAAATCGCAACTGAAACGGAAAAATCGGTTTCCGCTCAAATTCGGAAGTCACATCCCTGTTGTAAATACGATCGCTACACCCAAAAGAAATAAAAAGAATAATTAAACACAAACAAACGCAAATGTGGTCTGTCACACACCCTCACTACATTAAAGACGATGGATATTATAATTTGACACGAAAACAACAATACATAATCTTTCGACTTAGAACAGGCCACAACAGACTAAATCAACACATGCACAAAAAACTGAAGGTTGGGTGTAGCGAAATGTGCCCTTGTGGCAAGGCCCCGGAAAACACGGAGCACGTACTCCAGGATTGTACTCTGTATAGCCAGGCAAGAGGCAGACACTGGCCCCAGCCCACCCCACTCAGGGAAAAATTATATGGGACACCTGACAAACTGGAAACCACAGTCCGGTTTGTCCATGAAGTTGGACTTGTTGTCTGAATCCTCCACCATATTCAAAAATTAAGAACGAAGAAGAAGAAGAAGAAGAATACGATCGGCACACCTATTTCAACATGCTTGTGACCACAGGACTTCGATCAACTCTACTTGTCCTGCACTACAGACCGGCCTGTGTGACGGGAGTGGTGAGCGAGGCGAGCAGACGTGTGGGCGGTGGTGCCAACAAGAGCTCACGCTCAGCCTCTATTGATCGCACACAGATGCCTGCCACAGCAAACCTTGAGAGCTGGCAGCAACACATCAAGTCTTGGCCAGACCATCCGCCTGCCTACTGTAGCCTACAGATCTAACGTGTTGGTGACCTGTAGTAGCCTACAGATGTAACATGGTGGTGACCTGTAGTAGCCTACAGATGAAACATGGTGGTGACCTGTAGTAGCCTACAGATGTAACATGGTGGTGACCTGTAGTAGCCTACAGATGTAACACGTTGGTGACCTGTAGTAGCCTACAGATGTAACATGGTGGTGACCTGTAGTAGCCTACAGATGTGACACGTTGGTGACCTGTAGTAGCCTACAGATGTAACATGGTGGTGACCTGTAGTAGCCTACAGATGTACCATGGTGGTGACCTGTAGTAGCCTACAGATGTAACATGGTGGTGACCTGTAGTAGCCTACAGATGTAACATGGTGGTGACCTGTAGTAGCCTACAGATGTAACATGGTGGTGACCTGTAGTAGCCTACAGATGTAACATGGTGGTGACCTGTAGTAGCCTACAGATCTAACATGGTGGTGACCTGTAGTAGCCTACAGATGTAACATGGTGGTGACCTGTAGTAGCCTACAGATGTAACATGGTGGTGACCTGTAGTAGCCTACAGATGTAACATGGTGGTGACCTGTAGTAGCCTACAGATGTAACACGTTGGTGACCTGTAGTAGCCTACAGATGTAACACGTTGGTGACCTGTAGTAGCCTACAGATGTAACATATTGGTGACCTGTAGTAGCCTACAGATGTAACATATTAGTGACCTGTAGTAGCCTACAGATGTAACATATTGGTGACCTGTAGTAGCCTACAGATGTAACATATTAGTGACCTGTAGTAGCCTACAGATGTAACATGGTGGTGACCTGTAGTAGCCTACAGATGTAACACGTTGGTGACCTGTAGTAGCCTACAGATGTAACATGGTGGTGACCTGTAGTAGCCTACAGATGTAACATATTAGTGACCTGTAGTAGCCTACAGATGTAACATGGTGGTGACCTGTAGTAGCCTACAGATGTAACATGGTGGTGACCTGTAGTAGCCTACAGATGTAACATATTAGTGACCTGTAGTAGCCTACACATGTAACATATTAGTGACCTGTAGTAGCCTACAGATGTAACATGGTGGTGACCTGTAGTAGCCTACAGATGTAACATGGTGGTGACCTGTAGTATTTACAGATGTAACATATTAGTGACCTGTAGTAGCCTACAGATGTAACATGGTGGTGACCTGTAGTAGCCTACAGATGTGACATGGTGGTGACCTGTAGTAGCCTACAGATCTAACATGGTGGTGACCTGTAGTAGCCTACAGATGTAACACGTTGGTGACCTGTAGTAGCCTACAGATCTAACATGGTGGTGACCTGTAGTAGCCTACAGATGTAACATGGTGGTGACCTGTAGTAGCCTACAGATCTAACATGGTGGTGACCTGTAGTAGCCTACAGATGTAACATATTAGTGACCTGTAGTAGCCTACAGATGTAACATGGTGGTGACCTGTAGTAGCCTACAGATCTAACATGGTGGTGACCTGTAGTAGCCTACAGATCTAACACATTGGTGACCTGTAGTAGCCTACAGATCTAACACATTGGTGACCTGTAGTAACCTACAGATGTAACACGTTGGTGACCTGTAGAAGCCTACAGATCTAACACGGTGACCTGTAGTAGCCTACAGATGCAACATGGTGGTGACCTGTAGTAGCCTACAGATCTAACATGGTGGTGACCTGTAGTAGCCTACAGATGTAACATGGTGGTGACCTGTAGTAGCCTACAGATGTAACATGGTGGTGACCTGTAGTAGCCTACAGATGTACCATGGTGGTGACCTGTAGTAGCCTACAGATCTAACATGGTGGTGACCTGTAGTAGCCTACAGATGTAACATGGTGGTGACCTGTAGTAGCCTACAGATGTACCATGGTGGTGACCTGTAGTAGCCTACAGATCTAACATGGTGGTGACCTGTAGTAGCCTACAGATGTAACATGGTGGTGACCTGTAGTAGCCTACAGATGTACCATGGTGGTGACCTGTAGTAGCCTACAGATCTAACATGGTGGTGACCTGTAGTAGCCTACAGATGTAACACGTTGGTGACCTGTAGTAGCCTACAGATCTAACATGGTGGTGACCTGTAGTAGCCTACAGATCTAACATGGTGGTGACCTGTAGTAGCCTACAGATGTAACACGTTGGTGACCTGTAGTAGCCTACAGATGTAACACGTTGGTGACCTGTAGTAGCCTACAGATGTAACACGTTGGTGACCTGTAGTAGCCTACAGATCTAACATGGTGGTGACCTGTAGTAGCCTACAGATGTAACATGGTGGTGACCTGTAGTAGCCTACAGATGTGACATGGTGGTGACCTGTAGTAGCCTACAGATGTAACACACTGGTGACTAAAGTATGTTGAAACCTTTAAAACACTGAAGTGACATCAGCAGAAATATTTTTTTAGCCTCAGCTGAATCGATAAAATCTTCACTTATTTTTTTTTACATCACCACTAACTAAACGGGTGTATAGGCCGATGTTTGACATTTATAATTTTACAGGGTGGAGACCACAAAGTTTAGAGGAGAGACCACCAAGTTTAGAGGGGAGACCACCAAGTTTAGAGGGGAGATCACTAAGTTTATTAGAGAGGGGAGACCACCAAGTTTATTACAGAGGGGAGAGTACCAAGTTTATTACAGAGGGGAGAGTACCAAGTTTATTACAGAGGGGAGACCACCAAGTTTAGAGGGGAGACCACCAAGTTTAGAGGGGAGACCACCAAGTTTAGAGGGGAGACCACCAAGTTTAGAGGGGAGACCACCAAGTTTATAACAGAGGGGAGACCACCAAGTTTATTACAGAGGGGAGAGTACCAAGTTTATTACAGAGGGGAGACCACCAAGTTTAGAGGGGAGACCACCAAGTTTAGAGGGGAGAGTACCAAGTTTATTACAGAGGGGAGATCACCAAGTTTATTACAGAGGGGAGAGTACCAAGTTTATTACAGAGGGGAGAGTACCAAGTTTATTACAGAGGGGAGACCACCAAGTTTATTACAGAGGGGAGACCACCAAGTTTATTACAGAGGGGAGACCACCAAGTTTAGAGGGGAGACCACCAAGTTTAGAGGGGAGACCCCCAAGTTTAGAGGGGAGACCACCAAGTTTATTACAGAGGGGAGACCACCAAGTTTATTACAGAGGGGAGACCACCAAGTTTATTACAGAGGGGAGACCACCAAGTTTATTACAGAGGGGAGACCACCAAGTTTAGAGGGGAGACCACCAAGTTTATTACAGAGGGGAGACCACCAAGTTTAGAGGGGAGACCACCAAGTTTATTACAGAGGGGAGAGTACCAAGTTTAAAACTGTAAAGACCACGAAGGATTGAAAAGCCTAAAGTTCATCAAGTTTTGACTTCTGTGATGTGTGTATGTGGGGGTAGAAATCTAGCGGTTAAGGGGGGGGGGGTCTACCAAACAGATGATGAAGACAAAAGTAAATGAGTAGCCCTATAATAGGATAAAAATAACGCAAATAAATGATTATGCCTATAATAGGATGAAGACAAATGTAAATGAGGAGGCATATGAGGGTAAGCTCTTTAAGCTGACAGAAACTTGTATAGGGTCGAGTAAATATTTGGATCTACTTCAATTAAAACACTGGGAAATTTGAGGGAGGTTGACTCTAGTCAAACAATGCACTTGTTTTGAATGAGAGACTTTGCCAGAATGTTGTAGGCATTCTGGAATCTGTTAGTGCAGGAAAATGTGAGCACGACCGGGGAATCAATAAAGTATTGATCTCTGTAACTTGTGATCAGGCTGTGATGACAAACATTGCTGGCATCTTTTTTCACCACACACCCCTTCATCACATTCAAGACACAGCACATATTGTCACATTCAAGACACAACACATATTGTCACATTCTAGACACAACACATATCATTGTCACATTCTAGACACAACACATATTGTCACATTCTAGACACAACACATATCATTGTCACATTCTAGACACAACACATATCATTGTCACATTCTAGACACAACACATATTGTCACATTCAAGACACAACACATATTGTCACATTCTAGACACAACACATATCATTGTCACATTCTAGACACAACACATATTGTCACATTCTAGACACAACACATATCATTGTCACATTCAAGACACAACACATTTTGTCACATTCTAGACACAACACATATCATTGTCACATTCTAGACACAACACATATTGTCACATTCTAGACACAACACATATTGTCACATTCTAGACACAACACATATCATTGTCACATTCAAGACACAACACACCTCCAACATCACATTCAAGACAATACACAGCCAACATCATTACATTCAAGTCAAGACTCAACGCACAACCTCGTAATCACATTCAAGACACAACCCCAGTACCACCATAACAATTTTAAACACAACCACTACCACCATCACTATAGACAATAACCACTACCACCTTCACTATCTAACCACAACAACCACTACCACCATCTAGACACAACAACCACTGCCACCAACACTAGAAACAACAACCACTATCATCATCACTATCTGAACACAACAACCACAACCACTACCACCAACACTATCTTACACAACAACCACTACCACCAACACTATCTTACACAACAACCACTACCACCATCACTATAGACAATAACCACTACCACCTTCACTATCTAAGCACAACAACCACTACCACCATCTAGACACAACAACCACTGCCACCAACACTAGAAACAACAACCACTATCATCATCACTATCTGAACACAACAACCACTACCACCTTCACTATCTGAACACAACAACCACTACCACCAACACTATCTTACACAACAACAACTACCAACTGAAAATTAAGATTAAAGAAACAGTGGGCTATGCTTGGACTAAGTATTATTGTATTCGTCTATTAGTATTAGGTGTAAGACAATATAAAGAAAGGTTTAGGAAAAAACAGTAGTAAATCTATACAAATTGATATATAAAAATACAGTTTTAATTGTACAGTATATGAATTATTATCTCCTGAACTTGAATTATTAGAAAAATGCTTAGGTATTTGAATATGGTGAGGAACAAGATATCAATGGTGTCAAGCAATTTAAAATACTGATAAAATTATTTTTATTCTATAAATACTGATGGTAAACTATATTGTATTAGATGGTTGTTTTTTAAATCCACACAGAGAACTTCCCCTTGCACTCTCCCCTAGAGTCATCTTGTCCAATGCACACATTAGGGACTGCAACACCCCACAGATTAGGGACTGCAACACCCCACAGATTAGGGACTGCAACACCCCACAGATTAGGGACTGCAACACCCCAATGGACACATTAGGGACTGCAACACCCCACACATTAGGGACTGCAACACCCCAATGGACACATTAGGAGGGACTGCATCACCCCCTCCCTAATTTCTAGATGCTCATGTTAACTACTGCTTACCTTAAAACAAGTGTGACATCATTCAGTAAAAAACAGGAACATGATTGTTGGAGACATTCACTGAAACAAAACAAATCATTCTGAAAGAGCTAATCAAATACTGGTATGAAAAACAGACAAATGGGTTTTTTTTTTACATTCTAAGAGTATTGGGCCCATTATCTAATCCCATGATTTTTTATGTTTAAATGCACGGGGTGACAATAAAAAATGTATCTAATTTTATTAAAATGTCTTCTTTTTTCCAGTTTTATAGTAAACTTGGCCAATTACAAGTGCAGAGAGGAAATTAGTTTGTAGTCAACCAATGTTGGCTAAAGCATACCATGTGATGTGGTGCTATTTATCTGGGATGTAGTACCAAAGGCCAACTGTCATAAGGCCAGCAGTCAAAAATGTTGAAGGTGACAACTGACATAGCATACAATTTATCTTACTAGGCCTTTTTTCTCTAAGTTGTACTTTGCATCATTATATAAATACTAAACATGCCTGTAATTGGGATGTGTTGTTTTATAAAACTTGTTGGCCTTATGGTTTGCCTGCCTTCTTATTTCCTTTCTGACTTTTGTCAATGTAAGCCTTTTGTTGGGATCCCAATCATCTGACCTGGTAGATATTATATTATCTATGGTTAAAATAATGTCTTTTATGATTAATATTTACCACAAGCCGACCCACTGCTTAGCGTACGCTACTATTCACTTGTTTTATTTTCTACTTTTCAGTAATTATTAATTTGTGAATTTGACACTATCAATGCTGTGACTGAAAATATTTTGCTTTAAAAGACTATCAGTATCTCTTGAAGGATGATTATTATCCTCACCAGTGAAAGCAGCTGTGACCACAGTTTACAGACAACAATGAAAAGACCAAGCAGAACTTTTTACCTGCCCGTAGTTTCAAATCATTTTAAAACTAAATTATCAACCCCAAATAGCATTCACTAATTCCATCCCGGCTCTACGATTGTGAACATTCTGCGTGAACCACGGCTCTCCGGGCTGGTAGGGGTGGTAGCGATATGATCTGTTGCACATGCCTGGAGAGCAGGGGGTGGGAGGAGGGTTAGACAGTCATCTTTCGTGTGGGGTGGTGTCCATGTAGAGAATTATATGTATAGATTTCCAATTATCTTATTTTTTTCTTCATGTAGATCTATTTTCACCCTTGCAAGTTGCATGGGTAATTATAGTTTTATAATTTTTTGTCTTTATTAATGTGCATCTTCTAATTAATAATTACAAATTAAAACCATGATTTTTAGATCTAGTTTACAATAAAAATTGCCTCATATTATAAATTGTTTCTGACAGATTTCCCACTATATATAAATATATACAGACTATATATAGCCTAGATAATTATGCTTCGGGTGAGTCCATTTGGGGGGACGGGACACCACAAACTGACATAGTTTAAGAATAAGAATATAGGATTAATACATACAAATTATAAATGTCAATATTGGGATCCATGTATGTAGTTTAGGCCACTGGTAGTCTAGGATTAAAACTAGATTTAATCTAGATCTAGTTAGGCTATAGATCTAGGTTTACATCTTAGTACAGTTAATAACTAAATATGAACCTAGATAGACTGTCCTAAACTATAAGGCATAAGTCTAAGTAATATTTTTATAGGGCTACTTATTTAAAATACTAGATCTACTAAAATCTATTCTAGGTCTAGATCTAGAATCTACACACTCTACTCTCAGTGGCGCCACTAGGTCGGGTGTCTCCTGGTGCAGAACTTCTTGGTGTCAATCCCCCCCCCCTCCCCCAGAAACAAAGTATATTATATATATAATGTGTGTGTGTTTGTGTCTGCCTACATAGACCTATAATTTAATTATATACTGCATACGTGTACATGTATGTGTATAAGCTTTTTTCACTAGGTGTCACCCCACTAAATGGTGTCACCCCACTCTACACAGACTCAACAGTCTACTCTAATCACTAAACTATGGCTATGATCACATGATGGTGAGGGGTCGGCGTGGTCGAGTCGGTAAAGCTCATGGTTGCTAAACCGAAAAGTCTCGAGTTCGAACCCTCGGGCAGATGAGGCTCGTTAGCTGGGGACAGCCACTCTTCTAGGAGAGACAACTCCAAAATCAAACAACTGCTGCCTTGTAGTTTGTTCTTGGTTGGACAAAGGCTATGGAAGCAAATCCAAAAAGAAAAGCAGGCTGAAATCGGAGTCAATGGCCTCAATGGCGCAGTTGACACGTAATCCTTAATTGTGTTGGAGGCTTGGTCGAGTCGGCAAAAAGCTCATGGTTGATAAATTCGAACAAAGTCTGGAGTTCAAACCCACTGGCAGATAAATCTCGATCCCCTTCCACACTAATAATTAAGAACGAAGAAGACATGATGGTGCTTTACTTAATGCTACTAATTAATAATTTTAGTCTGATTAAGTTAAGGCTTAAGGATAGACTCTAGGACACTCTAGTAGACTAGACTCTAGGCCTCTGCTCTAAGTCCTCCTAGATTCTAGATCTAGGGGATTCTAGATTTAGGCCTACTTACTACTTTATCTAGAATCTAGATATCTAAATCAAGAATCTACTTGATTTCTAGATCTAGATAATTGAGATATCTAGATCTAGATTCTAAATCGTATAGATCTAGAGCTAGATTAACTAGAGATCTACTCACCACTTTTACAGGCCTAGATCTAGATCTAGAAATCTAGACCTAGATCTAGCTACACCGTAGCTACTCCAGTAGCTAGACTCCTGATCTATTTTAGATCTAGATCTAGAGATATAGATCTAGATCTAGATAGATTATACTTATAGAGATATAGATAGAGTCTAGATCTAGAATCTAGATCTAGATTGGATAGAAGAATCTACTAATATCTAGAAATCTAGATTTAGAATAGATCCTAGATCTAGAATCTAGATCTAGATCTAGATCTAGCTATAATCTAGATTCTAGTCTAGATCTAGAGGTGGGTTAAGAAATTAGCAGACAGTCTGCGGAGGTATTTTTTTTTTTCAAGATTATCATATTGTGAGATAAAGTGTTGAGGCGCATTCCAAAGCTACGTAGTTACGAATACTGACCTATAACCGGACTTACCTACATAGATGTGGTGTTGGTGTCCCAGGGATTGGGGTTGGTGTTGAATTAGGGTCAAGTTCACGGGTTACAGATGAATTAATCGTTTTAAGTTGCAGGTCTTAATAATCGGTTGACCTTTCTTCCGCTCCAACTCTCAGTGCCTGTTCACTGCATTGTAAGCTCACGGGATATATTATCATTAAAATATAGTACCATAGTTTTTATGATATAAAAAAGACATCTGTTGAAATAGAAGCGTAATTTGCTTGCTAATTTAATATAACTAAATGGTGTGCAGAGTCATTATTTTATATCCCGTTAGAATATAATTTTACTAAACAATATTTATATAAAATTAGTTCGCAGCCCTTTGTCTTCTTCCTGCAAGTTAAGATATGTTGACGTCACTATGGCAGAACTGGGTTGCGAAAGTAGTATGCCAAAAATAGAGACATTGACGATTAGTCCGAGAGATAATCCAACTCTTCCTTTCGCTGTTTGAGTACTTTGCACACTTTTTCCCAATTTTTTGTGGCTTCTTTGAAAGGTTTCTACCAATGACCATTTAAAAATAATAGTAATGTGTAAACAACTAACAGAAATAGACCCTAGGTAAGAGGTCATTTCTATTTTTAGACGTTGATTCTTCTGCGGTACTTTCCCATTCATTCATATTTTAAGTTGCCGCCAAAGATTATCACCATGGAGCTAGTAGTATTGTTTGTCAACAAGATGAACAAAGATTTGAAAAAAAAATATTATTATCTAGGTCTAGGCTTTCTCTGAATTAATATTTCTAATTTACTCTAAAAAAAAGTCCCTAACCATCAATAATAATCAATATTACTTTTTTTAAGTCTTCTGCACAAATATTTAAAGGGAAAAAAAACCTGCCAATTATCTAAAGTATTCTAAAGCAGAGTTTCTTCCAGGCATCTCTTCGGGGGGGGGGGGGGGGGGGCTTCGCCCCCCCCCCCGAAATTTTTTTAACCGCCCCCCCGCCCCGAACGAAATGAAATTTATATAATTTATATAGAAAATATATACTTTTAACAGTGTCCGCCCCCCCCCCCCGAAGAAAGTTTACCGCCCCCACCCCGAAAATTTCAAGTGCCCCCCCCCCCCGGAGAAAAAAGTCTGGAAGAAACACTGTTCTAAAGACTTTGAAGTTGTATTTAACTACTTGTCATTTTAGAAATCATAAATTACATTATTAAATTACTCATTAGACAGTGCATAGGCCTTATTCTTTAAATTTTTTATTTTATTTTTTTAAATTAACGTTTTTTTTTTAAAAAAAAAAACGTATTATAACTACTTTTTTATGTGTTGGAGTTTTGCATTTTTCTGACCTAAATCAAGAATATCCACCACAGCAACATAATTAGAATCTGTTCAGTTACGACCCATATAAACATCTAATAATAAACTATACAAACAATATTATAGGCCTACAGCGCGGCATGACCATCATAATGGTAAGTCTATTGACATAATAAAATGATAAAATGCTCGGCATATCCTACGAATACGCTCTTCAGGTGCGGAACTACAGTGCCGCCAGACCCCGCAATGCATGGGGGGGGGGGGGGGGAGGGGTGCACGCCGTTTAGGGGCCCACAGCCGACCATAATCATTTTTATAGTTAATAGTTGCAAAAGTCAGAGACTTGATCGAACAGGAAGTTTTCCCCAGGAAAAGGCAGCATTATTGCCAGCATTATATGAAGTCGTATTAGAAATTAAATTGCCATGTAAAAAGAACATAACACACATTAGGAGAAAATATCATAAACCCTTCATGTTGAAGATGGTGCAATTAATTCATGGGGTTTTCAGTGCAGTAAAGATGCAACAAATATCTCTGTCCAATAATACGAGTAAGCGGCTTATTGCAGACATGTCCGTAGATGTTAAAGAACACATTTTAAATGAATTCAAGCTTTCATCATTGTTTGATTTTCAAGTTGATAAATCAACAGACGGGAGTTCGTATTAGTATTGTCTTTGTGAAATATATTTATTCAGATAGCAAGGAAGCTGCTATTTTGTGAGGATTCATGGAGAAAAAAAATACGTTGTTTGAAACTAGATGATCAAAATGAAAAAAAAAAACGGATGTGGGGTTCGTACGGATAGTGTGCAATCTATGTTTGGGTCAAAACCAGGCTTTCAGAAAAAAAGTAAAAGATTTAGCTCCCTAACCAAGGGGAATCCACTGCATGATTCACCGGTATGCCCTCGCAAGCAAGACCCTTTTGAATCCATTTTGCTAATTTAAAAAATCTGGAGCCCTAAACACCCATCTGTTTAAAGAACTGTGCAAAATCATGAATAAGGATCACTACAATAAGCTGGCTGTAAAAAGGAAATGTTGTGAATCGTGTGTTTGATTTGAAAGATGAAAAGTGCAAGGGAAACAATACTTTTTAATGTACTTGAACGACAAAGAGTAGTTGGAGAGAGTAGCACACCTAGCAGATATATTCGAACATCAACATAAGCTGAAGCTTACGGGAAAGTGAACGAATATAATCTCTTCGTATAATGATCTCTGGGCATTTTTATCAAAGCTTTAAAATTGGCGAAGATAAACGAAATTTCGAATATAACTAAAAGATCTAATTCTCTGCCTTCTATCAAATTTTGAGTTATTTCCGTTGACCGGAAAGTAGTAATATATGCCATTTCCGATTTCTCAAAAAATGCATAAATTACTAATTATATTCCGCACTATTATACACATATGGTTTGGCGTTTACTTGGTGCGCAATTCTTTTTTGTACGAGATTCTATTCTATTTATAAAAAGTTTAAATAATTAAAAATGGATTAAAATTCATTTCAATAGCCCTAATACAGTGGTATGTATATAGCCCTAATAAGGGTAGGATTATCAGAGCCGGCGTTAGGGGGTGGCGAACGGGGCGGTCGCCATAGGCCCCGCGCTTGAAGGGGCCCCGCGCTTCAGCACTGTCATTGTTATCTGAATTAGTTCGTAAACTTAAAAAAATTGTTGCTGAATTCAATTGGGAAAAAACTAAATGGTCGAATGCCGACGTTGCTGATTGTTATAACTGAGGCCACGTTTGATGTTGGTGAGTCCCACCTGAACTGGGACAGGCCGTAATTCGATACAAAAACAGTGTTACACCTCCCCTTTGTGTAGGGTACGGTCGCCTGGCATTTGACCTGAGCTGACTGGAGATGGCGGTTGAGAATTAGCCCACGACGTAAAGAGATACCCTATTGTATGCGGACCGATGAAGACGTCCTTTTAGTGAGCAGACGGGATGTCTGTAGTAGACAGTTAGTGACGTGATGAACTCTAGTCCTGACTTTCTTGTTGTAGATGTCGTATAATGTCGTATATGTACAGTGTTTCTTCCAGACTTTTTTCTCCGGGGGGGGGAGGCACTTGAAATTTTCGGGGGGGGGGGGGGGGGGCAGTAGACTTCCTTCGGGGGGGGGGGGGCGGACACTGTTAAAAGTATATATTTTCTATATAAATTATATAAATTTCTTTTCATTCGGGGGGGGGGGGGGGGGGGAGCGGTTAGAATTTTTTTCAGGGGGGGGGGGGGTTGCCCCCCCCCCCCCCCCCCCCCCCCCCCGAAGAGATGCCTGGAAGAAACTCTATATGTAGGCCTACTTGTCTTGGTATAACAAAATTAACATTCAGTTGCGTACAGAGAGGTGGTCGGAGGGCGACGAGCGTAAAGGGGGGGGGGGGCTTAGGATCCAAATCAGGCGGCATTACACAGAGTGATTTATTATTATTTTTTGGAAGAAAGTTAAAACTGTTATATTGTGTCACCTTAAGGATTCACCCGTTCCAAGACAGAATGATTAATTTACCGAATTCATCCAAATAGTTTTATTCAATCGTCTTCCAGTGGTGCTGACATGATATAGTCAGCGAATTGTCCTCGTCACACAACTTTGATTGAGGCAATGGAGGGTTGTGATTTAGTCTTTCAATTTATATGTGATACTTTGGTGAACTTAACTGCATTCGTAGAGTGATTAAGCACATTTTTTTTATTGTAGGGAAATCCTTTACAATAGTTAAGACAATAATGATTTTGGTTTTAAAATATTGTATGAATTCTAAACAAATTTTGAAGTCTATACTGTTTTGATACATCAGGCCGAGTTCTCTGTATTGTAAACTTTATTTCCTAATTATTCGGCTCGTGATTAAATTTTCTTATGTGATTTGGTATGAATTACATAACTGTCAAAAGTGATTTAATATCTTAGCAAGGAAAAAAAAACTACGAACTTTGGGTTAATACATGGGAGAGATAAAAATCTGTTATTATAGTGGAAAGTTTGGCATTAGCTTATAAACTCCAAAACATTTGTGTTATTATGTGTACATCACATTATATAGGCCTTTATACATATATATATATATATATATATATATATATATATATATATATATATATATATATATCTAATATATAAAGCTCAATTCTGTAACGCATATGTTTGTCGTTGGCATTTCTACGGATTTAAGTGTTAGATCAATTATCGTGCGCGTTTGTCTAAATTTATGAGTTAAAAAATTACTTTTAAAAGTGTTGGGAAATCATTTTCATTTTTCAAATTATAGTAATAATTGTCGGCATGTTCATTAAACACAAGTTTTAAAAAAAATATCATCTTTTACAAAAATTCTAATTATGTTTTTATTTAGTCCTATAGCGCTTACTTCCCTTTGATAAATTAGGCAAAACACAATTACTTCCCTTTATGAAATCATTGCATTAGTTGAAAAGCATTTACTTTTTAATTACTTTGTTTTGGTGTTGGGAAAAAAATAATTACATAATTAGCGGGGATTGATCAAGTGCAAATGTTGTAGGTATTTTACGGATAAGCTTGGAGTATTATAATTGTTCATTAAATTGAAACAGGCGCGTTCGTTTAAGTGAGTGCAAAAACTATGAATAAGTTGGGGTACTATAGTCGTTTATTAAGCTAAAACAGGCGATTCTGCCCCGGGCGTTTATGTTCGCGTTAGTGTTTTCTTTGTGTTTAGGTGGGTTTGCGTTAGTGGTTGCGTTTTGATTTGGTTCGTTTTTGTTCTTTCTTTTTTCGTTTTTGTTTTTATTTTTTTTTGTTTGGGTTTGTATTTGTGTTTTTGGTTGGTTTTGCGTTTGGATTTGGTTTGTTTTCGTTTGCTTTTTCGTTTTTTTTTTTGTTGGTATTGGTGTTTGTGGTTGGGTTTGTTGTTAGGTTTTTGTTTTCGTTTGCTTTTTTGTTTGTTTTTTCTTTGTGTTTGTATTGGTGTTTGTGGTTGTGGTTGGGTTTGTTGCTAGGTTTTTGTTTTCGTTTGTATTTGTAATTGTGTTAGCGTTATGTTTGCGTTTTGTTGTTTTGGTTTTGGTTGGTCGTGATTTGGGTGAGCAATGCCGGGTTTATGATGATTACTAAACACGCAGGTAATGGTCTTTAACAGAAAGGTTTTTCACAGAAGCCAGAGCAGGGCCTGGCCGGGACGGCTAGTATATATATAATGGAAAGGCCCCGCGCGGATGGTTGGCCCTAGGCCCCGCGTTTTCCTAACGCCGGCTCTGAGGATTATCATACGTTCCTTTTTGTGCACAAAATACAAGGGCCGAGGTAAGTCTTTAGCCCTAGTATTGCACTAAATTGGTGGTAGGCCTAAATAAATGGTATATATGCGTCTAGTCCTACCTATTAAATTTTGGATTGTAAGATTTAAAATTTTTGACGTCATTATTTTTTGTTTACTTTTCTCTTGTTTTGATCGCACCTACTTCCGCCTGCACAGATGTACAGCGTTGTGACACATGTAAACAGGCGTCAAGTCAAATGACAGGCAACCAACTCGCAGCATTCGTTCTGTTGACATCTCTCTCTGCCTCGACCTCGTCGGTTCACGCTGGTAGAGCAACGTCCATGTTTGTTTACTTCACGCCTCACTTTGATTGGTTTGGATGGGTGGCCTATGTTTGTATGGGGTGGCCTAGGTTTGTATGGGGTGGCCTAGGTTTGTATGGGGTGGCCTAGGTTTGTATGGGGAGGTCTAGGTTTGTATGGGGAGGTCTAGGTTTGTATGGGGATGTCTAGGTTTGTATGGGGTGGCCTAGGTTTGTATGGAGTGGTCTAGGTTTGTATTGGGTGGCCAAGGTCTGTGTGGGGTGGCCAAGGTCTGTGTGGTTGGCTTAGGTTTGTATGACTTGACTTAGTCCTCTTTGCTCCTTATGGAACATAGGGTCTCCACCATGTCCTTCCATTTCGTCCGATCGCTGGCTATTACTTTTGCCATCTCCCAAGACATCCCTCCAAAATGCTTTCCTCCATAATTCTATGTTCGGCACTTTGTCCTGCCATACCAATTTCAAAATCTGTCTACGGCATCTATTCATGAAGGTCTGTATCTTCGCTGTGCTTGCTTTGGAGACTCTCCATGTCTCTGCTCAATATAGCAAAACTGTCTTGTCATTCGAGTTAAGTATCCTTAACTTGGGTGGCCCAAGTTTGTATGGGGTGGCCCAAGTTTGTATGGGGTGATCTAGGTTTTTATCGGGTGGCCTTAGTTTTATGTGTTGGCCTAGGTTTGTATGTGTTGGTCTAGGTTTGTATGGGGTGGCCTAGGTTTGTATGGGGTGGTGTAGGTTCGTATGGGGGGGGGCTATGTTTGTATAGGGTGGCCTAGGTTTGTATGTGTTGGCCTAGGTTTGTATGGGGTGGCCTAGGTTTGTATGGGGTGGCCTAGGTTTGTATGGGGTGGCCTAGGTTTGTATGGGGAGGTCTAGGTTTGTATGGGGAGGTCTAGGTTTGTATGGGGTGGTCTAGGTTTGTATGTGTTGGCCTAGGTTTGTATGGGGTGGCCTAGGTTTGTATGGGGTGGTCTAGGTTTGGGGAGGTCTAGGTTTGTATGTGTTGGCCTAGGTTTGTATGGGGTGGCCTAGGTTTGTATGGGGTGGCCGAGGTTTGTATGTGTTGGCCTAGGTTTGTATGGGGTGGCCTAGGTTTGTATGGGGTGGCCGAGGTTTGTATGGGGAGGCCTAGGTTTGTATTGGGTGGCCTAGGTTTGTATGGAGTGGTCTAGGTTTGGGGAGGTCTAGGTTTGTATGTGTTGGCCTAGGTTTGTATGGGGTGGCCTAGGTTTGTATGGGGTGGCCGAGGTTTGTATGTGTTGGCCTAGGTTTGTATGGGGTGGCCTAGGTTTGTATGGGGTGGCCGAGGTTTGTATGTGTTGGCCTAGGTTTGTATGGGGTGGCCTAGGTTTGTATGGGGTGGCCGAGGTTTGTATGGGGAGGTCTAGGTTTGTATGGGGAGGTCTAGGTTTGTATGGGGAGGTCTAGGTTTGTATGTGTTGGCCTAGGTTTGTATGGGGTGGCCTAGGTTTGTATGGGGTGGCCGAGGTTTGTATGTGTTGGCCTAGGTTTGTATGGGGTGGCCTAGGTTTGTATGGGGTGGCCGAGGTTTGTATGGGAAGGCCTAGGTTTGTATGTGTTGGCCTAGGTTTGTATGGTGAGGCCTAGGTTTCTATGTGTTGGCCTAGGTTTGTATGGGGTGGCCGAGGTTTGTATGGGGAGGCCTAGGTTTGTATGTGTTGGCCTAGGTTTGTATGGGGAGGTCTAGGTTTGTATGGGGTGGCCGAGGTTTGTATGGGGTGACCGAGGTTTGTATGGGGTGGCCGAGGTTTGTATGGGGTGGCCGAGGTTTGTATGGGGAGGCCTAGGTTTGTATGTGTTGGCCTAGGTTTGTATGGGGAGATCTAGGTTTGTATGTGTTGGCCTAGGTTTGTATGGGGAGGTCTAGGTTTGTATGGGATGGCCTAGGTTTGTATGGGATGGTCTATGTTTGTATGGGGTGGCCTAGGTTTGTATGGGGAGGTCTATGTTTGTATGTTGTGGCCAGGTGTCTATGTTGTGGCCAGGTGTCTATGTTGTGGCCAGGTGTCTATGTTGTGGCCAGGTGTCTATGTTGTGGCCAGGTGTCTATGTTGTGGCCAGGTGTCTATGTTGTGGCCAGGTGTCTATGTTGTGGCCAGGTGTCTATGTTGTACACTTCAGTGAAAGATAGCCCCCACCTGGACCAGATTGACGCTAAAGAAAAGTGCATCACGTTCACGTGGCGGGGATTCTCAGTGCGCTCAACACTGCTGGAGGTATGTAGCCAGAGGCGTATCCAGGTTTTCGTTGTAGGGGGAGCGAAAAGAGCAAAAAAAGGCGCCGAATTTTTATTTTAACACGTTCCATATACGTGTATTATATATATATATATATATATATATATATATATATATATATATATATATATATATATATACATAAAATTACTAGCTGTATGTTATTACTTCTCTATGATGTAAAATAAATTGAAAGTAGCACTCTGAATAAATAATAAAAAACACACAATGTAGGCCAACAAAACAAAAATTGTATCAATCTAAACACACTACAATCAAAAAACAATGAACGTAACACAATCTGTTTTGTAATTCTGGTAAAAAAAAAATTCTTACTTTATAATTCCTTTGAAATTATTAAAGACAGGTGAAATAGGGGAAATAATCACTCTCTTAATATAAAAATGTATATATCTACACATTTAATTATAAATGTCAAAACCAATAAACAATTACTTTAGAATATAAAGAAATTGTTTAACACGGTTCGTGTTTACAAAATGTTTTTGTCTATAATCAGAATTTAATATATCGTCATCATAAACGCTAAAGTTTTACAGCATAATGAAAGTTTTTAAAATCAGAGTTGGTATATAACCACGCTTTTCGATATAATAGAATAACATTCGGAATAACAGCCTACATTTAACTAAATATCGGTCTTTTAATTAAGATAATATTTTTTTTAATTAACTACTGCTTCTTTGTGTTCTTTAAAAATCATTTTAACATAGTGATAGGTATGGGTTAGGTCACTGTATTGATCACACACCTTTTTACTGGTAATTGCAAAAACAATATTCACAGTTTTACGTTTAAAAAGCTAATTTTCTGGCGGCATAGTAATTTGGTACATCATTACGCGTTTTTCTACATGTACTTAACAGATCAGTTCGGGGTGGGTTGCGGGGGGGGGGGGGGGGGGTCGGGGGTGGGTTCAACTTCATTCACCACTGCCCGGTCACTTTAGGTCAATTATCCAACACAGTGTATACCTAGGTGTGACATTAATGTCGCTCTACACAATTGTGGTGGTGAGGTGTGTGTGTGGGGGGGGGGGGGAGGGAGATAACCAACTCCGAGTGAACATATATTTAAATAAGTTGCAGTGGTATTATGACAATATATTTTTTTACAGAGGGGTCCATGGGGGAGGGGGGTTGTAACTGTTTCATATCATTTGTAATCGTAATCACTATCGCCCAAACTGTAAGAATACTACTACTTCATCGTGATGACGTTGTTGACCTTGTCAAAATTTCCCTACAACTACGCAGTTAGCTCATAAGTAAATTTAAATAGAGGTGCCACATCAGTTGTATTTGTTTCTGTATTGTAATTTTTTTTAAAATAATCACACAATTCAAACTGTATATATAAAGTAATTATGTGTGAAGTTTTATGTATAACATTTTCTAATTCAATCATTCGTAAGCAAATACATTATACAGTTGCCTTAAACTTAACACCCCTCTTGCCAAGTGTTACTACCCGTAGAGGTTTTTTAAACATTGCAATGCATCGTAATGGTTATTTTTAGAATGGCAAACTGATGCAGCTATTAAAACGTGTTGTAAACGTATAGACTACAAGACTAATACAATAATGCTTAATTGCTGCATGAAAATAAATCTTGTAATTTACATAGATGTGCCGACCAAAAATATTTTTTAACAAATATCATTGTTTAAAACTCTGAGTTTATAAAGTTTCCAAAAAAGCGCCACTTTGCTGAAAATGACCAGAGGGGGAGCGGCCGCTCCCCCTGCTCCCCCCTGCGTACGCTACATAATGTAGCCCAATTATACTGGGGGTGTAGCCCAATTATACTGGGGGTGTAGCCCAATTATACTGGGGGTGTAGCCCAATTATACTGGGGGTGTGTAGCCCAATTTTACTGGGATGTGTAGCCCAATAGGGTGTGTTGCCCAATTACACTGGGAGTGTAGCCCAATTATACTGGGGGTGTAGCCCAATTATACTGGGGGTGTAGCCCAACACTGCTGGAGGTATGTAGCCCAATTATACTGGGGGTGTAGCCCAATTATACTGGGGGTGTAGCCCAATTATACTGTGACGTGTAGCACAATTATACTGGGGGTGTGTAGCCCAATTATACTGGGGGTGTAGCCCAATTATACTAGGGTCTGTAGCCCAATTATACTTGGATGTGTAGCCCAACTATGCCGGGACTGTAGCCCAAGGCCCAAGTATGTAGTCGAAATATGGCAGACATGTAGCCAACGTTAATTGTGTCTCGTTCAGTTTAACCTGACCAACGTTAATTGTGTCTTGTCCAGTTTAACCTGACTAACGTTAATTGTGTCCTGTCCAGTTTAACCTGACCAACGTTAATTGTGTCTCGTCCAGTTTAACCTGACCAACGTTAATTGTGTCTTGTCCAGTTTAACCTGACCAACGTTAATTGTGTCTCGTCCAGTTTAACCTGACCAACGTTAATTGTGTCTTGTCCAGTTTAACCTGACCAACGTTAATTGTGTCCTGTCCAGTTTAACCTGACCAACGTTAATTGTGTCTTGTCCAGTTTAACCTGACCAACAATAGGACAGGCGAGCAGGTCAGTTACCTGGTGCCAAACGTCATCAAATCGAAAACTGTCTGCAACCTGGAACTCCACCAGAGCTATCGAGTCAGTGCCAGAGATCCTAAATGGGCGTCAAGAAAGAGCATCGAGAAAATCATGTGGACATTGCAGGCGGTACCCGATTACCCACCCATACCCCAGTAAGTTACCTGCTTTAGCTGGCTACCTGCCTAAACCCCGATCATCCACCCACACCCCAGAGTATCCACCCACACCCCAGAGTATCCACCCACACCCCAGATTATCCACATATAGCCTAGATTATCCACCCACACCCCAGATTATCCACCCACACCCCAGAGTATCCACCCACACCCCAGATTATCCACCCATAGCCTAGATTATCCACCCACACCCCAGATTATCCACCCTCACCCCAGATTATCCACATATAGCCCAGATTATCCACACATAGCCCAGATTATCCACACATAGCTCAGATTATCCACCCACACCCCAGATTATCCACTCACACCCCAGATTATCCACCCATAGCCCAGATTATCCACCCTCACCCCAGATTATCCACACATAGCCTAGATTATCCACACATAGCCCAGATTATCCACACATAGCCTAGATTATACACATAGCCCAGATTATCAACACATAGCCCAGATTATCCACCCACACCACAGATTATCCACACATAGCCTAGATTATCCACCCTCACCCCAGATTATCCACCAATACCCCACATTATCCAGCTTGACTTTTCTTTTAGACTCGTGTATACGACTGACACATCCATAAAGATCATGATCTTTGCCACCAAGATTGATCTGAATAAAGGACCTTTCACTGGCTTTGATATCCGAATACAAAGAGCATCTGACACAGGTATAGGTAGGTGTGTGTGTGTGGTTAAGCTTGTGTATGGGGGAATGGAGATTCAGCCACGCTAGACTTGTGTGTGTGTGTGTGTGTGTGGTTCAGCCACATGCTAGAGTATGTGGCTGTGCCACGTCGATCTGGATATTGTGTTAAACATAGTTGTGCAATCTTGTCCGTATGTCTATACGTGTGTGTGTCTGTAAACACGATACCTTGAATACAGCTAGGTTGCTGAACTTTCATATATAAATATTATATCAAAATCGTAGATCCGTTTCAACTTTTGAGCGATATCCGATAACCAAAAGTTGAACTTTTTCTTCTTTCTATTTTTCAAAAGCCTATAACTTGAGTACTATTTCAGATAGATAAATGAAATTTCACATGTAAGTAAAACATCTAATTTTCTGTGTTCTGTCAAATTTTGAGTAATTTCCGTTAACCGGAAGTAGTAATTTTCGCTATTTCAGATTTCTTAAAAACCGCATGTGAATTTACAAAGTACTAATAATATTCCGCACTATTATAAACATTTTATTTGGCGTTCAATTGGTGTGTAGTTCTTTTTTCTACGAGATGCTATTCTATTTTAAATAGTTTCAGTAATTAAAAATGGATTTAAAATATTGTCTATGTCTCGAGTTGCCACTCCCGTAGTGTTATATAAGAATATTCGAGGAAGTTTAAGGGAGATCACTCCCGGTTTATTTAACAATGTTTCATGGTCATTTCAGAATATATACTTAAAATAGTTATTTTTGCGTATTATTCAACGATGCCGGTCTAGTTTTAACAATGGATGATTTTTGTCTAATCGCTGAGAATGAGAATGTCGAATAGAACATAATTAAAGTAACCAAAACGTGAATTGCTTTATTTAATTTTGTTCTAAACATACTATTTTCTATATTTTAAACTATAGAAAATTATTTTTGCTTTCTACTAAGTTAATGTTATTTATACTTTTTAAATCATGCAGGGTAAAAACAACAGCTAACTAATCAGTGGCGTAGCCAGGATCGTCTCAAGGGGGGGGGGGGAGGGGTTCCAATTTTTACCCGGGGACAAACTGTCGATGTGCATCCCCCCCCTCAAACTTTCGATTTGCACCCCCTCATACTTTTTATATATATACCGAGGGGTCTATGGGGGGGGGGGGGGGTTATGACCCACCTACCCCCCCTGCCTACGCCACTGTAACTAATACTATGCCCGCCCATTTTGCCCGCCGTGTGGAGAAATCTAGCGTCACAACAACACTTTTTAAAACAAGTTAATAAAAAGTCTAGTGACAATTTAAGCGCAATCTCCTTATGTTATCTAAAAATAGATAGTGATCAAGTTTGTTTTTAAAAAATTTGAAAAAATGATTAGGCCTAGCGAAACAAAACCTTGTAATTGTAACTCCCTATCACTCTCATATAAATTATAAATAAATTAATAGGGTACAAAAATAACGTTTGAATTAATAAGTAAAAGATAAACTTATAGCAAGATCTAAAAGACAGCGAAAAATAGATTATTTTGACACATCCCTTTCCCCATAGATCTATATCTATATATTGCTATATAGTACTGTAGTGTATTATGTTCATAACCCGTAGCTCTGTCGTAGCGTAAAGCACACACGGGGACAAAACACAAGACGTATAATGCTGGGGTGCGTTCAAGCTAGGAGAACGATCGGTTTGTAGGTGTTTATGTAAATTAAAAAAAAAAAAATTTGTGACCGAACGAAAGGATATTTTTGAAAACTTTCTTCGGCAATATTGTTCTAAATTATGGCAGGAATCGATTGGTAAATGTTTCAAGTCGCTAAGTGGTCTGGTTGCCGAGATATGGGCCAAAAACTGTTTTTTAAAAAGGTTTTTTGGCTTTTCCGGGAAATCCAGGAAGGAATTCCGGGAATTTTTTTGGCCCACAATCATTCTCGGAACTTGCTTAACATATTTGCTTTGGAACTAGTCCTCGATATTGCTTCGTTGAGGAGGAGATACGACTTAAAGCTGCGGACACACATCCATCCATCCAGAAATAACGAATTAATAATCGCAATTGTCCGTATGGAAATTGCGCTAAAAACCTACCCACCGTATCACTGAAAATCAGTCATTTCATAATCATTGTAGCCATTTAAAAACAAACGCGTTTATTCACATATCATTTTCTAGGCTACCGATCAAAATTGATAAATAAAAACTGGTTTCAAATTAAGGGTAAATACATGTACTACATGTAGTTTTAAACTGTTTAACGACTAACGCATCTTGAACAAGAATAAAGTTTGAAATCTCAGGCGACACCCCCCCCCCTACAAATCTCAGGCGACACCCTACCTCTAGACAACAGCTCGAGTGACCCCATCCGCAGCAGACGTGAAGCGGGCCTGTTGACCGGCCGACCCCAGGGTCAAACCGTGGGCTTCATCAACACGAACCAGGACGTGGAGTTTTTGATTGGTCAAGGAAATGTAGGTCAACTGTCACGTGATCACTCATTGTTGTTGTAGCTCTTTCACGTGGCTCAGTCTGTTATCAACTGTGTCACCTGGTCATTAACTATGTTACCCTGTCACAAAGTGTGTCACCCTGTCACTAACTGTGTCACCCTGCCATCAAGTGTGTCACCCTGTCATCAAGTGTGTCACCCTGTCATCAAGTGTGTCACCCTGTCATCAAGTGTGTCACCATGTCACTAAGTGTGTCACCCTGCCATCCTGTGTGTCACCCTGCCATCATGTGTGTCACCCTGTCACTAAGTGTGTCACCATGTCACTAAGTGTGTCACCCTGCCATCAAGTGTGTCACCATGTCACTAAGTGTGTCACCCTGCCATCAAGTGTGTTACCCTGTTACTAAGTGTGTCACCATGTCATCATGTGTGTCACCCTGCCATCAAGTGTGTCACCCTGTCACTAAGTGTGTCACCCTGTCACTAAGTGTGTCACCCTGTCATCAAGTGTGTCACCCTGTCACTAAGTGTGTCACCCTGTCATCAAGTGTGTCACCCTGTCACTAAGTGTGTCACCCTGTCACTAAGTGTGTCACCCTGCCATCAAGTGTGTCACCCTGTCACCAAGTGTGTCACCCTGTCACTAAGTGTGTCACCCTGTCACTAAGTGTGTCACCCTGTCACTAAGTGTGTCACCATGTCACTAAGTGTGTCACCCTGTCACTAAGTGTGTCACCCTGTCATCAAGTGTGTCACCCTGTCACTAAGTGTGTCACCCTGTCACTAAGTGTGTCACCCTGCCATCAAGTGTGTCACCCTGTCATCATGTGTGTCACCCTGTCACTAAGTGTGTCACCCTGTCACTAAGTGTGTCACCCTGTCACTAAGTGTGTCACCCTGCCATCAAGTGTGTCACCCTGTCATCAAGTGTGTCACCTTGTCACTACGTGTGTCACCCTGCCATCATGTGTGTCACCCTGTCATCAAGTGTGTCACCTTGTCACTATGTGTATCACCCTGTCACTAAGTGTGTCACCCGGTCACTAAGTGTGTCACCCTGTCACTAAGTGTGTCACCCTGCCATCAAGTGTGTCACCCTGCCATCAAGTGTGTCACCCTGTCACTAAGTGTGTCACCCTGCCATCAAGTGTGTCACCATGTCATCATGTGTGTCACCCTGCCATCAAGTGTGTCACCCTGCCATGAAGTGTGTCACCCTTTCATCAACAGTCTAACCACAACAAGCCGCTAGAGAAAGACACGGAGTATGTCGTCTATGTGGGCGTGGTCAGCATGGTGGCCTACAGTTCAACACACGCCTACGTCTCGGTCAGTTGATCCAGCTGCTTGTATTGGTCAAATAGGATTATTTGTATTGGTCAAATAGGATTGTTTGTATTGTTCAAATAGGATTGTTTGTATTGGTCAAATATGGTTGCTTGTGTTGGTCAAATATGGTTGCTTGTGTTGGTCAAATATGGTTGCTTGTGTTGGTCAAATAGGGTTGTTTGTATTGGTCAACTAGAGTTATTGGTTAAATAGGGTTGCTTGTGTTGGTCAAATAGGGTTGCTTGTGTTGGTCAAATAGGGTTGCTTGTGTTGGTCAAATAGGTTTGTTTGTATTGGTCAAATTTGGGTTTTTTGTATTATTCAAATAAGGTTGTTTGTATTGGTCTAATTGGTGTTAATTGTTGCCGTCTGCTGTGTGTGTTAATTGTTGCCGTCTGCTGTGGGTGTGTTAATTGTTGCCGTCTGCTGTGTGTGTTAATTGTTGCCGTCTGCTGTGTGTGTTAATTGTTGCCGTCTGCTGTGGGTGTGTGTGTGTTAATTGTTGCCGTCTGCTGTGTGTGTTAATTGTTGCCGTCTGCTGTGTGTGTGTGTTAATTGTTGCCGTCTGCTGTGTGTGTGTGTGTGTTAATTGTTGCCGTCTGCTGTGTGTGTGTTAATTGTTGCCGTCTGCTGTGTGTGTTAATTGTTGCCGTCTGCTGCCACCAGATGACAGCCGCCACCAGAAGAATGAACATCCACATCATCGTCATGGTCCTGTGTTTCATCGTGGGCAGCGTGTTGCTGACCTACGTCATGAGCTTCCTACTGTGGAAGAGAAAGCGTATGGAGGAGGACGCTCTGAGGGCCAAGGAGTGGATGCTCATGTACCACAGCGATCTCAGCGACACGGAGCTCTTCTCAGAGGAAATCTTTCTCAACGGGGACTGGAGGTTTTCCCAGTACATGGGTCAGTACGTGGGTCAAATCAGGACATGGGTCAGTAAGTGGGTCGAATCAGAACATGGGTCAGTAAGTGGGTCGAATCAGGACATGGGTCAGTACACGGGTCAAATCAGGACAAGGGTCAGTACGTGGGTCGACGTGGGTCAAATCAGGACATTTTTCTGTACTTGGGTCGAATCAAGACATGGTTCAGTATATGGCTGTTCGTTTAGTTATTGGTGAGTGTTGTGTAATCAAATATTTGATGTCGTGTAATGGTAATCAAATATTTGATGGCGTGTAATGGCGATCAAAAGGAATCATTCAATCTATTCCAGTTTAATGCTATTTTGAAAATGTGTCTGAATGGAAATCTTCTAGATCCTATTCACAACTCATCTTAATAAAACTTTTGCACTAACCAATCTATCTATTTTATATATATATATATATATATATATATATATATATTTATTTATTTATATATATATATATATATATATATATATATATATATATATATATATATAATGTATGTGTATCTGTGTGTCTGTTTTTCTTTTATGCATTACTACACCTTTCATCCGATCGCCATGAAAGTTTAGGAATAAGTTGCGAATACTCCTGGGGAGGTTTCTGCGAAAAAAATAATTCGAATTCGCAGAGGTAGCGCCCCGATAGGGCTCAATTCGATCCTTCTCTATATATGGTATATAAAAATAAAAGTCGATTGCGGTTTGACACCGTTCTTCCGATCGACATCAAACTGTGGGTAGTTGATTAGAACACTCCAGGGCAGCTTTCTGCTAAATTATCTTTTTTATTTTCTCAAGGGCGGCGCCCAGGGAGTGTTCCATTTTTCTCTATATGCGGCATATTTTTTTAAAAAGTCGGGTTTTATTCGACATCGTTCATCCAAGTGCCATGAAACTTTGGGGAGTTGATGAGAATACTCCCGAAAAGGTTTCTGCGAGGAAAAAAAATCTCTAATGGGAAACACCCGGGAAGATGCGATATTTTTTTAATACATTGTTTGGCGCCTAGAGTTCCAGAGCGGCTAACTTAGCACTTGGTATCCGTTAATTGGTCGTCCTGCCTTTCGGGTAAGGAATACTACTATATTTAGCGGTAAAACTTCAACAGGCACAGCCGCCGGCGTACCGGCTATTGCATGACTCGAAGCGCCCCGGGCTCCCATATGAGCACTATGGTGCATACATTCGTTTAAAAAAAAGACTATATATTAAAGACATGATGGACAACAATAATCGTTGACTATATCGAATCAGGCATGTCCCCTGGCGCCCCTGCAGGTTTCGATTTGGCGCCCTGGGCTTTCCCGTGAGCACTATGGTGCCTACGTTAGTTTTAAGGAGCACCTTAAAATATTGACAAGGTGGGACACGACATTCGATGATTAAACCGAGCCACACGCGGCGCCCCTGCGTTAGTGTAATCGGGGCTCACGATAGCACCCTCTAAGTGCCTGACACTTAGTCGGTGAGTGATAAACGGTGCACCTGTCAAAACGGCCCGGGACATATTGGCCCTGTCAAAACGGCCCCGTTAAAATAGCCCCGTCAAATCTACCCCCGACAAAACGAACCAGTCAAAATAGACCCGTCAAATAGGCTCCCGTCATTTAGGCTCCCGACAAATGGCTCCTGACAAATAGGCTCAAGACAAATGGGCTCCTGACAAATGGGCCGACGACATATTGCCTACCGACAAATGGGCTCCCGACATATTGGTTTCGGACAAAATGACTCCCGACATATTGGTTCAAAACAAATGAATCGTGTGACCACTATTGGCATAAAAGTAACCATTTTATCCTAACTCCACTACCACTATAACCTCTTTTTAATACCTGAATGAAATTGATTTTCGTGAACCAGCATCAATTCACAAACATATCGAGCCCTTAACAGCTAAATTTCACCAATTTTAAAATTTTGATAATGTTTAATTTACAACAGTAAAGATCTGTTGCTTAAAAGCGAGCACAAAAGTGTAAATGTATGGTATGCATGTTTACAGGATAACGGCATTTTGTTTTGATAACCTACAAGCATACTGGAGGTAGGAAGGTACAGCGTGGACACCTCTCCCCACACTCTGAGTTGGAACAGCCTATAACCGACTCATTTATGAAGTCATAGATAGATACCCTTAAATTAAATAATACTATTTCTTATAATAGATAAACTATTATAAAAATAAGTTGCTTTTACCCCAGATTCGCCGCGGCCATTCGGCTAAACCACTCGGCTTGTAACGGACACCAATCTATCAGCCAGATAGTTGGCGAACGCTCCCGGATTCGTTTAACTGATTATGCACAGATGGCGACAAGCCTAAATAAAAGAAAGTTAACACACTAGTTCGCAAGGACTCGTAATTGATGTCTAGGGGAAACACTAGAGAAACTACTGATGCCAACAATACATTTAATCTGCATATAACTTGTAATGATTGTACAAACTCGTGGCAGAACACTAGATTTATACAGGAATAAAATATATTTACAGAATGAACAAAACCCAACTTACAATTCGTGGGAAAAAATAATATGATACACTATCACAGCTTTTAACACTTCAGAAAAATCACCACAGTATACACAACGTTGCTATAAGCTTAAAGAATTACTTAACCACAAGTAATATAAGAATATGCTACTTAAACAACTTAGTACTAAACGGCAACACACAGGGCTTATGTCTCTCAACGACGTCTGATCAATGAACCGCCTCGAGACACCTGTGCGCAGTATATTTATAGACTTAGGCAACATGGAAGGTCACCTTCAAATCATAAGGCCATTGGTTGGGGTGGTCATCTGGTCTGAATCAATCAATCATATCTTGATGGAAAATTTCTGAGTGTAAGACTCTCTTAGTAAGACAGCGGAAAAAACCGGTCATTGCACCACAGACCATATATGGTATTATAACAAAATGTAAAAATAAACATTACCAGACCTAAGTAGGTCACATCCCCTCCCTTTTTGGAAGTGGCAGATAGGTTCCACAAAAACATACATAAGGAACCAATCTGGCATAAAATAAAAAAAAATGTCCTACAAATGTAGCAAACCAAAATCTTAATACCAGGTGAAAACATCCCTGGAAATAAAAGGGAAGTAACTCAATCTTTTACAATTCGTGAAAGGGGAGTAACCCTTTCAAAAAATAATAATACATCAAAGTCCCTCAGAAAGGGGTATTACAATATTTCCATGTGGATACTAAAAGTGGTAAACCCGACAGGGTAATTCCTTTATTTCAATGACAAGCTACAATATCAACTGAGTCATATGAGACATATTATCATAAAAGATTACATATAATGAAAAACCACCTTTAAATAAGGTTCACCTGAAAATAAACAAAATATTCAACAGGATTGTAATTTTGAAAAAAATTCAAAACTCAGACCACTCACATTCATGTGAGTGTCACCCAAACAAACCACTTGTATATGGTCTTAACCAACCACAAAACATGTCACATGATCAATGTGTGTAATAAGATTTTACATCCTTGACAAACAGTCAGCCACAACATTATCAGTTCCCTTAATATGGGAAATTTCCAGATTAAAATTTGTGGGCCACCTAGACTCACAGATCACTCAAGTGTCTAATCACTAGACCACTTAAGTTACAATTCTCGACCACACAGGCCACCACCGAGGGCCATGGGATCTAACCGGGAACCGAAACCCGTGATCCAGGCCACTGCGTAACAGGGCCACCCTAATCACTGAATCACAGTAATTTGAACCGAGGAATTGAACCTCGGTCGCCGCCGTGGCGCGCCGAGATCCTAACCACTGTACCACATCCTGGTCCGTATCTTTTGGGACCACTGGCAGGGGGAACTCCAATTGCTAAACTGGGTTTCATGATATCATTTTTGATCATGTAATCAATTTCATCTTTTATCAAAACAGCTTTTTCCGGGTTAACTCTATAGGGGTGTTGTTTGACAGCCTTTGCATCACCTACATCTTCATCATGAGGTGGTACCTTTGCTTCTTTGGGGACATCCCCAAAAATAGAGGGAAATAACTGAGACAATTTGTGGCTTTCCTCAGTGGACAAATGCATAAGGTGTTCATTTAAATGATCTAAAAAGGAAGAATTTACCAATTTTGGGGGTTTCAGTTTATCATGTATCACATCATCAGAAACATTTGAACATACAGGTAAAGTAATTTTAGCTGTGGAATGAAAACTGTTACAATTATCATAATACTTTTTCAGTGAGTTAACATGATACACTGTCTGTTTCTTTCTTCTGTCTGGAGTATTTACAACATAGTTCAAATCACTTAATTTTGAATGCACCGTAAAAGGTCCACAATATCTTAAGGATAACGCATTGTTCAGGTTAGGCACGAGCACAAGAACTTTCTCGCTTGTATTGAATGTTCGCTTACGAGAACTCTTATCATACAGTCCTTTCATTCTCACTTGGGTCTTTCTTAAGTTCTTGTGAGCCAATTCGCACACGGCTTTCAATCGAACGTGAAAATCGTCAAAGTTCTCCACTGGATGGTTACTGGTACCTGTCCAACGCTCGTGGATCAGCTTCAGGGGACCACGGACAGAATGTCCAAACACAAGCTGAAAAGGAGAGTAACCTAGAGATTCCTGAACACAGTCTCTAGCGGCGAAAATAATCCATGGAACAGTTTCATCCCATTGGGTGTTACTTTTAGCGAACGTTCTCAGCATGGTTTTCAGTGACTGGTGAAACCTCTCAAGTACACCTTGAGACTGAGGGTGGTAGGCTGAGCTGGTGACGTGGGTAACGCCTAGCTTGGCTAGCGCTTCCTGAAAATGGTGGCTGGTGAAGTTGCTGCCTTGGTCTGTTTGAACGATTCTAGGTAATCCAAAGGTAGTGAAAAACCGGGTCATGGCTCTGACTACCGTCTTTGCCTTAATGTTCCGTAAGGGGAACGCCTCGGGAAAACGGGTACTTGAACACATAAAGGTAAGTAGGTACTCGTTGCCCGCCTTGGTTTTAGGCAAGGGACCTACACAGTCCATGATGATTTTAGAAAAGGGTTCTTCTAACACAGGAATCGGATTCAAAGGGGCCTTAGGAATTTTCTGGTTTGGCTTCCCGGCCAACTGACAGTTCGTGCAACTTTTGCAGTAACGCGACACATCATTTCTCATTCTTGGCCAAAAAAAACAGTTCTTTGATCTTCGCCATTGTTTTCGTGACTCCTGGGTGCGCTGACATCGGATGGTCATGTGCCAGTTTCAGTATTTCATGCCGATAAGGTGGAGGGACCCACAGCTGGTTTTTACCCAACCATGGTTCGGCAGGTGAGGCATCCACCGGTACAGATCGACGAAAGAAGAGGTCGTTCTCGGAGAAATACTCCCCATCGTCAGCTGAGAGTGATTTTTCGACTATTGCTTTTAGTTCCGCGTCGACTTGTTGAGCTTTAATGATGTCTTCCTGAGATATCCTTAGGGGTAAGCCCAGGCTTGTGTTCTCTGGAAGCATAGACTCCAGTTTGGGAGTCGAATTTCTTGACGATGATGGTAGGTGTGGTCCAGACGTTGTGTCAGCCAATTGTTTGGTCTGGCTTCTTGTCACCACACATGCAGGATAAGTTCATTATCATTATCTTGAAATGTTGACAAAGGGTTTTGAACCGTATAGGGGTATACTTTGCTTCCCGCAAGGTCATTCCCTAGAAGCAGGTGTACTCCTGGGACAGGAATACTATCTATCACACCTAAAATGACTTCACCTTCGACGAGATGATGTTTCAGGGAAAACTTGTGTAGAGGGACCACGGTGGATTCTGCCCCCACTCCTTGGATAATGGAAACATTTCCGGTGTTCGTCTCCGGTGTAATGTCCATTGAGCTTTTCAAAAGAAGTGACTGTGACGCTCCTGTGTCTCTTAGGACGGTGATATTCCGCTGAGACAACGGATCACCTGGTTTGCTAATGACAGCCTCTGCAATGAAAGATGAAAAGTCAACCTTTCTCGATCCCTCGAGATCGGTAGACTCGGAAGAAACTGGATGGTGGCGTGAACAGTCAAAATGTGACTGAACGTAATGGGTGGAGACTTGATTTCCTTCCTGTGGACACTTAGGGTTAGTGTCATTCTGAAGACTAGAGTTCAGATTTGAACTGGCTGCTTGATGGATGAGAGCATTGTGCGCTGAGGTACGCACAACCTCTCTGTTAACTTGATGACGCTTATAGCAGTCCTTTAGAAAGTGACCAGGTCTCTTGCAGTATTGGCATACTGCTCGACGACTGAGAGTGGATCTGGGCTTCTCTCTGGACTGTAACGACTTCAAGGATTGGCCAACAGGGGGACTGTTGCCAAAAAGGGGAAGTACAGGATTGAGGCGTTTTCCTGACACTTGTGGTCTCTTATGAACCAACGTATACGTGTCAGCCGACTCAGCAGCCTTCTTGATGTCGACTATCCTATTATCCAGGATATGTAGACGGATGTCTTCAGGTAGGGAATTTAGGAATTCCTCCCTCAGAACAAGTGACTTGAGTTTCTCAAACTCTGAAACTTCCTCTGAATTTAGCCACCTTGAGAAAATTTTCTCTTTTTCGAAGAGAAATTCCACATAGGATTGAGTGGGTAGCTTGCGGAGTGTTCGGAATTTTATCCGATAGGCCTCTGGAGTCAATTCGTAGGCTTTCAAAATGGCAGTCTTGACCAGCCCATAGTTAGTTTGAACGTCTTGAGAGAGTGCCTGATATGTGTTTTCAGCTTTTCCTGTAAGAACCGTGCTCAATAAAGCAGTAATGGAAGTTTCGGGCCATTCACATGCCTTCGCTAAACTCTCGAATGAGTTAAAGAAGACAACCAAATCTATTTCATTAAACTTAGGACACGTCTGGCTTTCTGACCTAGATAACTCTAGCCTTGAGCGGCGCTTTTACAAAGCCCCACTGGATTAAGAAACAACTAACTAGAACTGAACCTAGTGTTTAAACCAACAACTCGTACAACAGATTACATGCCGGCGAGTCCCCACTTTTGTAACGGACACCAATCTATCAGCCAGATAGTTGGCGAACGCTCCCGGATTCGTTTAACTGATTATGCACAGATGGCGACAAGCCTAAATAAAAGAAAGTTAACACACTAGTTCGCTAGGACTCGTAATTGATGTCTAGGGGAAACACTAGAGAAACTACTGATGCCAACAATACATTTAATCTGCATATAACTTGTATGAGTGTACAAAGTCGTGGCAGAACACTAGATTTATACAGGAATAGAATAGATTTACAGAATGAACAAAACCCAACTTACAATTCGTGGGAAAAAATAATATGATACACTATCACAGCTTTTAACACTTCAGAAAAACCACCACAGTATACACAACGTTGCTATAAGCATAAAGAATTACTTAACCACAAATAATATAAGAATATGCTACTTAAACAACTTAGTACTAAACGGCAACACACAGGGCTTATGTCTCTCAACGACGTCTGATCAATGAACTGCCTCGAGACATCTGTGCGCAGTCTATTTATAGACTTAGGCAACATGGAAGGTCACCTTCAAATCATAAGGCCATTGGTTGGGGTGGTCATCTGGTCTGAATCAATCAATCATATCTTGATGGAAAATTTCTGAGTCTAAGACTCTCTTAGTAAGACAGCGGAAAAAACCGGTCATTGCACCACAGACCATATATGGTATTATAACAAAATGTAAAAATAAACATTACCAGACCTAAGTAGGTCACAGGCTAAACCACTCGGCTAAACTATTCGGCTAAACCACTCGGCTAAACCACTCGGCTAAGCCATTCGGCTAAACCACTCGGCTAAACCACTCGGCTAAACCACTCGGCTAAACCACTCGGCTAAACCACTCGGCTAAACCACTCGGCTAAACCACTCGGCTAAACCACTCGGCTAAACCACTCGGCTAAACCACTCGGCTAAACCACTCGGCTAAACCACTCGGCTAAACCATTCGGCTAAACCACTCGGCTAAACCACTCGGCTAAACCACTCGGCTAAACCACTCGGCTAAACCACTCGGCTAAACCACTCGGCTAAACCATTCGGCTAAACCACTCGGCTAAACCACTCGGCTAAACCACTCGGCTAAACCACTCGGCTAAACCATTCGGCTAAACCACTCGGCTAAACCACTCGGCTAAACCACTCGGCTAAACCACTCGGCTAAACCACTCGGCTAAACCACTCGGCTAAACCACTCGGCTAAACCACTCGGCTAAACCACTCGGCTAAACCATTCGGCTAAACCACTCGGCTAAACCACTCGGCTAAACCATTCGGCTAAACCACTCGGCTAAACCACTCGGCTAAACCACTCGGCTAAACCACTCGGCTAAACCACTCGGCTAAACCACTCGGCTAAACCATTCGGCTAAACCACTCGGCTAAACCACTCGGCTAAACCACTCGGCTAAACCACTCGGCTAAACCATTCGGCTAAACCATTCGGCTAAACCACTCGGCTAAACCACTCGGCTAAACCACTCGGCTAAACCACTCGGCTAAACCACTCGGCTAAACCACTCGGCTAAACCATTCGGCTAAACCACTCGGCTAAACCACTCGGCTAAACCACTCGGCTAAACCACTCGGCTAAACCATTCGGCTAAACCATTCGGCTAAACCACTCGGCTAAACCACTCGGCTAAACCACTCGGCTAAACCACTCGGCTAAACCATTCGGCTAAACCATTCGGCTAAACCACTCGGCTAAACCACTCGGCTAAACCACTCGGCTAAACCACTCGGCTAAACCACTCGGCTAAACCATTCGGCTAAACCACTCGGCTAAACCACTCGGCTAAACCACTCGGCTAAACCACTCGGCTAAACCACTCGGCTAAACCACTCGGCTAAACCACTCGGCTAAACCACTCGGCTAAACCACCTGCTGAGACCAGGGCCCCATGTCCCGACTAACCTTTCCCCCTGCCCCAACAAATCCTTGCCCCACGCTGTCTCGCAGGTGAGCAGTCGTTGGGGCTTTATTGACTGGAGCCCTTTATCATGAGTTTATATGTCGGCAGCCTACATGACGGGGTCCATTTGTTTCTGGCCCCTTTGACGTAGTCGATTTGATGGGGCTCTTATGTCGGGGCCGTTTTGACGGGGTCGTTTTGTCATTGGCCGTTTTGACACCTCACGTTAATAATCATATCTATATCCCGAGTTGCCATCCCCCACAGTTTTATAGAAAAATATTCGAGAAAGTTTAGGGGAGATCACTCTCGTTTTATTTGGTAAATATTTTAGTACAGTAACTTCGTTCTGGCTGATCTGCCCTTATCAAAGCTAATGTTCCGCTACCAGTTTCAGTACAGGGGACATTAGTCGTAATAATTTATGTGTATTACTCAGTTAATTCCCTTAGGTTAGGGTTTTTGTAAAACGTTCTCAAAACAACTATACAGCATTCCCAAAACAAACAAAAAACATTCCCGAAACATACAACATTCCCAAAACAAACATACAACCAGTAGTTAAATTATTGAATTACCTCACCAGTAGTTAAATTATTGAATTACCTCACCAGTAGTTAATTGATTGATTTACCTCACCAGTACTTAAATTATTGAATTACCTCACCAGTAGTTAAATAATTGATTTACCTTGTTTCTTATCGGCAGGTGACATTAGAAAAGTTAAATAATTGATTTACCTTGTTTCTTATCGGCAGGTGACATTAGAAAAGTTAAATAATTGATTTACCTTGTTTCTTATCGGCAGGTGACATTAGAAAAGTTAAATAATTGATTTACCTTGTTTCTTATCGGCAGGTGACATTAGAAAAGTTAAATAATTGATTTACATTGTTTCTTATCGGCAGGTGACATTAGAAAAGTTAAATAATTGATTTACATTGTTTCTTATCGGCAGGTGACATTAGAAAAGTTAAATAATTGATTTACCTTGTTTCTTATCGGCAGGTGACATTAGAAAAGTTAAATAATTGATTTACCTTGTTTCTTATCGGCAGGTGACATTAGAAAAGTTAAATAATTGATTTACCTTGTTTCTTATCGGCAGGTGACATTAGAAAAGTTAAATAATTGATTTACCTTGTTTCTTATCGGCAGGTGACATTAGAAAAGTTAAATAATTGATTTACCTTTTTTCTTATCGGCAGGTGACATTAGAAAAGTTAAATAATTGATTTACCTTGTTTCTTATCGGCAGGTGACATTAGAAAAGATAAGGTGACGCTGGAATCAAGCCAAACCAAACATGTTATGTGATCCACACATCCACCCACACATCCACCCACACATCCACCCACACATACACCCACACATCCACCTACACATCCACCCACACATACACCCACACATACACCCACACATCCACCCACCCACACATCCACCCACACATCCACCTACACATACACATCCATTAACACATTAATCCATCAACCTACACACTCAACCACTGATCCCTACCCCAAAACAAACATACAACTAGTATTGCAACATTCCCAAAACAAACATACAACTAGTATCGAAACATTCCCAAAACAAACATACAACTAGTATTGCAAAATTCACAAAATAAACATACAACTAGTATTGCAACATTCCCCATCTGTATGCCCTCCTTCACTTCGTGACTGATTCACCGGATTGCCTAATGACGAAATGCATCCTGTCTGCCTAATGATGTAATGCCTCCTGTCTGCCTAATGACGAAATAAAATGGAGGGGGTGTCTTCAGCTCATCAAACTTTTATACAAACCAATTGTAAATAAATTTTACTAGATATGCGCGTACACTGTTTCCTGTCCAAATTTTCTTGTGAAATCAAAATAAATAGAATTGGTGTTCGTTGGCTCTGTTCTAATCTGTACTTGCTGGCTACACCAAAGGTAGACTTAGTGGCTACATGGGTAGACTTAGTGGCTACATGGGTAGACTTATAGGCTACATGGGTAGACTAGTGGCTACATGGGTAGACTTATAGGCTACATGGGTAGACTTAGTGGCTACATGGGTAGACTTATAGGCTACATGGGTAGACTTAGTGGCTACATGGGTAGACTTATAGGCTACATGGGTAGACTTATAGGCTACATGGGTAGACTAGTGGCTACATGGGTAGACTTAGTGGTTACATGGGTAGACTTAGTGGCTACATGGGTAGACTTATAGGCTACATGGGTAGACTTATAGGCTACATGGTAGACTAGTGGCTACATGGGTAGACTTATAGGCTACATGGGTAAACTTATAGGCTACATGGGTAGACTAGTGGCTACATGGGTAGACTTAGTGGCTACATGGGTAGACTTAGTGGCTACATGGGTAGACTTAGTGGCTACATGGGTAGACTTATAGGCTACATGGTAGACTAGTGGCTACATGGGTAGACTTATAGGCTACATGGTAGACTAGTGGCTACATGGGTAGACTTATAGGCTACATGGTAGACTAGTGGCTACATGGGTAGAATTAAAGGCTACATGGGTAAACTTATAGGCTACATGGGTAGACTAGTGGCTACATGGGTAGACTTAGTGGCTACATGGGTAGACTTAGTGGCTACATAGGTAGACTTATAGGCTACATGGGTAGACTTAGTGGCTACATGGGTAGACTTATAGGCTACATGGGTAGACTTAGTGGCTACATGGGTTGACTTATAGGCTACATGGGTAGACTTATAGGCTACATGGGTAGACTTAGTGGCTACATGGGTAGACTAGTGGCTACATGGGTAGACTTATAGGCTACATGGTAGACTAGTGGCTACATGGGTAGACTTATAGGCTACATGGGTAGACTAGTGGCTACATGGGTAGACTTAGTGGCTACATGGGTAGACTTAGTGGCTACATGGGTAGACTTATAGGCTACATGGGTAGACTTATAGGCTACATGGTAGACTAGTGGCTACATGGGTAGACTTATAGGCTACATGGTAGACTAGTGGCTACATGGGTAGACTTATAGGCTACATGGGTAGACTAGTGGCTACATGGGTAGACTTAGTGGCTACATGGGTAGACTTAGTGGCTACATGGGTAGACTTATAGGCTACATGGGTAGACTTATAGGCTACATGGTAGACTAGTGGCTACATGGGTAGACTTATAGGCTACATGGGTAAACTTATAGGCTACATGGGTAGACTAGTGGCTACATGGGTAGACTTAGTGGCTACATGGGTAGACTTAGTGGCTACATGGGTAGACTTATAGGCTACATGGTAGACTAGTGGCTACATGGGTAGACTTATAGGCTACATGGTAGACTAGTGGCTACATGGGTAGACTTATAGGCTACATGGTAGACTAGTGGCTACATGGGTAGACTTATAGGCTACATGGGTAAACTTATAGGCTACATGGGTAGACTAGTGGCTACATGGGTAGACTTAGTGGCTACATGGGTAGACTTAGTGGCTACATGGGTAGACTTAGTGGCTACATGGGTAGACTTATAGGCTACATGGGTAGACTTAGTGGCTACATGGGTAGACTTATAGGCTACATGGGTAGACTTATAGGCTACATGGGTAGACTTAGTGGCTACATGGGTAGACTAGTGGCTACATGGGTAGACTTATAGGCTACATGGGTAGACTTAGTGGCTACATGGGTAGACTAGTGGCTACATGGGTAGACTTATAGGCTACATGGGTAGACTTAGTGGCTACATGGGTAGACTTAGTGGCTACATGGGTAGACTTAGTGGCTACATGGGTAGACTTAGTGGCTACATTGGTAGACTTAGTGGCTACATTGGTAGACGTAGTGGCTACATGGGTAGACTTATAGGCTACATGGGTAGACTTAGTGGCTACATGGGTAGACTTAGTGGCTACATGGGTAGACTTATAGGCTACATGGGTAGACTAGTGGCTACATGGGTAGACTTAGTGGCTACATGGGTAGACTTATAGGCTACATGGGTAGACTTATAGGCTACATGGTAGACTAGTGGCTACATGGGTAGACTTATAGGCTACATGGGTAAACTTATAGGCTACATGGGTAGACTAGTGGCTACATGGGTAGACTTATAGGCTACATGGTAGACTAGTGGCTACATGGGTAGACTTATAGGCTACATGGTAGACTAGTGGCTACATGGGTAGACTTATAGGCTACATGGTAGACTAGTGGCTACATGGGTAGACTTATAGGCTACATGGGTAAACTTATAGGCTACATGGGTAGACTAGTGGCTACATGGGTAGACTTAGTGGCTACATGGGTAGACTTAATGGCTACATGGGTAGACTTATACGCTACATGGGTAGACTCAGTGGCTACATGGGTAGACTTATAGGCTACATGGGTAGACTTAGTGGCTACATGGGTAGACTTATAGGCTACATGGGTAGACTTAGTGGCTACATGGGTAGACTAGTGGCTACATGGGTAGACTTATAGGCTACATGGGTAGACTTAGTGGCTACATGGGTAGACTAGTGGCTACATGGGTAGACTTATAGGCTACATGGGTAGACTTAGTGGCTACATGGGTAGACTTAGTGGCTACATGGGTAGACTTAGTGGCTACATGGGTAGACTTAGTGGCTACATTGGTAGCCTTAGTGGCTACATTGGTAGACGTAGTGGCTACATGGGTAGACTTATAGGCTACATGGGTAGACTTAGTGGCTACATGGGTAGACTTAGTGGCTACATGGGTAGACTTATAGGCTACATGGGTAGACTAGTGGCTACATGGGTAGACTTAGTGGCTACATGGGTAGACTTATAGGCTACATGGGTAGACTTATAGGCTACATGGTAGACTAGTGGCTACATGGGTAGACTTATAGGCTACATGGGTAAACTTATAGGCTACATGGGTAGACTAGTGGCTACATGGGTAGACTTAGTGGCTACATGGGTAGACTTAGTGGCTACATGGGTAGACTTATAGGCTACATGGTAGACTAGTGGCTACATGGGTAGACTTATAGGCTACATGGTAGACTAGTGGCTACATGGGTAGACTTATAGGCTACATGGGTAAACTTATAGGCTACATGGGTAGACTAGTGGCTTCATGGGTAGACTTAGTGGCTACATGGGTAGACTTATACGCTACATGGGTAGACTCAGTGGCTACATGGGTAGACTTATAGGCTACATGGGTAGACTTAGTGGCTACATGGGTAGACTTATAGGCTACATGGGTAGACTTATAGGCTACATGGTAGACTAGTGGCTACATGGGTAGACTTATAGGCTACATGGGTAAACTTATAGGCTACATGGGTAGACTAGTGGCTACATGGGTAGACTTAGTGGCTACATGGGTAGACTTATAGGCTACATGGGTAGACTTATAGGCTACATGGTAGACTAGTGGCTACATGGGTAGACCTATAGGCTACATGGTAGACTAGTGGCTACATGGGTAGACTTATAGGCTACATGGTAGACTATTGGCTACATGGGTAGACTTATAGGCTACATGGGTAGACTTATAGGCTACATGGGTAGACTTAGTGGCTACATGGGTAGACTTAGTGGCTACATGGGTAGACTTATAGGCTACATGGGTAGACTAGTGGCTACATGGGTAGACTTAGTGGCTACATGGGTAGACTTAGTGGCTACATAGGTAGACTTAGTGGCTACATGGGTAGACTTATAGGCTACATGGGTAGACTTAGTGGCTACATGGGTAGACTTAGTGGCTACATGGGTAGACTAGTGGCTACATGGGTAGACTTACTGGCTACATGGGTAGACTTAGTGGCTACATGGTAGTGGCTACATGGGTAGACTTAGTGGCTACATGGGTAAACAAGTGGCTACATGGGTAGACTAGTGGCTACATGGGTAGACTTATAGGCTACATGGGTAGACTTAGTGGCTACATGGGTAGACTTATAGGCTACATGGGTAGACAAGTGGCTACATGGGTAGACAAGTGGCTACATGGGTAGACAAGTGGCTACACGGGTAGACTTATAGGCTACATGGGTAGACTTAGTGGCTACATGGGTAGACTTGAGACTACGGTGAATGGAAAAAAAGTCACAGGAAAAAAAACACAGAAAAAAAGTTTTTGCTAGGAAAAAAAGTCAAAGAAATAAAGTCACAGAAGAAAAGTCACAGAAATCTTTTAAGAAATATTGTGATTTAATTGTTGAGAATTTTAAAATTGCTGATGTTTATTGATGTGGGTTGTTTTTGTTTTGGTAGCATAGGGGTCATCCATAAATGACGTCAAGCTTTTTTTGACGATTTTTACCTCCCCCCACTCCCCTCCGTCACACGTCGTCACAAAAAGCCAGACACCCCCCCAAAATGACGTCACACCTCAACCTACAACCCCCCCCCCCCCCCCTCAAAATTGCGGTTGAATTTTTTTAAAACATCGATATTTTTCCAAAATCTTGTCTAAACTATTACAATTTATTAAAACAGTTATATAAAACGAGAAATAACGTCTAAAATTCGTTTTCTAACATTGCTTTTTTATAGTGCAAAAATGTGACGTCGCAACATCTGAACTCCCACTCCCCCTCATCACACATCGTCACAAAATTACGGACCCCCCTCCCCTCCCCCCTACGAGTGTGACGTCATTTAAGGATGACCCCCATATTAATAAACGTTAAAAGCATTAGGATCTTATAGCAATAATACGTAAAATAATATGCTGTAATTTACACAGTAGCCTCAACTTTCGTTACGTGTTTAGTTAAATACGCGGTAAAAAATTAATTACATGAGAAATTATGGTACATCATTGTGCTTTGTATATTTGTTTTTGCCGTTGGCCATTCCTTGGTCAGCTTCTCAGTCGGTCTTGACCGACCATATCGTGTGTTGACGTATTGCGTCAAAGCAAGCCTTTGTACCGTGTCGGCTTTCTGTTTTGATCCTATGCTTGTTTACGTAATAAGCAGAGTTTCTTCCAGGCATCTCTTCGGGGGGGGGGGGGCAACCTCCCCCCCCCCCCCGAAAATTTTTTACCGCCTCCCCCCCCCCCTCCCCCGAACAAAATGAAATTTATATAATTTATATAGAAAATATATACTTTTAACAGTGTCCGCCCCGCCCGAAGAAAGTTTACCGCCCCCCCCCCCCGGGGAAATGTGGTCATGTAGTTGGTCGAACTATTGTTACGGTCAGTTGATGGCAGTAAGTCAGATTAGCAATGTCTTTGTTGCCATTTCACGCTAATTTAAAACCACGATGAAAATCGAGAAGGCTGGAACATTATAATATATAAAGCTCAATTCTGTATGTAATACGTTTGTTTGTCGTTGACATACTTCTATGGATGTAAGTGTTAGACTATTATCGTGCTCATAGTCTAAATTTATAAGTTAAAAAATTACTATTGAAAGTGTTGGGAAATAATTTTCATTTTTCAAACTGATTGTAATAATTGTCGGCATGTTCATTAAACACAATTTAAAAAAAAAAAAAATTCTAATTATGTCTGAAATTTTTTTATATTTAGTCCTTTAGCACTTACTTCCCTTTGATAAATTAGGAAAACACAATTTCTTCCCTTTATAAAACATTGCATTAGTGGAAAAGAATTTACTTTTTATTACTTTGCTTTGGTGTTGGGAAAAAAAATTTACATAATTAGCGGGGATTGATCAAGTGCAAATGTTGCAGGTATTTTACGAATAAGCTTGGAGTATTATAATTGTTCATTTGGTTTGGTTTGGCACCTACGTTCGTTTAAAAGTGAGTGCAAAAGACTATGAATAAGTTGGGGTACTATAGTCGATTATTAAGCTGAAACAGGCGATTCTGCCCCGGGCTAGACTGTGAGCACTTTGCGTTTATGTTCGCGTTAGTGTTTTCTTTGTGTTTAGGTTGGGTTTGCGTTAGTGGTTGCGTTTTGATTTGGTTCGTTTTTGTTCTTTCTTTTTTCGTTTTCGTTTGTGTTTTTTTCTTTGGGTTTGTGTTTGTATTTGTGTTTGTGGTTGGTTTTGCGTTTGGATTTGGATTGTTTTCGTTTGCTTTTTCGTTTGTGTTTTTTTTCTTTGGGTTTGTGTTTGTGGTTGGTTTTGCGTTTGGATTTGGTTTGTTTTCATTTGCTTTATCGTTTTTTTTTCATTGTGTTCGTATGGTGTTTGTGGTTGTGGTTGGGTTTGTTGTTAGGTTTTTGTTTTCGTTTTTATTTGTAATTGTGTTAGCGTTATGTTTGCGTTTTGTTGTTTTGGTTGGTTGTGGTTTGAGTGGGCAATGCCGGGTTTATGATGATTACTAAACACATAGGTAATGGTCTTTAACAGAAAGGTTTTTCACAGAAGCCAGAGCAGGGCCTGGCCGGGACGGCTAGTCTAATATATAAAGCTCAATTCTGTATGTAACACATATGTTTGTCGTGGATCTTCGATGGATTTAAGTGTTAGATAATTAAAGTCCTTATGGTCTAAATTTATGAGTTAAAAAATTAATATTGAAAGTTTTGGGAAATAATTTTCATTTATCAAACCAAAAGTAATAATTTTCGGCATGTTCATTAAACACAAGTTTTAAAAAAAATATCATCTTTTACAAAAATTCTAATTACGTCTTTATTTAGTCCTTTAGCACTTACTTCCCTTTGATAAATTAGGAAAACACAATTACTTCCCTTTATAAAACCATTGCATTAGTGGAAAAGAAATTACTTTTTATTACTTTTTTTGTTGTTGGGAAAAAAAATAATTACATAATTAGCGGGGATTGATCAAGTGCAAATGTTGTAGGTATTTTACCAATAAGCTTGGAGTATTATAATTGTTCATTTGGTTTGGTTTGGCACCTACGTTCGTTTAAGTGAGTGCAAAAGACTATGAATAAGTTGGGGTACTATAGTCGTTTATTAAGCTAAAACAGGCGATTCCGCCCCGGGCTAGACTGTGAGTACTTTGCGTTTATGTTCGCGTTAGTGTTTTCATTGTGTTTAGGTTGGGTTTGCATTAGTGGTTGCGATTTGATTTGGTTCGTTTTTGTTCTTTCTTTTTTCGTTTTTGTTTGTGTTTTTTCTTTGGGTTTGTATTTGTGTTTTTGGTTGGTTTTGCGTTTGGATTTGGTTTGTTTTCGTTTGCTTTTTCGTTTTTTTTGTGTGTTGTTATTGGTTGGTATTGGTGTTTGTGGTTGTGGTTGGGTTTGTTGTTAGGTTTTTGTTTTCGTTTGCTTTTGTGTTTGTTTTTTCTTTGTGTTTGTATTGGTGTTTGTGATTGTGGTTGGGTTTGTTGTTAGGTTTTTGTTTTCGTTTGTATTTGTAATTGTGTTAGCGTTATGTTTGCGTTTTGTTGTTTTGGTTGGTTGTGGTTTGGGTGGGCAATGCCGGGTTTATGGTGATTACTAAACACACAGGTCATGGTCCTAAACAGAAATGTTTTTCACAGAAGCCAGAGCAGGGCCTGGCCGGGACGGCTAGTCTAATATATAAAGCTTAATTCTGTATGTAACATGTAATAAGTATGTTTGTCGTTGACATACTTCTATGGATTTAAGTGTTAGATTATTATCGTGCTCATAGTCTAAATTTATAAGTTAACATTTTTTTATTGAAAGTGTTGGGAAATAATTTTCATTTTTCAAACTGATTGTAATAATTGTCGGCATGTTCATTAAACCCAATTTAAAAAAAAATTATCATCTTTTACAAAAATTCTAATTATGTCTGAAAATTTTTTATATTTAGTCATTTAGCACTTACTTCCCTTTGATAAATTAGGAAAACACAATTACTTCCCTTTATAAAATATTGCATTAGTGGAAAAGAATTTACTTTTTATTACTTTGTTTAGGTGTTGGGAAAAAAAATTACATAATTAGCGGGGATTGATCAAGTGCAAATGTTGTAGGTATTTTACCAATAAGCTTGGAGTATTATAATTGTTCATTTGGTTTGGTTTGGCACCTACGTTCGTTTAAGTGAGTGCAAAAGACTATGAATAAGTTGGGGTACTATAGTCGATTATTAAGCTGAAACAGGCGATTCTGCCCCGGGCTAGACTTTGAGCACTTTGCGTTTATGTTCGCGTTAGTGTTTTCTTTGTGTTTAGGTTGGGTTTGCGTTAGTGGTTGCGTTTTGATTTGGTTCGTTTTTGTTCTTTCTTTTTTCGTTTTCATTTGTATTTTTTTTCTTTGGGTTTGTGTTTGTATTTGTGTTTGTGGTTGGTTTTGCTTTTGGATTTGGTTTGTTTTCGTTTGCTTTTTCGTTTGTGTTTTTTTTCTTTGGGTTTGTGTTTGTATTTGTGTTTGTGGTTGGTTTTGCTTTTGGATTTGGTTTGTTTTCGTTTGCTTTTTCGTTTGTGTTTTTTTCTTTGGGTTTGTGTTTGTGGTTGGTTTTGCGTTTGGATTTGGTTTGTTTTCGTTTGCTTTTTCGTTTTTTTTTCATTGTGTTCGTATTGGTGTTTGTGGTTGTGGTTGGGTATGTTCTTAGGTTTTTGTTTTCGTTTGCTTTTTTGTTTGTTTCTTTTTTGTGTTTGTATTGGTGTTTGTGGTTGTGGTTGGGTTTGTTGTTAGGTTTTTGTTTTCGTTTGTATTTGTAATTGTGTTAGCGTTATGTTTGCGTTTTGTTGTTTAGGTTTTGGTTGGTTGTGGTTTGGGTGGGCAATTCCGGGTTTATGATGATTAATAAACACACAGGTAATGGTCTTTAACAGAAAGGTTTTTCACAGAAGCCAGAGCAGGGCCTGGCTGGGACGGCTAGTGTTATATATATATATATATATATATATATATATATATATATATATATATATATATATATATATATATATATATATATATATAGCGGAATTAAAGCATACACACTTCATTCTAAATACTTTTACCACTTTTACCTTTGCTATAAATATTACTATACTTATACAACCCACGCACACTAAGTTACAGTTAATTAATTTAAGTTCATTTGCACTAGCTTAATATTTAACACATAAACGTATTATCAAATTCCATGCAAAGATATAATTGTGACTTTTTTTCCTGTGACTTTTTTTTCCTGTGACTTTTATTTCATACAGTCGAGGCTACATTGGTAGGGTTGGTGGCTACAATGGTATACCAAATGATGTAGTTGTGGGGGTCTAAAATTGTTGGGTTGCTGTGGACTGACCACGGCAGGTTGGAGCTGAGATGGCGCCAGCAGTTAACATGCAGCGTAATGACCCCTTGTGGGGGTGGACAAAAGGGGCACCGGTCAGATGCAGGGGGGGGGTGAGGTTGAAAGGCCAGTGGCGTGACAGATGGTTTTCTGAAGCTGTGACCTGGTGGTCAAGTCTAGCCCGTGGGTCAAGTCTGGCCCGTGGGTCAACCCTGGCCGCAGGTCTCTGACGTCATGTCTCAAGACTGTCTTTTTATATCATTTACAATCAAGACTGTCTTTTTATATCATTTATAATCAAGACTGTCTTTTTATATCATTTACAATCAAGACTGTCTTTTTATATCATTTACTATCAAAGCTGTACTACGGGGTTAGGGTAACAACAACTCTACTATACAGGGCATATGGTGTAACGACTGTACTATACATGGCATATGGTGTAACGACTGTACTATACAGGGCATATGGTGTAACGACTGTACTATACAGGGCATATGGTGTAACGACTGTACTATACAGGGCATATGGTGTAACGACTGTACTATACAGGGCATATGGTGTAACGACTGTACTATACAGGGCATATGGTGTAACGACTGTACTATACAGGGCATATGGTGTAACGACTGTACTATACAGGGCATATGGTGTAACGACTGTACTACACAGGGCATATGGTGTAACGACTGTACTATACTGGGCATATGGTGTAACGACTGTACTATACAGGGCATATGGTGTAACAAGTGTGCTATAAAAGGCATATGATGTTGTTAATTAATTTCAAGCATATTTTCTACTCTCACGCTCGAAAGCTTAAGGCTGTTTCAATGACTTGATCAAACTCTACACGTGTCATGTGTTGAGTAGTTTCAATGACTTGATCAAACTCTACACGTGTCATGTGTTGAGTAGTTTCAATGACTTGATCAAACTCTACACGGGTCATGTGTTGAGTAGTTTCAAATTCATTTTATCAAACGACATTTTTGTTTTCTGAATGGATGAGGAATCAAATTTAAATTAGTTTTAAAATCGTGTTAAACAAAGCTCAATTGTAAGCGTGTGTACTAAAGTACTGTGTACATAACTATGTGTGCGTACGTGTGTGTGTGTGTGTGTGTGTGTGTGTATATATAGAGGCTGTTAAACTGGTGAACGGAAAAAAAGTCACAGGAAAAAAAAAACACAGAAAAAAAGTCACAGTTTTTGCTAGGAAAAAAAGTCACAGAGGAAAAATTTTATCGGAAAAAAAGTCACAGAAATAAAGTCACAGAAAAAAGCCACAAAAATATTTTTAGAAATATTTTTATTAATTTGTTAAGAATTGTAAAATTTTGTATGTTTATTGTTGTGGGTTGTATTTTTTGATAGCATAAATTATTTATAGACGTTAAAAGCATTATGATTTATAACAATTGTAAGTAAAAATACTCTAAGATAATTAACACAACAACTTTTGTTACGTATTTAGTTAAATACGCGGTAGAAAAGTTAATTATAAAAGAAATTTCAGCACATTTTGCCGTAGGCTATTCTCTGGTCGGCCTCTCCTCAGTAGGCATTGTCCGAACATATTTTGTGTTGTTGACGTTATGCGTCAATGACAGCCTTTGAACCTTGTCGGCTTTCTGTTTTGATCCTAAGTTTTGTTATGTAATGAGCGTGATCGTGATAAATGTGGGCAGTAAAGGTGGTTGTACTAAACATAACTATTGTTGCCATGAGTTGAGGGCAGCAAGTCAGATGAACTTACCATTTCATGGTAATTTGATATTGGTATTTAAAATAAAAACACGATGAAAAACGAGGACTTTGGAGCATACTAATCTTAAGTTTAAAATAATTACAATCTACATACTTCTTATAAATATTTTTAGATGAATTTTAAAAATCCTATGCGTATACAGCCTACACACATTACATTACATTTAATTAATCCTAAGTTAATTTGCACTCTCTAAATATTTAATACATAAAAGTATTAACAAATATCATGCAAATATATATTTGTGACTTTTTTCCTTGTGACTTTTTTTCCTGTGACTTTTTTTTCCTGTGACTTTCCTGTGACGCCTGTATCGTGGTGAGGGGAATGCACATGGTAGTGGTACTCTTTAAATGGTAGTAGATCACGTGATCAAACACGACACTCTCACAGCAGCCCTAACAGGCATGTATAAATTTGTCATCTAGTCGATATAGGTATTTGTGCTAAATTTCTCTTTTGCATATTTTTCGCTTTTTTTCCGTTTGCGCTTTTTCTGTTTGCGCTTTTTTCTGTGTGCGCTTTTTTCTCTTTGCGCTTTTTTCCGTGTGCGCTTTCTTCCGTTGCGCTTTTTATTTGGCGCTTTTTTCCGTTGCGCTTTTTTCCGTTGCGCTTCTTTCTGGGAACCATTTTAACTATATCGCCTGTGAAATATGCCCACTATATCGACTGTGAAATATGCCCACTATATCGCCTGTGAAATATGCCCGCTGTACCGCCTGTGAAATATGCCCACTATATCGCCTGTGAAATATGCCCACTATATCGCCTGTGAAATATGCCCGCTGTAACGAATGTGAAATATGCCCACTATATCGCCTGTGAAATATGCCCACTATATCGCCTGTGAAATATGCCCGCTGTACCACGCCTACGCCCGCTAGAAGGCTGACCTGTCCAAGATTTCCCCACAAACTACTTGACTTGTGTTCTACAATTATCTCCCCTCCAAGCTTTTCATCCATTTCACCCGGTCTCTCTTCCTCACCCCCACCCCTGTTGTTAGTTCTCGCCTTGTTTCTCAGAGCAACTCCAAGCTAGACCACAAGCATCGGGGTTGGGGGGGGGGAGGGAGGGAGGCTAAAAAGAAAATTCTCTTTCATCGGATCAAAACATTTTGGTGCCTGGGCAGCGGCAGAAGATTCCAGTGGCCATTTCATGTTGGCCATTAGAGCCCAATGGCCATTTCATGTTGGCCATTAGAGTCCAGTGGCCATTAGAGCCAAGGGGAAATTTCAGATCGGCCAGCACGTTGAAGGTTTCTTAAGACTGGCCCATCGGTCAGTTGGCCCACCGGTCAGTTGGCCCACCGGTCAGTTGGCCCACCGGTCAGTTGGCCCACCGGTCAGCTGGCCCACCGGTCAGCTGGCCCACCGGTCAGCTGGCCCACCGGTCAGTTGGCCCGACAATAATTTGGCCCACCACTAACACACCTTAAGCCCATGTCATCACCTGACCTTGGGGGTCAGCACACAGCGTGACGTCAGAGATGTGTCAAGCAGCGCATGTGTAGGCCAGCACCGGACAGATGGTCAGCACACAGCGTGACGTCAGAGATGTGTCAAGCAGCGCATGTGTAGGCCAGCACCGGACAGATGGTCAGCACACAGCGTGACGTCAGAGATGTGTCAAGCAGCGCATGTGTAGGCCAGCACCGGACAGATGGTCAGCACACAGCGTGACGTCAGAGATGTGTCAAGCAGCGCATGTGTAGGCCAGCACCGGACAGATGGTCAGCACACAGCGTGACGTCAGCACACAGCCGACCTTGCGGGGTCAGTTGCTGTAACTCCCTTATTCAATCTGGGCGTGCAAGGGGGGGGAGGATATGGATGGATTCAAGTGGCTTACGGGGAGGGGGTACGAGTGGCGTACGGGGAGGGGGTACGAGTGGCGTACGGGGAGGGGGTACGAGTGGCTTACGGGGAGGGGGTACGAGTGGCTTACGGGGAGGGGGTACGAGTGGCTTAAGGGGAGGGGGTACGAGTGGCTTAAGGGGAGGGGTTCAAAACACTTAACTTTGGGGAATTTTGGGGCATTAAAACTAGTGTTTTGAACGGACACACATTTTGAAAATTCATAAAGAATTAGTTTGAAGATATGCACTTAAAATTTTTAGCGGATTGCCCCAAAATATGGAAGAAGATTATGAATTGATTGTTTATTGGGCTTAAAAAATGTTATATTTTGTGAATGGTGGAAAACCTACGAAGGGGTTAATTTTTCAAGATGGCCGCCGTTGTCATAGTTACCAAGATTTTTTTCAAAAATTTTTTTTAGTGGTAATGCATATGCAGATGTATCTTAATAAAGCTGTAAAAAAATAACTGTTTTCTAACGAGTATTAAAAAAGTTTTTTTTTTTACCGGAGCCTTCCCCCTTAAGACTTACAGTGAATGAATCTATTCTGTGCTGCTTTTATAGGTATACAAACGACTCAGCATTGATTCATTAGTTCCCCCAATTAAACTCTTAGTTATTTCTTTCAGGCCTAGAAGTTATAAGAACAAAAAATCGGCAGTTCTTGTGTTAAAAATACCAGCTCAACGAGTGAAAAGCATCCAGAGGCGTAACTAGGGGAGGGCGAGGAGGGCGGCCGCCCCGGGCACCGACCCTAGGGGTGCGCCAAAAGGGGTTGAAAAAACATTTAAAAGCTCATTTTAAAATTTAGTTTTGAATTATAAACAGTCACAATAAAGAAATCTAACGGCCAAGGCCCTGTGCATACTGATTTAACTGTTCTCTTCCTTGATTTTGTAACTGTAAAACATATACCCTTAGGAAATAGTGACAAGAAAAAACCGCTTACCAGCTTTTCTTGATGGGGGCGGGGGCGCTTTTTCAAAGACTAAAATCGGAAAAATTTACTCTGGATTAGTGAGTAGATAACCGTTAGAAAAGAAAGCCATTGTACTAAAGCGTGTTATACGATTGTGTAGCATTAAAAAAAGAGTCAGTGACGTTTAAAATCTTTATTCAAAGATAGTGAGGAGGGGGGGGGGGGTTGAGGCATTTTCACCAACAAAAAACCGCAGGCTTTGTACTGGATCGGTGAGTAGATAACTCCTTTAACACTTACAAAAGAAACCAATTGTAATAATCTAATAACGCTTAATGTACGATTTCACTACCCAGTTTTGCTAAGACATGACGCGACTAGTTCTTTGTATGATTCTTACGATTCTCTCGACTTAACGTGAGTGATCAGATACTTTTACTTGATTGCATTACATCTTACCTGGACCACTGCATTAAAGAGAAATAAATATCACGGATTCTAGAATCACTATCCGTCAGTAAAATAGCATACGGTCGAGCGGGTGGTTGGAAAGCAACACTCTATGCCAAAATTTTACGAGAAGAAAATTAGTATATTGTACTGAATGGATTACTTTTTTAAATTGCTTTTTTCATAACACTTTGTTCAACCAAAATTGATAATTTAAAATTGTAATATACTATTATCGAAATTGATCTAAAGACACGACCAAATGTAGACCAAAAAAAGCTTGCACCTTCTACAAAGTACACCTAAAGCAGTGGTTCTTAACGTTTTGGAGGTACTAAACCCCACCTGTTTCATAGCGCATTTACTGAGCCCTTCTTAATAGTTGTATCGTCCACACTGACAAAATCCGACCGTGAATCATATGAGTTGGGTGTTTGTCTTGACTTCCGTGAAAGCACTGAGACTGAATTAGCGAACCTCTTGGGTTCGATGGAACCCACTGTTCTAAAACTCTTCTGATTTTCTTCTTTTATTAGTTTCGGCTTCCTAATGAGCATAGGCGTAGGCAACACTTCAACTCACTTGATTTTTATGAAGATCGAACTCTTATAATCCAGCATCCCCCTTCTCTATTTCAAACGATTTCCTTCAGGTCTTCAGGACTTATTTAGTCTTTTTCTCTTCCTCTTTCCCCGTGAGCTTCACACAAGCACCTGTATAGTGATGTTATTTTTGTTCTGTCTCATATTGTGCCTTAACCACCACTTTTTTATTCTCCACGGTCTGTAACCTAGCTCCGAGTAAAAGAGACTTCACATTTAGCTATAGATCCTGAATGAATTTTTTTGACAATGCATTTGAATTCCACATTGACTTAGAATGTTAAAACGCATTTTATCGCTGCTGATTCTAATCAGAACGTCATGGGCGGTGCCAAGATCTTTAAACCGATTATTATATCTTCTTTAACCAGTACAATTAGTTCTGCATTTGTTGTTGACTGTGTGCGAGAAGGCAGCACACATCTAATAATTCCAAGACTTCGAACTATTGTGTCCGTTGGACTCTAATTGGTTTCCTCTAGCTTGTTTCATTATACAGTTAACCAGTCAATGAAATACCCTCATGTACAATAATTTGCTATGAAATGTCAATTGTATAAAATTGTATAAAATTAATTTAACAAACTTCCAACAATATACTATATCATAACACAGACCAGTGTATCTTCCAGACTTTTTTCTCCGGGGGGCCACTTGAAATTTTCGGGGGGGGGGGGGGGGGGTGGCGGTAGACTTTCTTCGGGGGGGGGGGGGGGCGGACACTGCTAGAAGTATATATATTCTATATAAATTATATAAATTTCATTTCGTTCGGGGGGGGGGGGGGGCGGTAAAAAAATTTGAAGAGATGCCTGGAAGAAACTCTGACATAGACTGTTCCAAAGATAAAACATAAAAAGACTTAACCCAGATAAGGTTTATTTTTTTCTTACATAACTTATCATTTTTAAAGGATAATGTGTCTTAAGGGGAAATTGAATTTGCGTCGAGTAAAGTTTTAGGGAGGACAATCATCGTGATTTTTAACTTTTTTCCGGACTGTCGCACACACACACACACGCACACACACACTCACACATACACACACACACACACATATATATATATATATATATATATATATATATATATATATATATATATATATATATATATATATAAATGGGGGGGGGGCGCCAAACTGAAAGTTCGCCCCGGGCGCCGGGAGGGGTCGCTACACCTCTGAAAGCATCAGATGTAGCTGTATAGAGTCATTGCATATGACGTCACGGATCGTTCAGTATGTAAACACCCGCCATTGCCTAAGAAAAAAGCGGCAATTTTTACAAGCGGGGGGAGGGAGGGGCAGGAGCGTAGCGAACAGGGGAGGGCTGGTGGGTTCGAACATATGTCCCCGGGCGCCGATCGAAAGTTTGAGGGGGGGATGCAAATACAAATCTTGAGGGGGGGGGTGCAAATCGAAAGTTTGAAGGGGGGTGCAAATCGAAAGTTTGAAGGGGGGTGCAAATCGAAAGTTTGAGTGGGGGGTGCAAATCGAAATCTTGAGGGGGGGGGGGTGCAAATCGTAAGTTTGGGGGGGGGGGGGGGTGCAAATCGAAAAGTTTGTCCCCGGACGCCGGGAAGGGTCGCTACGCCTCTGCTTGACAATCATATAAATTAAATGCTATCAGAACTTGGAGTTATGCACGCTGTATCCTAGATCTGTATGCGCTATATGCGCTCATGTTTTAAGTTTAACGTACAGACGTTTAAATCACATTTAGGCCTACCCAAACACTTCATCAATTGACGGGATATTATCATATTATGGAACCCACTCCCCCTGACCAAAAACAAACTTCACATAGATCCAGAGGCGTAGCGACCCATCCCGGGGATAAACTTTTAATTTGGCGCCCCCCCCCCCCATATATTTTTTAATATTTATAATTCAGAACTGCAGCTAGAATGAGCTTTTAATTATTTTTTCAACCCATTTTGGCGCCCCTAGGGTCGGCGCCCGGGGACAGATGCCCCCTCTCCCCCTCACACGTCGCTACGCCTCTGCATAGATCTAGTATTAATTTGTATTTTAATCATATTAAATTTGAAAAAAAAAACAAGTTTAAAACAAACAACTATTTATTGCAACATTTAAAAAAGTTTATAAAAATCTGCATAAATGGTAATTATAAATATTAAAAAATAAAAGAAATAGTGAAACTATTTAGCTGTAGGTTCACCGGAAGTGTAAGGCAGCAGAAGTAGCACCGGTGAGAAGTCAAAAAAGTCAGGAGGTCACAGAAATATGAATATAACTTATTACAGGAATAAATTAACCGGGCAATATTGCATCAATGAAGTACACAGGTTTAATTATTGCAAATTTAAAAAGTTAGTGTTAATCTATCATTTTACGTACCCAAAACGATAGATTACCCCTTAGTCTACTAATCTAATTTACAAATTTAAAATGTAATGACTAAAAAAAAAAAAAAATGACTAAAAGTAAAATCAGAAATTTAATTAATTTAATCTTCATTGTCTGTCCCTACTATCCGCCACTCACACATCACTCACCTACATTCTCTTGTACTTTATACTTTTCAATTTCATTAACAACGTATTATTAGATCTAGATTCTACTAAATCTAGATCTGGATCTATCATTTTTACCATGACAATGAATGAGATATATATATAAATATAATTATATATTTAGATCTAGATCTATATAGAATATATTGTCATGATCATCCAACACTTATTATAATTAATAATAATAGTCTAGATCTAGACTAAATACTAGACTAAATGTATTTTATACTATAATACTTAAACTAATACTATGCATGACTAGCTGAATTAACTTTTTTTTACCTCATACAAATACAGCAATAGAATAGTTACAAAATAGTAACATATTTCATATTGTTCGTACTGTAAAACTTCACAAGTTCATTCATTGACTGGAGTGTTGATAGTAATGACGAGCAGTGGTAATTTTAAATATTTACAAATTACTGAAATATGTCAAAATACAACTCAGAATAATAAAGAAAATCTTTTTAACATGATAATATTTGTGAATTGTCATGTTATATAATTAGTTAAATATTTTCAAAATATTTCAGCACACCATATAAGTAAGTAAATAGAAAAATGTTATACAAACTATTTACACTTAAAAAAACAAAACAAACTGCTGTCTTTGGTATAAAAGCTTATCATGTAAACGTATTAATTTTTCAACAAGTATAAAAATTTTAACAATATAAATAGGACCTATACATTTGAGTGCTGCAGGTTTAGTTGAATTTGAGAAAATTAAAATAACATTTTAACAGAGATTGTAAAAGTAAAAGTAACTATTTGGAAAATTGATTTATTACTAGACACTGATTCAAACAGTCATGGTTCAATTGTTTCTTCTATGGCTAAAATTCTATAAAAAAATTTTTTATAAAATTATGCATACAATTTAACTGCAGCTTTCATCACAAAGCTGTATTTACATTTACAAACATATTTTCAACAAACAATCAAAATACATGTTGAGCAGATTTTCTCATTTAATATTATGCACAAAAACTTGGCTTTGCTTTGTTTAGATTTGTATTGCACAATTAAATGTTTAATTTTAGAAAATTTACATTTTCTCCGTGACAAAGTAAAAATCAAGATTTTTAATAACTCTTACATTTTTAAAGGATCCGATGTCACACAATGAAAATGAAAAAAATATATAAGCAAAGATTCAAGTGTAATTATTAATTTTTACAAAAGGAAGTTTAAAAATCAGAACATGAAGCTTTGATGACTTATATCAGGGGTCTCCAAACTACGGCCCGCCGTCCAAATGCGGCCCGCGAGGTCCTCTCATCCGGCCCGCGGAGATCTTTTTGTCCACGGAAAAAAACGTTTGTTAGTGATGGCTGAGGAACTTTGCCTAGAAAAATGAAAGACATGCCTGTAAGAAAATGGCCCGCGAACTGAAATTTTATAGTTAATGTGGCCCTCGGACTGAATAGTTTGGAGACCCCTGACTTATATGGTCAGATATGTCCATTGTTTGGATCTGATAGGTTTACATTGTATGTGGCTCAAATAGAACTTAACTTGTAGGCAAACCCATAACATTTAGGCTTAACCTTTTTCTGGCTTCACAATTTTCACTTGTTCGAGAAATTTTCTTATTGAGCTCTTAAAGCTCACTAATTCAGCTCATAAACTCCAATTAAACTCAAAGTGAGTGAGCACAAACAATCCACTGCTTCATCTGACACAATCTGCAGATAAAGCTGACAAGATCCTCAGATAAAGCTGACAAAATTCAAAGATAAAGCTAAAATTCAAAGCACTCCCCTGATAAGTAAAAACTGCCATCCCTGTTTGTAAGAAGGTTTGAACTTGTTTCCAAACACATTAATTCCTGAATCACCAGCAGCATGTCCTTCTAATCACAGGGTTCCAAAAAATACATCCATATGATGAACAGATCATCAGTAGCCTTCTATCAACTACTATCACTTTAGAAAACATTACACATTAACATCTTGGCACCTTTGTGAAGTAAATTAATATTTAACAAGTCAACAATTCAGTGTGTCAATAAATGAAGAGCATCAGTGCAATAAGATGATCAGATACAGACCACATGTTCTTGTCAATAGGGAGACAAAATCAGGCCCCATTATACACATGAATCCATCAGATACAGACCACATGTCAATAGGGAGACAAAATCAGGCCCCATTATACACATAATTCCATTGTGTCCAGCACAAAGAAATGAAAATATCCAAGGTTTTACACTAGCCTTTTAATATCTAGAGTTTTACACTAGCCTTTTAATATCTAGAGTTTTACACTAGCCTTTTAATATCTAGAGTTTTACACTAGCCTTTTAATATCTAGAGTTTTACACTAGCCTTTTAATATCTAGAGTTTTACACTAGCCTTTTAATATCTAGAGTTTTACACTACACTTCTAATAATATTACGAGTTTTACACTACACTTCTAATAATATTATGAGTTTTACACTATACTTTTAATATCTAGAGTTTTACACTACACTTCTAATAATATTATGAGTTTTACACTATACTTTTAATATCAAGAGTTTACTTAAAACTTTTAATATCCAGAGTTTAACTCTAACCCTAATAACCTACTCCTAGTATTGTACTAGCAATGTTTAGCTATTCAATCAATCACATTTAAGTCAATTCAAGTTTACCTTGACCTATTTCAAAAAATAATTATGGCATCTAGTTATGGCTTAAAATTTCATTTAAACACATTGGTACTTTGCATGAAATATGGCTTGTACTTTTGGTTAGAATAAATGATTAATAAAATGACTAAAAAATAATAATTAAAATATTGCTGACTAAAAAAACAAAATAAAATGTAGCTGACTAAATAAATGAAATAAATGTCTTAGCCAACAAAAAACAAAATAAAATGTAGCTGACTAAATAAATGAAATAAATGTCTTAGCCAACAAAAAACAAAATAAAATGTAGCTGACTAAATAAATGAAATAAATGTCTTAGCCAACAAAAAACAAAATAAAATGTAGCTGACTAAATAAATGAAATAAATGTCTTAGCCAACAAACAACCCAGATCTGCCACTTACAGCTTGACTAGAAAACCCATTGAACCAATGCATTAATTGCACCATATGCACACTGGTGTTGATAATCAGCTACGGTAAATCATTTGAACTCTTTTTTTATATAGGATGAAAGAAAAGTGTTTTTGCCATAGAATACTAATTGACATTGTACTGGTTGGCTTTGCACAGACTAAATGTGCTGGTGATGCCAGTAAAATATTATGAATCTTGTGAATATACCATTAGCCATCTTTTCTTGAGTCCTTGATTGACCTTGACCTCATGACCTACTTTATTTTTTCTAAGGTCCATGGGGGTGCTAACTGTGCTGGGCTCCTCCTGCCTGTATTGTACAGCTTGCTGGCTCCCGAGCTGAGTTAGTGCTGTATAGCTTGTCATGGTGCCACTGCCAGCAGTTGCTAGGGGAGGCTTCAGTTTAGGGGAGGTGGGAGCCTGGTAGTGGGAGCTGTGCTGGGGACTGGAGAACTGATCCATTTGGATGGGGCCTGGGTCTGTGTGAGCTAAAGGCTGATATATGTGGGCCTGGGGTACAGGCTGGATGATGTGGGTCTGGCGGACAGCCTGGATGATGTGGGCCTGGGAGATGGGCTGGAATGTGCTCAAATGCAAGTTGAGACTGTCAAGGGTGTAGGTTTGGTCCAATGGTGAGCTGTGATGGACTGCTGGGGAGGGATGAGAAGGGTACCCAGGTGAGCTGTGATGGACTGCTGGGGAGGGATGAGAAGGGTACCCGGGTGAGCCGCCAACTTCCATCTTGACTTGTGGGCTGTGTCCCTGCAGTTGTCTGAGAGATGCCTCTAAAGCAGCTTTTTTAATCAGAAGTGCCTCCACGTGATCTTGGATGCCCCGAGGTGGGGGGTGATAGTTGATCTGTTGAAAATGAGTTGACGGATGCTCATAATATGCTTCAAGTCTGCCGTTGCCCAACCAACGTGTGGCATGAGCATCCTGAACCTTGACTGACAACATATCACCTATTAGCCCACTAGGGCTACAGCCCAACACAACTCTGTCATGTCCTACATTTGCTGGAGAAGTGGACACCTGTCGGTCAATGTGTTCAACATGAGTGTCTAGATTTGCCATATCTTGTCCAATCTGAGCTAAAGTCTCTTCATCTGTTTCCATCCCAGCATCCACCATGGTGGATGTGCCAGCATCCACTATGGTGTAGACATCTTTTTTATCCACTTCTGTTTCACACTTGAGTTGGTAGCAATCTCTCATCTGTGCGTGGTCTTCTGTGTTCTCTCTCGGCTGTCTGGAGTTACTTGTGTCACCTGTGTTCTCTCTCAGCTGTCTGGAGTTACTTGTGTTACCTGTGTTCTCTCTCAGCTGTCTGGAGTTACTTGTGTTACCTGTGTTCTCTCTCAGCTGTCTGGAGTTACTTGGGTCACCTGTGTTCTCTCTCAGCTGTCTGGAGTTACTTGTGTTACCTGTGTTCTCTCTCAGCTGTCTGGAGTTACTTGTGTTACCTGTGTTCTCTCTCAGCTGTCTGGAGTTACTTGTGTTACCTGTGTTCTCTCTCAGCTGTCTGGAGTTACTTGTGTTACCTGTGTTCTCTGGCATCATAAGCTGACCTGCTGTCACAAGCTGGGCTGGCTTGAACCCAGTCCGGTCAAGCAGGGCCAGATCCAACAGCACATCATCTGAGCTGAGCATGGCCAACTTGGTCACTGTCTTGGCTTGGTAATCTCTGATGTCCTCTAAGTCAGGCAACCTGCTGTAGATCAGGCGGATCAAGCCAGGCTTCTCCTGTGCCAAGTACTTGTGGAAAATGTTCTGGATATTATCCATTATCCCAGTCACCAGATTGGAGTCCACTACACTTGTGTTATCTACAGATGCAAGTTAGGCCAGTGAATTAGTTTAATTTTAATAAAACAACATACAAAATATAACACTGGCTCTCTCTATACTACCCCTGTACATGCAGTTGGAATGACAGTACTTTAGAACTAAGCAAACAGACCTGTGTTGAGAAACCTGGTAGCACACAGACAACCAAGGATGATCCCATCTGCTGTGACAAACTTGGCATATTCTCTGGCAAAGTAGAAGATCAGAGACAGGTGGGGCTGCTCTTTTAAGTCTCCTTCACCAAGTCGAAAGTTGGGAAAGCAAAGCTCATTTTTCTGCTGGTCAAACATCTCAGCCAGGCGAATTGCAACCACGTCAATGAGACGAGCACAACACAGAGTGTAGAGGTCAGCACGCGTCACCTGCAGACAAGCACAAACATTGTCAGCTCACCAGAAATACACACGTCACTGAATGGCATGTCAAACGTGACAAAGTAATATTAGCTTATGACCACCTAACGTGGTCTACACATCTACCTTGTTGATGTCTGGAATGTTGAAGACAAAGTCCACCAGCTGCTTTAAGCTTGGGTTAGACAGACGTGATCCTGGTGCTGGCTTTGTCGCTTCAGTCTCGTCTGTGGCATACAGCTCCTTATGGGTCAGATAGATACATAGAGGAATGGAATGTCACAGATATACAGGGAACATTAGATTGTCACAGGTATAGTATACATAGAGGAATGGAATGTCACAGATGCACAGATAGGAATGGATTGTCACATATATACATAGAGGAATGAATAGTCCATTAGAACGCACCTGTCGACTGATGTACGTGTAGCAGTCTGACACAAAGGCCCTTTTGTAGCTGAGTCCTAAATGTTTCAGGGTGTTAAGTTCCTCATCTGTCAGTGTTAGCACCCCTTTTTTTTTTCTTTCTTTTCTATTGGTGTCAATCAATACTTTCAGATTTTGTCGCTCTCTCTCATTCAACACAGCTGCAGAGATTCAAAAAATTATTTTGGGTACATACTTTCTGTTACAGCAGCTCCTGCTACAATAAGTATGTGAAGTACACAAAACAGCCTTACATCCTGGGTCCATCCTCATGGCCAGACATCTCTGGAACCTGCAGTACTGGCAGGCATTTCTTGTCTCAGGTGTAATCTCACACTGTTTCTCCTTCTTACAAAGCAAGTCAGGAGTGCCTCCATTACTTTTCTGAATGGTCCGACGAAAAAAACCCTGATAATTGATCAAAAAGCAAGTTATTTAGACAATTTTCAAAACACATATAAAACTGATGATACATTTGAGCTGTTGTAAAGAGAATGTAACACTCCATTAGACCCAAAGTGACAGTTTTGACTTATTGCAATAAATAGCAACTAACACATAAGAAGAATGTGTCCATAGAGACTGACTAACCTTGAATCTAAGATGGTTCACCTAGCCCCTAAAATAGTTCACTTTTCTTAAGATGACAAATTATCAATTAGCTAGACTGCACTACTTTTCTTAAGATGACAAATTATCAATTAGCTAGACTGCACTACTCTCATCCAGCCCTACAGAGATGACATCCCCCAACACCCTCTATAAAGTCATCTCCTGAAAGACCTATACATGTCCTGGCAATGAGTCCTCTAATGTCCTGACAATGAGTCCTCTAATGTCCTGACAATGAGTCCATGAATGTGGTAGCATGTATGATGTGACCTACCTTACAGCCTTCACATGTCATAGCCCTGTAATGTGTCCCAGTAGAGTTGTCACCACACACCACACACTTCTCTCCTTCTTGTACATAGGAGGGGACGTAAGCTGACATGTCAAGTTTATACATTGGGAAGATTTCAGGAGTTAGTTATAAGTAGGTAATTTATATATTGCTAAGATTTCAGGTAGATCTATATTTGGCTTAAGGGTGTAAGTTTTAGAAACAAAAGATTTAATGTGTAAATTGTAAATAGGTAAGCTGTCAAGGAAGCTTGGATGTGAGTCCACCGAAACTGACCAGTTAGGAAAACTAAGTTGGCTAAGCATATTGCTGACCTTGACATGACAAAGACATTGAAATAGACAAACTCTACTTCACATGAATAAGAAGGAGGAAGTGGCGCTGGGTGGGTCACACACTGCGAAAGGCTCACACAAATGTTACACGCCAAGCGCTTGAGTGGAACCCACAGGGAAAGCGGAAGAGAGGGCGCCCAAGACAGACCTGGAGGCGGAGTCTTCTTGAAGAACTGAAGCCAATAGGGATGTCTTGGGAGATGTCAAAATTAATAGCCGAGGATAGGAAGAAATGGAAGGAAATGGTGGAGGCCCTATGCTCCATAAGGAGCAAAGAGGACTAAGTCAAGTAAGTCACTTCACATGCCTTGGTAAAAAATGAAGCTTTCATGTGTGATTTTAAATCTCTCAACTGTCTAGTGTAATGAATGTTAAAAGAAACCTTCTAGATGTGTCTCAACAACAAAATTGGTTAGATGCAAAGTGTGTTACAGATAGTTTAGTTGTCATCCAAATCAAGTGTATTATGATGTGGATGAAGGATGATGTGGATGAAGGTTGAAAAATTTAAGACAGATGGTTTCACCTTTTTTGTTGGCGTCTTTCCTCTTCTCACTGTCTGCCCGTGTACGTTTCTGTCCCTTGGGGCTGGATGAACTAGTAGATACTACAGACTGGGAACTCATTCTTCATTCAAGACAGCAACCATGCATCCTATCATTCATCTGCTATTGATGGTGTGATTCTAGTACTATAATCATTAGAATGTTTCATCATTCATTTTAATTGTATTGAGGTTTTGTTTTTGTTATCCTTTGTGTTTTGATTTCTCCCACTAATCTAAAGCCACAGGTGTTTTGCTGATGATCAAGTACCCCATCTCTAGACAGCAAAGTTGTGTTGTAGCTGAATCTTTTGTTGACTGCAGCTGTACTGGAAAATCGAAAGCACCTGCAACTGCAAGTAAAACAGTTCAAAGTAGTAAATAGATTCTTGTAAGTAAAACAGTTGAAACAGTAGACTACATAACGTGACCTGCCAGTTGACTACATAACCTTTTCATTAAAGACTGTTGTGACCAGCATTGCTGCAGGCAAACTTGATATTTTAAGAGGATTTTGTCAATGTTTACCAATGGTGCATTTTTGACGCGCAACCTTCTAATATTGAGCTTTGTTTACACTCCCGCACAGATGCCCTTGGATGTGCTTAACAATTACCTATGGTGTATATATTAATCAACCTCCGTAATAGTGACTGGAACATACCTCGACAACGGTCCTTGTATCAGGGGTGTTGTAGGGCGCTCTTTGGGAGCCACTTGTTACACTACCACTGGCGCCGAGTGCGTCCTCTGACTCGGGTTAGTCATTGAATGTTGTTGCTCACTGTGTCAATATTGTAGGGTGCTCCTTAAACCTTATGTAGGCACCATAGTGCTCATATGGGAGGCTGGGTTACAGTCACGGGGCTGGTGGAAGTGAGGTTTGATATAGCCAATGGTTATAGTACTCCACCATACTCAAAGCCTATTTTTCTGTTTAAAGGAAATGTAGGCACTATATTCCTCATGGGGGAGCCCAGGGCGCCTAATCGCCCTCTGCTGGGGCACAGGGGGATGCGCCTGATTCAATTTAGTGGATGAGTCTGGTGTAGTTGATTCAAGAAATACCCCTGATCTCCTATGTAGGACACCCGATCAACAGATATCAAGTGTTGCGATAGCTGCTCGGAAACTGGGCGCCAAATTGTATCCAACTTATACTTGATATAAATTAAATTTATATATAATATAATATACTAGCGTACCCGTCCACGCACGTTGCCGCGGGAAAAGAAAGTCCGACGAAATATATAAGAAGGGTTTCATCCATGCAGTGGCGTAGCGAGGTCAGGTGTCACCCGGTGCGGCACTTCATGGTGTCACCCCCCCCCCCCCCCGAGGCGTAGAGACCCGTCCCGGGGACAAACTTTCAGTTTTCGATTTGCACCCCCCCCCCCCCCATCAAACTTTCAATTTGCATGCTCCTTCAAATTTTTCTCTATATATTTTGCTATTTTTTTCCTTGGTTTCATCCGGTGCGGTCCGCCCCCCCCCCCCCCTCTGCATCCATGCGTTACCAATCCTATATTCTTAGACGCGTGACCTTATTTTCTAAAAGTGAGTCATTTAAATGTAAACAATGCCTGCGCTTTGATCATAAATATCGGGACACGGGTTTACCTACACTACCGCATGAAAACCTTGAGTGTACATTAATCACTCACCGAAATAATGAGGTAGAACACACTTCGGTGACCGCCCATGTATCAGGGATGAAGAAGGGCGCTCTCATGAGCACCCCCCCCCCTAGATTACACTACAGCATAGGCGCCGCTTACGGCCCCTGGCTCCTTAAAACTAACAGGCGCCATCGTGCCAAATAGCATCCGGTTAACAATGATGCAGATTGCGTAATTTGCTAAAGTGACACAAATGAACAGGATTTTTTCTTTAACACGAAAAAAAATTATTTGACGTGTTTTAAACATCAGTGTGACTGATGCAATATGCTAGCGTTACTAATGGTCTATTACTATTATTAGATGCTCGATCTCAATTTCTGATTGGATTGTCTAAAATTAGATGCTAATTGCTTCATTCGCAAAGTGACGAAACTGTTTGGATTTTTTTTACGGACAAAAAGAAACATCCCAGTTAATCTAACCTTGGTTAATTTTTATGATTATTAAAATAAAATGTATTACATGGCCCTCAGCGGCCCATGTGAGCCTCTGGTGGCCGAAACTGAAATTTTTGTTTGCAGCCTAATCGCACTCTGCCAGGGCGCCGGCGGACACGCCTGATTCAATTTTGTGAGCGTTTGTAAAGCCCCATCCTATCCATTGTCTATCACACTGTTAATAGCGAACGTAGTCGCCATAGCGCTCATGGAAAAGACCAAGGCGCCAAATTCCATCCAGCCGGGGGGGGGGGGGGGGGCATGCACAATTAAATCCCCCCAACACCACCCACCCACCCCACCAGAAACCTTCACGGAAGTATTCATCAACTCCCTTAAGTTTTATGGCTCTCGGATAAACTCTGTCGAACCGCAATCGTCTTTTATTTTTATATACCGTATATAGAGGAAAAATCGCACCATTCCGTGGCGCCGCCCTTGCGAAATAAAAAAAAAAGATTTTGTTACATAAACCTCACCTAAAGTGTTCTAATTAACTCCCCAAAGTTTGATGGCGATCGGATGAACGCTGGGAAACCGCAATCGACGTTTATTTTTATATACCTTTTATAGAGAAAAAATTTAATCGCGCCCTGCCGGGGCGCCACCCCTGCGAATTTGAATTTTTTTTCCCACATAAAACTCCCCAGTAGTATTCTCAACAACTTCCTAAAATTTCACGGCGATGAGATGAATGGTGTAGTAATGCATAAAAGACAAACAGACACACACACACACACACACACACAGACATTGCTGTATATATAGAGATAGATTATAAATTATTAAATTAATATTACATTAAATTATTAAAGTAATATATTATAAATATTATTATATATAAATTATAAATATTATATATAAATAAAAATTTATAAAAATTAATTTTTTCCCTGCAGAAAACTTCAAATGAGCATTCTCAACAGTTCTCCAAAATGCAATAGCTATTGGATAAAAGGTGTAGTAATACATGAAGGACATACACACACACATACTTTGATATTTAAATATATTGACTTGCGTGCCCACCACCTCGCGTTTCCGATCTCAGAAAAAAGTCGCATGCAATTTTTAATAGGGTTTTTATAAGTATATCATTACTTTACTAATCCTATATTCTTAGACGTGTGACCTTGCTTGTATTCAAACATCAAGTTATTAAAATGTAAACAATGTCTACGCTATAGTTATTAGATCATATTTGCCCACACTACCACCCAGCACACCCCAGCGTGCTATATGAAAGCTTTGGGTGTACGTTAATTTCTCTCAGTAATAAGGTAGTACACACTTCATCGATCATGTTAGGGACGTAGAGGGGCGCTCTCGGGAGCCCCCGGTTACCTTACGTTGGGCGCCGGGTACTGCCCCTGGCGTGGTTTTATCACCGAATGTCGTGTGCCACCGGGTCAGTATTGTAGGGTGCTCTTTAAAACTAAAATAGGCGCCATAGTGCTCACGGGATAGCCGGGAGCGCCAAATCTCACCTTGGCTCTGGCGTATGCTGCTGATTCAATTTAGTGAGCAACTACAATACCCCATCTGATCCATAGTCTCCCGCACTGTTTAAACGAATGTGTGCGCCATTTGGCTCACGGGAAAGCCCTAAGTATAACGTTTCATGGAAACAAAATGGGAATACCAGTGGCGTCGCTAGGTGGGGTGTCCCCCGGTGCTACACCTCATAGTGTCATCCCCCTTCACCGTCTCCCATTTTGCCGAATGACGTCAATTTGTGTGCACAAATATTAATCCACCAATTCATTAATAACTAATGTGGGAAAAGTATTGTTTTCTTCGTAAATTATTAGATTTCGGCTGACTTATCTATCAGTTATTCAAAATACTCAACAAAACCTTTTTCCCCTGTTAAGTAAGTAGTTGGTGTTATACTCCCCCCTCCCCCCTCCTCGGTTGATAGTTTTATAGTGTGCACAGTTAATAGTAAATATGTTATCTATAGTCAGTTATTAATATAGATAGAACTGGCAAAAAGCCTATTTCTTCTATATATTTTGCAACTTTCGCCATGGTGTCACCCCCTAAGTGGTGTCACCCGATGCGGTCCGCACCCCCGCCACGCGACGCGTCTGTTGAGTACCATTGCTATTGTACCATTGAAAACCCATTGATTTATCTAATAGCTTATTCAATTGACGTCGATCTTCATACAGACAGACGAAGTCTAGTGATACTCCTTACTTACTAAGTGTAATGACACATTGTTAAAATTATTTCTTTCTTTGTATTTCGCTGTTTTTCAATTAAATTGTTCAAGTGGTATGCCTATTTAGAAGTTTTCAAAGAGTAGATTGTTCAAGTAATAGGCCCATTAGACAGTTATTAGCATCAGTTTTAACGTCATGCTGCATTCTAATATTACCGCAGCGTAAGACCCTTTAACTTGTAACCTTTAACCCTTAGCATGTAAGCCTAATCATTTACTATACTACTACTAGGCATACTGTCTAGCTTAGGTTTAAAAAAAAATTTAATTGAATTTGAATGATTAATTAATTGGTTATCGCTGTTAGTGTTATGTGGAGTGCTTAAGTTAAAAGAGTAATTTCATGACCGAAAAATGTATGTTGAATATTCGCAACGTGATTAGAACTGCAAAAGTATAACCCGAATATTATATTAAATTAACTTTTGCAATGAATTTTTACAATTTAATTACGATACATAAGATAATTTTTTAACAACATTTTTATTTAAACAAATGCTATACTTTGTGGATTTTTTTATGTTGAAAATTGTATACATTTTTTTAAAATAAACCGGGAGTGATCTCGAATATTCTTATATGAAATAACAGGGGATGGCAACTCGGGATATAGACATGATTTTTAATCCATTTTAAATACTTAAACTTTTTAAAATAGAATAAAATCTCGTTGAAAAAAGAATTGCTCACCAATTGAATGCCAAATAAAATGTGCACAGTAGTGCGGAATATTATTAATACTTTATAAATTCACATTCGCTTTGTGAGAGATCGGAAATAGCGAAAATTACTACTTCTGGTCAATGAAAATTAGTCAAAAATTGACATAAGGGAGAGAATTAGATCTTTTACTTACGTGTGAAATTTCATTTATCTATCTGAAATAGTACTCAAGTTTTTGGCCTTTAAAAAATTCTAAGTAGAAAAAGTTCCACTTCCAGTTATCGGAAATCGCTCAAAAGGACTTGCAAACTATCAGCAACAATCGTTCACTTCCCTTTAATGCCCACGTTTATCCTGCTGGTTACATAACAAAGCATAGGATTCAAGACAAAATAAATAATGTATAAAGGCTGTCATTCACGCAATCATCTACCATATACAATCTCCCACAAGGACCCAGGAAAGACCGTAGGCAAAGAAAAACAAACAAGACACAATGACATGCCTACATGTTATACTGTGTATTAAAAATAAAACGGTAGTGATCTCCCCTAAGCTTGCTCGTATATCCTTGTATAACACTAAAGCAACGGGGCTGTTGCTTGCAGTGTCATTGGGCTGTACTCATTAAGGCGTGTTGTTTAAAATCATTAATATTTAAATCTTACTTAGTTAGTACTCAAGTTATTTGGCTTTTGAGAAGCCGGAAGTAGAGTCAATACAACTGAAACATCTCAACGTGTTCACAGACAAAAGTGAGGTGTAAGACGTCACGATTATATTCAGCATACCAGAAAGTAAAAATTGATTAAAAAAAAATTTGAGGCCGACTATTGTGACTTCTTTCCCCAGAAAATCATTTCTATGTATTTTTAACCGCATATATATATATATATATATATATATATATATATATATATTTGCCTCTGATCCACAATAAAAAGGAAAGCTCGAGATTTAGTTTAAAGGTCTACCTTATTACACCCAATCTATTGTATAGACATTTAAGTTGTATAGCAACTCTTCTTTTTTAAAAGGGTACAGTAACAATGACTTGAATATTTGAACTGTACATTATTCTTTGCCTCGACCTCTAGATTCGTCAGCTCACTTAGAGCGCAGCTACCTAGCTATTTCCAATCGTATTTAAGGATCATAACGTCAGTGTTTGAAAACTAATTAATTTACTATTCTAATGAAATACGGACATCAGTATCATCCTACTCCTAGATAGGAAAATTTGAAAGTAGTCGACTCAATTCGAAAGAAATAAGTTTCAGTAAAATTAAATAATTGTACATTCTTCATATAAAGAATCTAGATCTGTACAAGTATGATAGTTGAATGTGTGAAGACGTTCGAAATTAACTAATTGTTGTGCTGGCTTTGCGCAAAGATAGCCATAACGAACTCCCCATCAAACATGGCAACCGTCAAACCAAAAGCGGAATTGTTGCGGGTTTTTTTTAAAGTATATTTTTTTAAATAAAAAAATCTTGTGCTGTACCGTTTTCCCCGAAGTTCGTCCTGTTTTTTTTTTAAATAATTAATAAAGAAAAGTAATAAATCGAATTGAAAAAAACGCAGGGGAAATTATCTCCCTTTTGGCACACGTTTCCTAGTTTACTTGCAACGAGCCGACCCGCGGCGTATCATACGCCGCTATTTAGTTGTTTTATTTTCTACTTAACTTTTCAGTAATTTATAATTTGTGAATTCGACAGTACCAATGCAGACATTGAAAATAGTTGCCTTAAAACACTATCAGTAGGTCGTTAAGGACGATAATCCTCCCACCCGTGAAAGCAGCCTCCTCTTAGTTTCCTCCCCTACGTTTAAAATCGTTTCAAACTAAATTATCTGCCCCTAAAAGCCGCCACTAAACCCGGCTCTACGATTGTAAACATTTAGCGTGAACCACAGCTCACCAGACCGTGTGGGGGTAATAGGGATATGCTTAGAAAGGAAGAGAAGGGGGTGCTAGGCGCGCTTACAGCTTTGTGTTTTCTAGGGTATCCAAGAAGAGAATTATATATATAGATATCTAAAAGTATCATCTCTAATTAATGTGGACAATCTAGCAGTAGCTTCTGAACTTTTTTTTAGTATTTGCAGTTGAATTGTAGATTTAAATTATGCCTTAAATAACATCAGGGAGAAAAATACAATAAAATCACGACTATCACGCTAATTTCTAGATGGTACTATTAGATACTGAATCAATCTTGTTTGTTGTATATAGTAACTACCATTATGAAGAACTTAGTAAGAAGTAACTAGGACTTTTACTAGGTAGATCTAGATCTTAACTTTTATACTACATACGAATCCTTCAGCATTTATTTGCCTGGGCCTAGAACATAGCAAGGCATAAATAATCAGATCAATAATAAAGTCAAAGCTATGGGTTTTTTATTAGGGGGGAGGGGGGCTAATGGCTAACTTTTTTAAAAAAAATTAAGAAATAACTATATTTTTATTTTTGACTTTGTAAAGAAGCGTCCGCGCGTATGATCCTCTTTTTGGCTTCAAATTCCTCTTTCTAGGCATGACTGTTCCTACTTTTGGCTGACAGGGGTAGGCATGTCTGCCCCGGTGAACGGAAAAAAGTCACAGAAAAAAAAGTCACAAAGGAAAAATTTTATCGGAAAGAAAAGTCACAGAAATCTTTAAAGTAAAGAAATATTTTTTTTTAAATTTAATCGTTGTGTATTCTTAAATTTTGAGTGTTTATTTATTGTTTTTTTTTGTAGCATATTTGCAAACTTTAAAGTTTAAAACAATAATACATAAAAATACTATAAGATAATTTATACAGCAACCTCAAATTTCGTTACGTATTTAACTAAATAGGCGGTAGTAAAAAAAATTATTAAAGACATTTAGGCACATCATTGTGTTTTGCCGCAGGCCATTCCCTGATCGGCTTTTCCTTTGTCGGCCTAATCCGTCCATATTGTGTGTTGTTGACCTTTTCGTCAATGACAGTCTTTGTACCGTATCGGCTTTCTGTTTTGATCCTATGGTTTGTTATGTAATGCGCGTGAAAATGTGGTCAGAAAGGCAGTTTTGTATAAGCTGCGTGCAGCAAGTAAGATTATTTACGTTGTATGCCATCTCACGCTAATTTAAAGTTAATGTTTAAAAAAACATGATTAAAACCAATAAGGTTAGAATGTTCTATCAAATTCTATTAAATATTACATAGGCCTATAACGGAATTAAAACACGTACTTCATACAAAATATTTTTTAATAAATATTACTATGCGTAAACAACCTACACACATTATATTTAATAAATCGTAAGTTGATTTGCATTTTCTGAATATTAAATACATTAAAGTATTAACACATTTTATAGGAAATATATATTTGTGACATTTTTTTCTGGTTTTTTTTCCCTACATTCGTCTGCCCCAGGTTCATACAAGCTTTAACCCACCCACCCGCCAGTATGTCACACCCCATATTATAAAATTGGCTACCTAGCAGTGGTACACACTAGCGTACCAGCAACTACAAACTACAAGGCTAGCAGTGGTACACACTAGCGTACTTGTGTCAACAACTACACCAACACACCGCCTGACTCAGTGCTACGGGGCAAGGGTTGCCACGGTCCATTGGCCTTGCTTTAGGACAGAAGGGCGACCTCGACCTTTATCAAGTCCAGCGTTGCGCAGTAGGTGGGAAATGACTGGTCAGTGTGTAGAAGGCAGCTGACCGCTGTGCTCATGACCTGATTACAACCAGGAAATACGGCCTCAACTTTTCGTGATCGTTATATATGATCGATGAGCACATGCTCAATTGAAAGAACAAATCATGCTCTTGAAATGTCAGTCTATCGTGTTAAGAATTTCCATGTTCTTTCAAGACGTATTGATTAGTACCTGTTGTGTTTGCTGTCATTCACTCTGAACAACCCCATCTTACACCAATGCTCGAGTTTTCTTCACCTTCTGTCTTTTGGGACCCTCTAACCTATACAGAGTCTTATACTCTACTGCATCATCAAACATGCATACATGTTTGTGCCGAGACCAAAGTAGTCTGATGGTTCGATCTAGACCTAACCAGTCTGGTTATTGTATCAATAGACAACTGGAGCTTGCGGGTGATGTTTTGAGTAACCTCGACATATGAAGGGATTGTGTGGTCGCTCATCTGCCTTGAGCCAGGCACCCGTCCTAGCGGGTAGACTGGAGTAACACGCGAGACTTGCGTGTTTGCAGTTTTGTGGGACGTGCAGTTTATTGTAGAGAAAGTGAATAGTACTAGGCCTATATCACACAGGTTATATGCTTATTATAATATTTAGGCAATAGTTTAAGAATAAAGCACCCCGGCAGGCACCTTTCGAGAAATTTCTCACAATTTGTTAAATTAATTAATTACGCCCCATACAACCTCAGCTTTGTAGTAGTACTCTAGTGAATATGGGTAAAACTAAAACCAGAGTTCATTAGGCCTAATGTTACTTTAAAAAACAAAACAGTCATATAGCCTATAGTAGTAGTACTCTAGTGAATATGGGTAAAACTAAAACCAGAGTTAATTAGGCCTAATGTTTAAAAAACAAAACAGTCCTATAGTAAGTAAGTTGTTATTTCTTATGCCATATATTTAGACACTGAATGGCAATCGTCTAATATTTAAAATACTATTCTAAATATTGGTGTAGGTCTATTAAATTTGAATAAAAAGAAAAAATAATAATTCAATAGACCTAAACTTTGATCTGAAATTTTATGGTTACCATTTAGCCTGTATTATACTTTCTAGTTAGGCCTGGGCTTTTATATTTTTAATGACGGTAGGGGCCTACTAAATGAACTTTTCCAATAGAAAAAGGTAGTTAAACACAAAATAGTTGTGAACCGTTTGTAAATTAAGAACACTGCACATGCTAAACAGAACTTTTGTGCCCAAGCTTAGAATGATTACATACTACATAGACCTAAATGAATTCAAAGTTTCCTAAGGCTTTAATCAACTTAAATCGGTGAATGACTTCAGATTTAGAAGCTCCAAGTTTTTTTCTATGACCTTAATGTCCTGACTTGAACGAAAGGAGTCTTACCTTCAAGTTTGCAGCCTAGGTCCTAGACTTTGGGTCATGGCGTTTGACCACAACTGACCACAAGCTAGTTCAGGCCCTTTGAACCCAAGGCTAGTGCGTCATATGAGCACTGGACCTTAGCTGACCGCAATGGTCAGTCCGAGTAGGCGTGGCTAAATCACAGGACACGCTCATTGGTCACGACCCACAGCTTTGTTCAGTGCTATTTATAGACTCAGGCTCAACAACATATAGGGCCTTACATTAGTCAGTTGAGAAGTGTCTCTCCCCAGCTAGATCGTTCCAAAGTGGCCAGTAGTCCCAATGTATCTGTCAGCTGTGTCTTCAGTAGTCCCAATGTATCAGTAGCACCCCTGTGTGGCTCTTAGAAGACCTTTTAAATTCAGTGGCCAAAAGAAACCTACAGTTTATAAGTCTCATATTAAATGCATACAATTTCTTGTATTACAATCACTACTAGTAGATTCGATAAGCATTTCTAATCAGAAAATTTCACTGTTTCTAATGATCACACTCTTTTAATACTTGAGTATTAGTTATAGAGGCAAAAGCACGTAAAGATAGCTTGATAATTAATAGACCATTTCTCAATGTTTATTCTATTTTCATGGTATTATTATTTACGTATAATCCTAGGGTTTTATTTGACGGTGTAGTTACAAGTAGATCTAGATGAAAGTACTAATCATTCAGTTCTAGTATACCGGTAATGGTGTTTATATGGTGAACGGAAAAAAAAACCCATAAGAAATAAAATAAAAACACAGAAAAAAAAGTCACAATGGAAAAATTTTATCGGGAAAAAGGTCACAGAAAAAGTCTCAAAAATCTTTTAGAAATATTTTGATTTATTTGTTAAGAATTGTAAAATTGTGTATGTCTATTGTTGTGGGTTGTATTTTTTGATAGCATAAATTATTTATAGACGTTAAAAGCATTATGGTTTATATCAATTGTAAGTAAAAATACTCTAAGATAATTTATCCCACAGTCTCAACTTTTGTTACGTATTTAATTAAATATGCGGTAGAAAAGTTAATTATAAAAGAAATTTAGGCACACCGTGTTTTGCATATGTTTTGACGTAGGCTATTCCCTGGTCGGCCTCTCCTCAGTAAGCATTGTCCGAACATATTTTGTGTTGTTGACGTTTTGTGTCAATGCAGCCTTTGAACATTGTCGGCTTTCTGTTTTGATCCTAAGTTTTGTTATGTAATGCGCGTGATAAATGTGGGCAGTGAAGGTTTGTTGAGCTTAGCATAATTATTGTTGCGATGAGTTGAGGGCAGCAAGTCAGATGACCTTACCATTTCACGGTTAATTAATGTTGGTATTTAAAAAATAACGCGATGAAAACCGTGGACTTTGGAGCATTCTATTAAATGCTATTAATATTATGTTTAACATAATTACAATCTACATACTTCATTACTTCATACTAAATATTTTTAGATGAATTATAAAAATTATTATGCTTATACAACATACACACATTACATTACATTTAATTAATCCTATGTTAATTTACACAGTCTTAATATTTAATACATAAAAGTATTTAAAAATTTCATGCAATTATATATATGTGACTTTTTTCCTGTGACTGTTTTTTTTTCCTGTGTTTTTTTTCCTGTGACTTTTTTTTCCTACAATCGTTTATATACCTGCTGTACATGAACGATAGGCCTACACAATCTGTGTTAAAAACAAGTGTATTCAAACTTCTGCCACTCGCCTATACAACCCTCACTCGTAGCATGTCATTTAATATTATAACCCACAAATTAAAATAGAAAGTCAGCCCAACAAAACGCTTGCAATCTAAAAACAAATGTTTTAATATTTATAAAATATAGGCCTCTTACGATTGAAAAAGGACTTGACTTAATGTCAATTCATGAGATTTTCTTAGTACTTATTTTCTATATGTTGTGTACAGTGTCTTGCTAGTGACGAGCTGTGTATTAAAGACATGTGCTGTGTGTACACTATTTCTGGATACAGACATGTGCTGTGTGTACACTATTTCTTAATGGAGGCATGCGCTGTGTGTACACAATTTCTGTATACAGACATGTGCTGTGTGTACCTATGCCATGCTAGTTCACATGTTTTCTACACGCTGGGGTGGAAAACTTACTCCATTGGTGACGTCATAACCGAATGGTGTGTGACCCCAGGCTAGTTGGTATAGAAACGTAAGGTAAACTTAAAAGCTGTTGTTTGTGTACGGTACGCAAGTGGACTTGGATCCCCCGTGTTTTGTCCTTGGTTAGCTAGCCGTAAGTGGTGATCCTTTTGTTGCCAGTTTAAGACTTGCCTTCTTCCATCCATGCTTTGGGAGGGCTCTTAAATCTTACCGAAATTATAAGACTTGCCTTCTTCCATCCATGCTTTGGGAGGGCTCTTAAATCTTACCCAAATTATAAGACTTGCCTTCTTCCATCCATGCTTTGGGAGGGCTCTTAAATCTTACCCAAATTATAAGACTTGCCTTCTTCCATCCATGCTTTGGGAGGGCTCTTAAATCTTACCGAAATTATTCGACTGTACCATGTGCTTCATTTAAAAATTTTCACATCATTTGACCCTGTGTGTGACCTTTTGTTCAAATTTTCACATCATTTGACCCTGTGTGTGAACTTTTGTTCAAATTTTCACATCATTTGACCCTGTGTGTGACCTTTTGTTCAAATTTAACATGACCCCCCCCCCCCCAATGGCGTAGCCAGGGTCGTGTTATGGGAGGGGGGGTTCAAATTTTTTTCGATATACGTATGTATGTCATTGCTTTGCTACGATGTAAAATAAATGAAAAGAGTACTCTGATGAAGGAATAAGGACAAACACACAATATAGGCCGAAAAAAAACAAAACAAGTTATCACTCCAAAGAAAAAAACCAAACAAAATATACACATGGTGACAACCAAAAACAATGATCGCAACACAATCTGTTTTATAATTCTTGGGGAAAAAAATTACAGGATGATTTCTGTAATATTAAGACAAGCGAACTATAAGTGGAAATAATCTCTCAATATAGATATGTAGTAGGCCTATATGTCTACACATTTATGTTAAAACAGATAAATAATTACTTTAGTATGTAACATAGTACCTTAGCACTATTCGTTTTTACAAAAATATGTTGTCTAAAAATACTACAATCAGAATAAAATATGTTTTGATCATAAATGCTAAAATATTACAGTATAAAGAAAGTTTTTGAAATCAGAGTTTGTATAAAACCGCGCTTTTCTCTCTAATTGAAAAAGTAGATCTAATAGATGGAAAGTTCTGAATAATAACATGTATAACTAAAGTATTGGTCTTGCAGTTGAGAGCTTACATTTTAGAACTAGCAACTACGTGTGTGTTCTTTAAAGATCATTTTTACTTTCTCGTATACAGAAATAGAGTATAGAGAAAGTATTGTAATCGTGCACACAAATCACATAAAATTTATTTTGACAGTTTCCACCGTTTTACTTCTCAGTACTTCATCATAAACGAAGTATAGGTGACTTATTTTAATCGGGTAAAAATTCTAAATCCAGATTTAGTAAAATTTAGGCGCTTTACGCGTAATCGAGTCGGACTTTGCAATTCTGTCCGTATGTGTGTGTGGATGTGTCTGTAAACATGATAACTTGAGTACCGTTACAGCTAGGTTGTTGAAATTTCAGATATAAGTATTATATAAAACGAGCCGACCCGCGACATATCATACGCCGCTATTTAGTTGTTGTTTTTTCTACTTTTCAGTTATTCATAATTTGTGAATTCGACACTACCAACGCTGCCACTGAAAATATTTCTTTACAACACTATAAATAAGTAGCTCGTTATGGACGATAACCCCCCCCCCCCCCTCCGTTAAAGTAAACTCCACTTAGTTACCCCCCCCCCCCTAAGTTTAAAATTGTTTCAAACCAGTGGCGGAACTAGAAAAAATGGGCCACCCCGCAAAAAATTTTTTGGGCCCCCCATATATGTATATATATATATATATATATATATATATATATATATATATATATATATATATATTATATATATATATATATATATATATATATATATATATATATATATATATATATATATATATATATATATATATATATATATATATATATATATATATATATATATAAACACAATACGAACATAGGATACTCATTTCTGGCCTGATCGGGTTTTGAAAAAAAAATTCAATTAAATCTAATCACAACATGTCATGTGTATCAGTGGCGGAACTAGACAAAAGCCCCCCCCCCCCCCCCCCCCGAAGATTTTTTTTGGGCCCATATATATATATATATATATATATATATATATATATATATATATATATATATATATATATATATATATATATATAACAAGGTTCGCTCTCAATTTAAAAAAAATTCCATCTGGTACACGAATAAATCAGAGGTTTTCCAACACACGAGCTGGCCCCTTTCTAAATCTAGTCCAACACACTAAACTGAGGCTTTCATCAAAACGTTACTAACCGTGTGCCCTGTTTTCCAGAAGTTGAATTAAATGTTAACAATGTCGGCAGTTCATTTCTTGGATCTTAGGGCGCGGGTTTGTCCACACTACCAACTAGACACGCCAAGGCATGCTGTAAATCCCTCGGCGACGGCCCAGGTGTCAGGGGAGTCACGAGGCTCTTGGAGCTACCGGTTACATTACTGCACGGGTGATGGATGCAACACATTGTTTCTTCCGGCAGAGCTCCCCCCCCCCCTCCCCTCCCCCGAAAACAGTCTACCCTGGAAGAAACATTGGTGCGACACCTAATTAGATTTAGTCATCGAGTGTAGTAGCGAGACTTATTCCTAGTCTTGTGGGAACTTTTAAACGACTGTCTGTGGGGGCCAACTTGCTCATATGTAATGCGCTCAGGATGACACTGACGCCAGTTGTATTCAAGTAGTAACCTCATCCGCTTATGCAGGATCACGGGGCGCTAAATCACATATTTCCGTTAGGAGTCCCCACTCAAATATGTACAAATGTTAGGCCTATGACAGAAACCTTTGCGGGGCTGTACTCAACAGCTTCCCAAGTTTTCATGGCGATAGGATGAATGTAATGCATAATAATAATAGAGAGAAAAATGTTTTTCACATGTACAACTGTATGTGGCCAGGTCACGCGTTGGATAACCTTCTGATTTAGGGGAGGGGGGGATTAACAAAAAGCCTGACCCTCACACACCCCCACCTCAATGACTATTAATAATGTTCAATTAATTCTAAACGTTCTAATTAATTTCTAAATAATTATATAAAAAATAATCTTACCTGCCCTGTTTTGTGAATTAGATGTGCCTAATACTATGAAAGTAAATTAATATGTGTTGACTAGATCTAGTGCTGTCTAGTGTCTGACAAAATGTGCTGAAGTGGTGAATCGTACGGTTAGGAAGTAGTTCATAAACGATACATTTATCTCCTCGATACTTGTGAGGTTGAGAAAGAGGGATGGGATAGGGGTCGGCTCGGGAAAAAACTTGAAAGGGACAACAAAACGCCTTGATCTATGTATGTCAGCATCGCCCATTGTAAAACTTACTCAGGGGAGATAATTTGAAGTATAGGCCTTAAAAGTTTACTATATTTCTTGTAAAATCAAAAACAAGTAAACGTATATAAAACTGAAGTTTCTAGTATTATATTATTTTTTTAAAATTATTTGTACGATACAAGATAGTACAGGATACAAATTCAATCACTACCACAAACACATATTAACATTGAAAAATGTACAATGGATTTCGGGTCCCCTACCAATGCCGCAAATAAGAACTGCGCATCATGAAAATATTGCAAGCCCACTTCATATGTAGCGGCTTTTCGTGCTATGGACTTTGTTGTTTTTTTAAAAAGAATTTTGCCGGCGACAGCGTGTGTTTGATTGTAGGGAAATAGAACTCGGCCTTGACGATGGTTAAAAAATACAACTATAAATAACTGTTTTAAATATGTAAAATATTTGTCGACAATTTTTTGACCCCCTTTTTGGTCCCCATCCCCTGCCCCATCCGCCACAGTATACTTTGGAGGATCGGTCAAACAGTTACGTGTCCTCTATTTAGCTATCAAAGGGAGGGGGGGGGCAACGAGTCAAAGAAGTCATTCAAAATTTGAAGAGTTGCCTATATTTTACACTGTAGTTTGTGTAATGGATTTTATCTTTTGCGGAAGAGCGTGGTATAGTGACTGTAAAATAAAGATAATCGTACCGCAGCTACAGTGTTTTTCTTTTACAAACCAAATATTAAGGCAAAAATTAAATTCAAAATTAAAAAAAAAAAAATTTTGGTCAGCCGTGGGCCCCTAAACGGCCTCCCCCCCCCCCCCGCGCATTGCGGGGTCTGGCGGGACTGTAGTTCCGCCCCTGTTCATCAGGTAAATGAACAACTACTGACTAGTGTCTTTAACAAAACGTGCAGAAGTGGTCAGTTTACAGTTCATAGACGGTTCGTTAATCTATGCATTACATCTTATTGTAAGAGTAAGGGTGTGGTGAGGGGTAGAAGTGAGGGGTAGGGGGGAGGCGGGGGAGAGAGTTGGGAAGGGAAGGGCACAAGAAAGCGCCGATAAACATCTCCATCAATAGTGCCGACTTTTTCCGATCGTCTAGAAGACCAGGATAGTCGCCTCGCCGCAACATTTCCCCAGCCCGATTTCAAAGCGTACCGGCACAGTCAAATTTCAGATGCTACGTCTTTGAAGTTGTCTATATGTCTGGCGGTCTCTCGAGCTATAGTCTGTGCATTTTTCTCAAAGACGCTTGCCGACTATCGTGTTTGTTTGTAACTGTAGAAGAAAGATAACTCGACCTCCACCTATTTTTTTTTAAAAATAATTTAGCCAGGATTTTTGGGCCCCCAATTGGTCTGGGCCCCCCCGCATTGCGGGGTCTGGCGGCACTGTAGTTCCGCCCCTGTTTCAAACTAAATTATCTGCCCCTAATAGTCGTCACTAAACCCTGCTCTGTTTGTAAACATTTAGAGTGAACCACAGCTCACCAGACCATTTAGGGGTGGGGATGGTAGGGAGCGCGTTTACAGCTTGTTTTCTAGCGGCTCCCAAAAGAGAATTATATATATACGAGCCGGCCCGCGGCATAACATACGCCGCTATTTAGTTGTTTCTAATTTTCAATAATTCATAATTTGTGAATTCGACAGTACCAACGCTGACACTGAAAATATTTCTTTAAAACACTATAAGTAGCTCGTTAAGGACCATAACCCCCCCTTCCTTCCCCCCCCCTCCCCCCCTACGTTTAAAATCGTTGGCTCTGCTTGTAAACATTTAGAGTGAACACAGCTCACTAAAACCATGTAGGGGTGGGGAGGTAGGGAGAGCGTTTGCAGCTTGTTTTCTAACGGCTCGAAGAAGAGAATTATATATATAGATAGATTTGTAGATCCGTATCAACTTTTCAGCGATTTCCGATAACCGGAAGTGGAACTTTTTCTACTTTGAATTTTTCAAAAGCCTATAGCTTGAGTACTTTTTCAGATAGATGAATGAAATTTCACATACAAGTAAAAGATATGATTTTTCTCCCTTCTAACAAATTTTGAGTAATTTCCGTTGACCGGAAGTTGTAATTTACGCTATTTCCAAATGATCAAAATAATGCATGTGAATTTATAAAGTACTAATAATATCCCACACTATTATGCACATTTTGTTTGGCGTTCACTTGGTGTGCAGTTCTTTTTTCTACGAGATTCCATCTATTTTTAAAAGGTTTATTTTTATTTTTTAAAGTTTAAGTAATTACAAATGGTTTAAAATAAACTATTGTCTATATCGCGAGTTGCCATCGCCCGTAGAGGAACCGGATAAAAGGCCGACACGGACAAAAGGCCGACAAGACAAAAGGCCGACTGCCAAAAGGCAGACAAGACAAAAGGCCGACAAGACAGAAGGCCGATAAGTTTTATAAATAACAAACTACAATTACAGCCGTGTTTAATATCTAAAATATGTAATTATAAACGACTTTTTAAGTTTCTAATAAATATTGTTTGGTACATACAATAGGATAAAATAAAACACGATGTAACCAATTATTTATTGCTGTTATATTGGTCCATATATAGGAAATCACAGGGGTAAATTTAGACAAAAAACAAAAATAACACACCAATTTCGGTACACTTGTATCACAATCACAACAGAATTAATGAATCCAACGAATATAATATACACTTTTTTTCACGCAATTCTCAATGGACGAAACTAAATATAATTGAAATTTTGTCTGTATTTAACATGTAGTCTAGTCAAGGCAGCGATTGTTCTACTTCATTCGGTTTCTTTGATTTCTTTGCGAAATATGGTGGTAACGCCACCTTTCTGTTTATCCTTTGTACACTCCCGTCATCTCCAGTCGCATGGACCCCATAGTTCACCTTATAAGGATCGCAACTAGCATTGTCTCTTGGCGTTCCAACATGTTGCATGTGGGCGATGATGCCGGCGGCTTTTTACTTGGTTCTTTGATGATTATCTCACCTCGCTTACATAGAAGGAGCTATGAAAGACAGCAGTGACAGTATTTCGCAATATTTAAGTGTTGATCATTTGTATTTAAGACGCTCCCGTAATCTCCAGTCGCTTGACCCGATGGTTCACCTTATAAATAAGGATAGCAACTACCATTGTCTCTTCTCTTGAACGTTTCACCTTATTTCATGCCTTATTTCGATGGTTGTCAAGGTAGGAGCTATGCAGTAACACATATTTTGTGATATTAGAATTTGATATGCTTGTCGGCCTTATGGTCTGTTTGCCTTATGGCTGTCGTGCATACATTTCTTTTAAATCAATGTTTTTTCTACATAGTATTTAAATATTTAGGAAAATGTAAGGCTGTTTTGTAAAGTATCTTTACTTATAAAGTTAACAAATATTTATATTTTAAACCATATGTAACACATATGGTTACCAGCCTAGGGGGGATAAGTAATAAAGTTGTAATTCATTGGGTTGCGGCCCCTGTGCGACCGCAACTGTTGATGTAGTTTTTTTGCATGCTCTTCAGTGAGCGATTTTACCTGTGGCCCATGTCATGGGATTTTGGGTTGTTCATGCTTAGCCGTGTCAGTCAGACCTAAGGCTGAGGTAGATCACGACAATGTAGGCCTAATGAAGGTAATATTATGTTTTATATTACTGTACTACTCCTACTAGTGCTGCATGTTGTAGACTTGGGGTGGAGTATTATTCCTGCTAGTGCGGCATGTTGCACACTAGTTAGGTGTGTAGAATTTATTTAAGTAGTTCTTATTGTGCTGCGTATTGGCAGTAACATATTTTAGTGCACCCGTGTATGTTTGTAGCCAACACGTGGTATTACCAGTGATGTAACCGTTTGTTTACATTTGTTTTAGGGCTACAATTTAATCGTCGTCGGCATCGCCTTCTTCTTTGGTTTTTGTTTTGCTGTGATCTACTGTCGGTTGGTCAATCATTTGTCACAATTCGGCTGCTGTTTGTGTTTTCTAACGCTAAAATCAGCTCATTTTATTGTCATAAGGTGGTCCGTGAGCTTCGGCTTGATATAAACAATGTCTGGCTAGGAGGTGATGACAGCTGCTATTTATACTTTAGTGTGTGCACTTGTTTATTTTGAAAAAAATCACTGTGGCTAAATCAGCTGATCCAGTGTGGCTAAATCAGCTGATCCAGTGTGATTATCAAGTTCTACTATCACCACTCACAGTCAGAAAATCATCCCAGAATCAGGAAACCTAGTTTTTAATAGGTTATTAAAATACTACAAGCAAAGTTAAGTAATCAACAAATGTCACATGTTATAATGACAGAAATCAAACATCACTTGTTAAATTATAAAAAATATTCCACAACATTTGAGTTCAGACAGCTTGATCTATCAAGTAACTTAATAAACAGCAGTGTGTCGTGTCTAGATGGTGCCCCAGTGTGTCGTGTCTAGATGGTGCCCCAGTGTGTCTACATGGTGCCCCAGTGTGTCTACATGGTGCCCTAGTGTCTACATGGTGCCCCAGTGTGTCTACATGGTGCCCTAGTGTCTACATGGTGCCCCAGTGTGTCTACATGGTGCCCCAGTGTGTCTACATGGTGCCCCAGTGTCTACATGGTGCCCCAGTGCGTCGTGTCTACATGGTGCCTCAGTGTGTCTAGATGGTGCCCCAGTGTGTCTACATGGTGCCCCAGTGTGTCTACATGGTGCCCTAGTGTCTACATGGTGCCCCAGTGTGTCTACATGGTGCCCTAGTGTCTACATGGTGCCCCAGTGTGTCTACATGGTGCCCTAGTGTCTACATGGTGCCCCAGTGTGTCTACATGGTGCCCCAGTGTGTCTACATGGTGCCCCAGTGTGTCTACATGGTGCCCCAGTGTGTCATGTCTACATGGTGCCTCAGTGCGTCTAGATGGTGCCCCAGTGTGTCTACATGGTGCCCCAGTGTGTCTACATGGTGCCCTAGTGTCTACATGGTGCCCCAGTGTGTCTACATGGTGCCCTAGTGTCTACATGGTGCCCCAGTGTGTCTACATGGTGCCCTAGTGTCTACATGGTGCCCTAGTGTCTACATGGTGCCCCAGTGTGTCTACATGGTGCCCCAGTGTGTCTACATGGTGCCCCAGTGTGTCTACATGGTGCCCCAGTGTGTCATGTCTACATGATGCCTCAGTGTGTCTAGATGGTGCCCCAGTGTGTCTACATGGTGCCCCAGTGTGTCTACATGGTGCCCCAGTGTGTCTACATGGTGCCCCAGTGTGTCATGTCTACATGGTGCCTCAGTGTGTCTAGATGGTGCCCCAGTGTGTCTACATGGTGCCCCAGTGTGTCTACATGGTGCCCTAGTGTCTACATGGTGCCCCAGTGTGTCTACATGGTGCCCTAGTGTCTACATGGTGCCCCAGTGTGTCTACATGGTGCCCTAGTGTCTACATGGTGCCCCAGTGTGTCTACATGGTGCCCCAGTGTGTCTACATGGTGCCCCAGTGTGTCTACATGGTGCCCCAGTGTCTACATGGTGCCCCAGTGCGTCGTGTCTACATGGTGCCTCAGTGTGTCTAGATGGTGCCCCAGTGTGTCTACATGGTGCCCCAGTGTGTCTACATGGTGCCCTAGTGTCTACATGGTGCCCCAGTGTGTCTACATGGTGCCCTAGTGTCTACATGGTGCCCCAGTGTGTCTACATGGTGCCCTAGTGTCTACATGGTGCCCCAGTGTGTCTACATGGTGCCCCAGTGTGTCTACATGGTGCCCCAGTGTGTCTACATGGTGCCCCAGTGTGTCATGTCTACATGGTGCCTCAGTGTGTCTAGATGGTGCCCCAGTGTGTCTACATGGTGCCCTAGTGTCTACATGGTGCCCCAGTGTGTCTACATGGTGCCCTAGTGTCTACATGGTGCCCCAGTGTGTCTACATGGTGCCCTAGTGTCTACATGGTGCCCCAGTGTGTCTACATGGTGCCCTAGTGTCTACATGGTGCCCTAGTGTCTACATGGTGCCCCAGTGTGTCTACATGGTGCCCCAGTGTGTCTACATGGTGCCCCAGTGTGTCTACATGGTGCCCCAGTGTGTCATGTCTACATGGTGTCCCAGTGTGTCATGTCTACATGATGCCCCAGTGTGTCTACATGATGCCCCAGTGTGTCTACATGGTGCCCCAGTGTGTCATGTCTACAACTGTCCATTTGACTGAACTGTCCACACCACTGCTATCAGCTGTCCTGAGTTAAACTGTCCAGATCAGGAACCAACTTCTGTATTTTCTTATCAAATTCTCTGTCTTGACCTGGGGAATACAATCTTTTATTTATATACAAGCTTTTATTTGTCCTGTGTTAGAATAGAATTCTAGGTAACTTACACCCCTCCCCCCCTCCCCACACACAAAGGTTTAAGACCAACCAATTCATTGGGGGGGGGGGGGGGGGGGCGTACGTTTTCCCAAAAGACACATTGCCCGAATGTCAATTTCCAGAATGGGCACTTGCCGGAAAAGCCACTTGCTCGAAGGCCGTTTGCTCAAAAAGTGTTAATATATGATAAATTATATTACCAATTAGACATTTTTAATCAATTATAGTTTGAAATTTTGATAATCAACACAATTCTAGGCATAAAAACAAATTTGTTTATATTTTTAAAATTTTGCTTTTATTTTTTGAGTTATGAGAAAAAAACTGCCTTATTCTTTAATAAATGTAAGTTGATGTTAGCTGCGGAGTCTTTACATTCTTTAATGAATGTTTTGAACACCTTGTTTAACCAACACGTTGTGGTGCTTATAGGCCTATAGCTTTTATGACATAGTGTAGGTGGCACGGTGTCTCCTTACATTTAACAGATAATATGCTTATCTTGTGTTGTGATCATTTCCCAAAAGAATGAGGCTCGGTCTAGGCGGCAAATTTAAAAACTAAAGGTAGTCTTTTATGTGTGATCTCCATTTAATGCACCTTGTTTAGACGATCTGTTCAAGTGATTACTTAATAAAGAAAGTGAGATAAAATGTTTCCAGACATGCCTACCCACGTCAGCCAAAAGTAGGAACAGTTGTGCCTAGAATAAGGAATTTGAAGCCAAAAGTAGGAACAGTCATGCCTAGAATAAGGAATTTGAAGCCAAAAGTAGGAACAGTCATGCCTAGAATAAGGAATTTGAAGCCAAAAATAGGAACATTCATGCCTAGAATAAGGAATTTGAAGCCAAAAGTAGGAACAGTCATGCCTAGAATAAGGAATTTGAAGCCAAAAGTAGGAACAGTCATGCCTAGAATAAGGAATTTGAAGCCAAAAGTAGGAACAGTCATGCCTAGAATAAGGAATTTGAAGCCAAAAAGAAGAACATACGCGCGGACGCTACTTTACAAAGACAAAAAATTAATTAATTATTTTTTTTTAAAAAAAGGAAAAAACTTTGACAAAAACGGGATGGTGGAAGAGCAACTGTCTTTAGGGAATTTGTTGTAGACCCAATTCATTGACATCCAAAAGATAAAGGTATTTAAGACCAACCCAATTCATTGACATCCAAAGATAAAGGTATTTAAGACCAACCCAATTCATTGACATCCAAAGATAAAGGTATTTAAGACCAACCCAATTCATTGACATCCAAAGATAAAGGTATTTAAGACCAACCCAATTTATTGACACCCAAAAGATAAAGGTATTTAAGACCAACCCAATTCATTGACACCCAAAAGATAAAGGTATTTAAGACCAACCCAATTCATTGACATCCAAAGATAAAGGTATTTAAGACCAACCCAATTCATTGACATCCAAAGATAAAGGTATTTAAGACCAAGCCAATTCATTGACATCACAAAGATAAAGGTATTTAAGACCAACCCAATTCATTGACATCCAAAGATAAAGGTATTTAAGACCAACCCAATTCATTGACATCCAAAGATAAAGGTATTTAAGACCAACCCAATTCATTGACATCCAAAAGATAAAGGTATTTAAGACCAACCCAATTCATTGACATCACAAAGATAAAGGTATTTAAGACCAACCCAATTCATTGACATCCAAAGATAAAGGTATTTAAGACCAACCCAATTCATTGACATCCAAAGATAAAGGTATTTAAGACCAACCCAATTCATTGACATCCAAAGATAAAGGTATTTAAGACCAACCCAATTCATTGACACCCAAAAGATAAAGGTATTTAAGACCAACCCAATTCATTGACACCCAAAAGATAAAGGTATTTAAGACCAACCCAATTCATTGACATCCAAAGATAAAGGTATTTAAGACCAACCCAATTCATTGACATCCAAAAGATAAAGGTATTTAAGACCAACCCAATTCATTGACATCACAAAGATAAAGGTATTTAAGACCAACCCAATTCATTGACATCCAAAGATAAAGGTATTTAAGACCAACCCAATTCATTGACACCCAAAAGATAAAGGTATTTAAGACCAACCCAATTCATTGACATCGCAAAGATAAAGGTATTTAAGACCAACCCAATTCATTGACATCCAAAGATAAAGGTATTTAAGACCAACCCAATTCATTGACATCACAAAGATAAAGGTATTTAAGACCAACCCAATTCATTGACATCCAAAGATAAAGGTATTTAAGACCAACCCAATTCATTGACATCCAAAGATAAAGGTATTTAAGACCAACCCAATTCATTGACATCCAAAGATAAAGGTATTTAAGACCAACCCAATTCATTGACACCCCAAAGATAAAGGTATTTAAGACCAACCCAATTCATTGACACCCAAAAGATAAAGGTATTTAAGACCAACCCAATTCATTGACACCCAAAAGATAAAGGTATTTAAGACCAACCCAATTCATTGACACCCAAAAGATAAAGGTATTTAAGACCAACCCAATTCATTGACACCCAAAAGATAAAGGTATTTAAGACCAACCCAATTCATTGACACCCAAAAGATAAAGGTATTTAAGACCAACCCAATTCATTGACACCCAAAAGATAAAGGTATTTAAGACCAACCCAATTCATTGACACCCAAAAGATAAAGGTATTTAAGACCAACCCAATTCATTGACACCCAAAAGATAAAGGTATTTAAGACCAACCCAATTCATTGACACCCAAAAGATAAAGGTATTTAAGACCAACCCAATTCATTGACACCCAAAAGATAAAGGTATTTAAGACCAACCCAATTCATTGACACCCAAAAGATAAAGGTATTTAAGACCAACCCAATTCATTGACACCCAAAAGATAAAGGTATTTAAGACCAACCCAATTCATTGACACCCAAAAGATAAAGGTATTTAAGACCAACCCAATTCATTGACACCCAAAAGATAAAGGTATTTAAGACCAACCCAATTCATTGACACCCAAAAGATAAAGGTATTTAAGACCAACCCAATTCATTGACATCCAAAGATAAAGGTATTTAAGACCAACCCAATTCATTGACATCCAAAGATAAAGGTATTTAAGACCAACCCAATTCATTGACACCCAAAAGATAAAGGTATTTAAGACCAACCCAATTCATTGACACCCAAAAGATAAAGGTATTTAAGACCAACCCAATTCATTGACACCCAAAAGATAAAGGTATTTAAGACCAACCCAATTCATTGACACCCAAAAGATAAAGGTATTTAAGACCAACCCAATTCATTGACACCCAAAAGATAAAGGTATTTAAGACCAACCCAATTCATTGACACCCAAAAGATAAAGGTATTTAAGACCAACCCAATTCATTGACATCCAAAGATAAAGGTATTTAAGACCAACCCAATTCATTGACACCCAAAAGATAAAGGTATTTAAGACCAACCCAATTCATTGACACCCAAAAGATAAAGGTATTTAAGACCAACCCAATTCATTGACACCCAAAAGATAAAGGTATTTAAGACCAACCCAATTCATTGACATCCAAAGATAAAGGTATTTAAGACCAACCCAATTCATTGACACCCAAAAGATAAAGGTATTTAAGACCAACCCAATTCATTGACACCCAAAAGATAAAGGTATTTAAGACCAACCCAATTCATTGACACCCAAAAGATAAAGGTATTTAAGACCAACCCAATTCATTGACACCCAAAAGATAAAGGTATTTAAGACCAACCCAATTCATTGACACCCAAAAGATAAAGGTATTTAAGACCAACCCAATTCATTGACACCCAAAAGATAAAGGTATTTAAGACCAACCCAATTCATTGACATCCAAAGATAAAGGTATTTAAGACCAACCCAATTCATTGACACCCAAAAGATAAAGGTATTTAAGACCAACCCAATTCATTGACACCCAAAAGATAAAGGTATTTAAGACCAACCCAATTCATTGACACCCAAAAGATAAAGGTATTTAAGACCAACCCAATTCATTGACATCCAAAGATAAAGGTATTTAAGACCAACCCAATTCATTGACACCCAAAAGATAAAGGTATTTAAGACCAACCCAATTCATTGACATCACAAAGATAAAGGTATTTAAGACCAACCCAATTCATTGACACCCAAAAGATAAAGGTATTTAAGACCAACCCAATTCATTGACATCCAAAGATAAAGGTATTTAAGACCAACCCAATTCATTGACACCCAAAAGATAAAGGTATTTAAGACCAACCCAATTCATTGACATCCAAAGATAAAGGTATTTAAGACCAACCCAATTCATTGACACCCAAAGATAAAGGTATTTAAGACCAACCCAATTCATTGACATCCAAAGATAAAGGTATTTAAGACCAACCCAATTCATTGACACCCAAAGATAAAGGTATTTAAGACCAACCCAATTCATTGACATCCAAAGATAAAGGTATTTAAGACCAACCCAATTCATTGACATCCAAAGATAAAGGTATTTAAGACCAACCCAATTCATTGACATCCAAAGATAAAGGTATTTAAGACCAACCCAATTCATTGACACCCAAAAGATAAAGGTATTTAAGACCAACCCAATTCATTGACACCCAAAAGATAAAGGTATTTAAGACCAACCCAATTCATTGACACCCAAAAGATAAAGGTATTTAAGACCAACCCAATTCATTGACATCCAAAGATAAAGGTATTTAAGACCAACCCAATTCATTGACATCCAAAAGATAAAGGTATTTAAGACCAACCCAATTCATTGACATCCAAAAGATAAAGGTATTTAAGTCCAACCCAATTCATTGACATGCAAAAGATAAAGGTATTTAAGACCAACCCAATTCATTGACATCCAAAGATAAAGGTATTTAAGACCAACCCAATTCATTGACATCCAAAGATAAAGGTATTTAAGACCAACCCAATTCATTGACATCCAAAGATAAAGGTATTTAAGACCAACCCAATTCATTGACACCCAAAAGATAAAGGTATTTAAGACCAACCCAATTCATTGACACCCAAAAGATAAAGGTATTTAAGACCAACCCAATTCATTGACACCCAAAAGATAAAGGTATTTAAGACCAACCCAATTCATTGACATCCAAAGATAAAGGTATTTAAGACCAACCCAATTCATTGACATCCAAAAGATAAAGGTATTTAAGACCAACCCAATTCATTGACATCCAAAGATAAAGGTATTTAAGACCAACCCAATTCATTGACATCCAAAGATAAAGGTATTTAAGACCAACCCAATTCATTGACATCCAAAAGATAAAGGTATTTAAGACCAACCCAATTCATTGACATCCAAAAGATAAAGGTATTTAAGACCAACCCAATTCATTGACATCCAAAGATAAAGGTATTTAAGACCAACCCAATTCATTGACATCCAAAGATAAAGGTATTTAAGACCAACCCAATTCATTGACATCCAAAGATAAAGGTATTTAAGACCAACCCAATTCATTGACATCACAAAGATAAAGGTATTTAAGACGAACCAGAGACAGGAACATCCATTTGAGGAACACCCAGGGGCTGTAAGGTTTTCTTTTTGTTGGTTTGTTTGTTGGTCTGTCTGTGTTTCAACATTCCACTCAGTGGAGTCTCACTAGGGTCAAGGTCATCTTTCTTTGCTGCAGAAACTTGACGGGATTTTTCACCTCGATCTGAAGAAATCAAATCAAAATCAACTGCCAGTTCAAGTTCTAATAAGGTTTGAAAAAATCAAACTTTCATCAACTGCCAGTTGTAAAGAGTGAGAGGTGCAGCAACCTTTGATGCCGTCCACCAGAGCAACACCTTTCCCAAGTCTGTCACAGAACAAGGCAATGTGTTTCTTCAGCCTGCTCGTGTCTTGGGGCAGTGCTAGAGGGCTGGGGTTCACAGCCTGGTCCTTGCTGGACTTGGCCAGCACAGTTCTCAGCAAGTGGGTCAAGGCCGCATCCACAGACTCTTCCCAACCCTGGGGAGAAATAGTTCAAAAATAGTTGAAGTCAGTGAGACACAAGTTGAAGTCAGTGAGACACAAGTTGAAGTCAGTGAGACACAAGTTGAAGTCAGTGAGACACAGGTTGAAGTCAGTGAGACACAAGTTGAAGTCAGTGAGACACAAGTTGAAGTCAGTGAGACACAAGTTGAAGTCAGTGAGACACACGTTGAAGTCAGTGAGACATTCTTGAGGTTCACATGATAGTCTCACAGGTGCCAACAACAGGTGTCATGGCAGACTGTAGAACCTGGAACTTACCTGATCCTCACAGGTGCCAACAACAGGTGTCATGGCTGACTGTAGAACCTGGAACTCCTCCTCTGAAAGATCCAGCCACAACTTAAGCAGGAAGTTGATCAGGTAAGTTCCAGAGCTCAGGTGACTGGCAGCCAGCAACTCAGCTCTCCTCGTCTCCTCCGCTAGGTCAGCCAAAGCCAGGATCTGGAATCAGGGGCTTACTTCAGTCATAGTGATTAGGGTCATGGCAGATGGGTCATAGTAACTAGGGTCACTGTGACAAGCACACAACAGCTAGATGTGGGTCAAAAGTGTGACCTACTTAGGTCTGGTAATGTTTATTTTTACATTTGTTATAATACCATATATGGTCTGTGGTGTAATGACCGTTTTTTTCCGCTGTCTTACTAAGTGAGTCTTAGACTCAGAAATTTTCCATCAAGATATGATTGATTGATTCAGACCAGATGACCACCCCAACCAATGGCCTTATGATTTGAAGGTGACCTTCCATGTTGCCTAAGTCTATAAATAGACTGCGCACAGGCGTCTCGAGGCAGTTCATTGATCAGACGTCGTTGAGAGACATAAGCCCTGTGTGTTGCCGTTTAGTACTAAGTTGTTTAAGTAGCATATTCATATATTACTTGTGGTTAAGTAGAAGTAATTCTTTATGCTTATAGCAGTGATGTGTATACTGTGGTGATTTTTCTGAAGTGTTAAAAGCTGTGATAGTGTATCATATTATTTTTTCCCACAAATTGTAAGTTGGGTTTTGTTCATTCTGTAAATCTATTTCATTCCTGTATAAATCTAGTGTTCTGCCACGACTTTGTACACTCATTACAAGTTATATGCAGATTAAAGGTATTGTTGGCATCAGTAGTTTCTCTAGTGTTTCCCCTAGACATCCATTACGAGTCCTAGCGAACTAGTGTGTTAACTTTCTTTTATTTAGGCTTGTCGCCATCTGTGTATAATCAGTTAAACGAATCCGGGAGCGTTCGCCATCTATCTGGCTGATAGATTGGTGTCCGTTACAACAGCTATGTTTGGGTCAACAGCTAGATGTGGGTCAACAGCTAGATGTGGGTCAACAGTTAGATGTGGGTCAACAGCTAGATGTGGGTCAACAGTTAGATGTGGGTCAACAGCTAGATGTGGGTCAACAGTTAGATGTGGGTCAACAGTTAGATGTGGGTCAACAGTTAGATGTGGGTCAACAGCTAGATGTGGGTCAACAGCTAGATGTGGGTCAACAGCTAGATGTGGGTCAACAGCTAGATGTGGGTCAACATAGTACTCACCTAGTGCTGTGTATTTCTCAATAGTCAACATGTGCCTGTGTGTGTTTAACCTGTCTCACCTGTCTGTCTGTACGTGCCAGTCTCACCTGTCTGTATGTGCCAGTCTCACCTGTCTGTATGTGCCAGTCTCACCTGTCTGTACATGCCAGTCTCACCTGTCTGTACGTGCCAGTCTCACCTGTCTGTCTGTACGTGCCAGTCTCACCTGTCTGTCTGTATGTGCCAGTCTCACCTGTCTGTACATGCCAGTCTCACCTGTCTGTACGTGCCAGTCTCACCTGTCTGTACGTGCCAGTCTCACCTGTCTGTACATGCCAGTCTCACCTGTCTGTCTGTACGTGCCAGTCTCACCTGTCTGTACGTGCCAGTCTCACCTGTCTGTACGTGCCCTCCAGTAAAGTGTCCAGATTAAGTAATGGAGCTGGTGTCTTGTCTTTAAACCGGGTCAGCAGACGTTTCTGAATGACTCGGAATTGGGCAGCTCTTTGCGCCAACATATCCTGGCATTGTACGGCAGCGAGTCTCAGCTGGTCAACACAGAGGACATTAGGACAGTCATTAGATAGGACAGTCAAACAATAATTAGATAGGACAATTCAGTCATTAGATAGGACTGTCAAACAATAATCAGATAGGACAGTCAAACAATAATCAGATAGGACAGTCAAACAATAATTAGATAGGACAGTCAAACAATAATTAGATAGGACAGTCAAACAATAATCAGATAGGACTGTCAAACAATAATCAGATAGGACAGTCAAACAATAATTAGATAGGACAGTCAAACAATAATTAGATAGGACAGTCAAACAATAATTAGATAGGACAGTCAAACAATAATTAGATAGGACAGTCAAACAATAATTAGATAGGACAGTCAAACAATAATTAGATAGGACAGTCAAACAATAATTAGATAGGACAATTCAGTCATTAGATAGGACAGTCAAACAATAATTAGATAGGACAATAATGATAGATCAAAATGCAGAACAATTCATTAGATAAACAGTGCGTAGAAATAATGTGATAGGCTGGGTGGATAAGTTTATAAAATTGATTAGACAGCACAAACTTATAATGTCCTGCTTATCTAGTGAGTATTTGTCAAAATAAAAAGTGCCCAAAATTTAGGTTTTCTTTTGAAAATTGTTTTTATTACTTACTTCAAAATGATGATCAACAATCTGAAAATAATCCTCCAATGGTAAAGCCCCATCAAAAGAGACCCTAAAATCAGTCTGAGATCCCTTTTTGTAGTGGCCATTGAGTCGGGCCACCAATTCTTTCAACGGCAGCCACATGGTCTCTAGTTGGTCACTCTGTAAGCGGTACCTCTCTGTTCAAAGTTTACATGATCTATAGAACAATCTCTGTTCAAAGTTTACATGATCTATAGAACAATCTCTGTTCAAAGTTTACATGATCTATAGAACAATCTCTGTTCAAAGTTTACATGATCTATAGAACAATCTCTGTTCAAAGTTTACATGATCTATAGAACAATCTCTGTTCAAAGTTTACATGATCTATAGAACAATCTCTGTTCAAAGTTTACATGATCTATAGAACAATCTCTGTTCAAAGTTTACATGATCTATAGAACAATCTCTGTTCAAAGTTTACATGATCTATAGAACAATCTCTGTTCAAAGTTTACATGATCTATAGAACAATCTCTGTTCAAAGTTTACATGATCTATAGAACAATCTCTGTTCAAAGTTTACAAGATCTATAGAACAATCTCTGTTCAAAGTTTACATGATCTATAGAACAATCTCTGTTCAAAGTTTACATGATCTATAGAACAATCTCTGTTCAAAGTTTACATGATCTATAGAACAATCTCTGTTCAAAGTTTACATGATCTATAGAACAATCTCTGTTCAAAGTTTACATGATCTATAGAACAATCTCTGTTCAAAGTTTACATGATCTATAGAACAATCTCTGTTCAAAGTTTACATGATCTATAGAACAATCTCTGTTCAAAGTTTACATGATCTATAGAACAATCTCTGTTCAAAGTTTACAAGATCTATAGAACAATCTCTGTTCAAAGTTTACATGATCTATAGAACAATCTCTGTTCAAAGTTTACATGATCTATAGAACAATCTCTGTTCAAAGTTTACATGATCTATAGAACAATCTCTGTTCAAAGTTTACATGATCTATAGAACAATCTCTGTTCAAAGTTTACATGATCTATAGAACAATCTCTGTTCAAAGTTTACATGATCTATAGAACAATCTCTGTTCAAAGTTAGCATGATCTATAGAACAATCTCTGTTCAAAGTTTACATGATCTATAGAACAATCTCTGTTCAAAGTTTACAAGATCTATAGAACAATCTCTGTTCAAAGTTAGCATGCTCTATAGAACAATCTCTGTTCACAGTTTACATGATCTATAGAACAATCTCTGTTCAAAGTTTACATGATCTATAGAACAATCTCTGTTCAAAGTTTACATGATCTATAGAACAATCTCTGTTCAAAGTTTACATGATCTTATAGAACAATCTCTGTTCAAAGTTTACATGATCTATAGAACAATCTCTGTTCAAAGTTTACATGATCTATAGAACAATGTCTGTTCAAAGTTTACATGATCTATAGAACAATCTCTGTTCAAAGTTTACATGATCTATAGAACAATCTCTGTTCAAAGTTTACATGATCTATAGAACAATCTCTGTTCAAAGTTTACATGATCTATAGAACAATCTCTGTTCAAAGTTTACATGATCTATAGAACAATCTCTGTTCAAAGTTTACATGATCTATAGATCTGTTTTAAGTTTACATCTACATTCTACTAAAACTTTCTGGAATACTTACGTGATGTTTTTGAAGCAAGAACTGTAACAACTGGACCCCCCTTAACCTTGACTTACGTGATGTTTTTGAAGCAAGAACTGTAACAACTGGACCCCCCCTTAACTTTGACTTACGTGATGTTTTTGAAGCAAGAACTGTAACAACTGGACCCCCCTTAATCTTGACTTACGTGATGTTTTTGAAGCAAGAACTGTAACAACTGGACCCCCCTTAACTTTGACTTACGTGATGTTTTTGAAGCAAGAACTGTAACAACTGGACCCCCTTAATCTTGACTTACGTGATGTTTTTGAAGCAAGAACTGTAACAACTGGACCCCCCTTAACCTTGACTTACGTGATGTTTTTGAAGCAAGAACTGTAACAACTGGACCCCCCTTAACTTTGACTTACGTGATGTTTTTGAAGCAAGAACTGTAACAACTGGACCCCCCTTAATCTTGACTTACGTGATGTTTTTGAAGCAAGAACTGTAACAACTGGACCCCCCTTAACTTTGACTTACGTGATGTTTTTGAAGCAAGAACTGTAACAACTGGACCCCCTTAATCTTGACTTACGTGATGTTTTTGAAGCAAGAACTGTAACAACTGGACCCCCCTTAACCTTGACTTACGTGATGTTTTTGAAGCAAGAACTGTAACAACTGGACCCCCCTTAACTTTGACTTACGTGATGTTTTTGAAGCAAGAACTGTAACAACTGGACCCCCCTTAACCTTGACTTACGTGATGTTTTTGAAGCAAGAACTGTAACAACTGGACCCCCCTTAACCTTGACTTACGTGATGTTTTTGAAGCAAGAACTGTAACAACTGGACCCCCACCATAGTACTGGAATCCAATGGCTGACCCTTGACCTCCAGCATTCTCACCAAGCATGTCTGAAAAACATTGAGGTCAGGTTTGAGCACAACATGGGAACTGATTTAGTTAAGTGCTATCTTGTCTAGCTGTTTCTACAAGGAGACACAGCAAACATACAAGTAGGTTACAAAGGGAATAGGGGAGTGGGTTACACAGGGAACAGGGGAGTATGTTACACAGGGAACAGGGGAGTGGGTACACAGGGACAGGGGAGTATGTTACACAGGGAACAGGGGAGTAGGTACACAGGGACAGGGGAGTATGTTACACAGGGAACAGGGGAGTAGGTACACAGGGACAGGGGAGTAGGTACACAGGGAACATGAGGACATGAGGACCTAAGTATGATGTCCCGTTATCAAGGTGGTAGATACCTGGGAAAAGCTCATTCAAACTGACAGGTGGTCTGTTGGTGTCGACTGTTAATTTCTGGGCTGCAGTTTTCACAGGCGTCACAGGTTTGAGGACAAGTTTGGATGGCAGGTTGGCACGAGATGTCACTACTCGACGTCCACCTAAGGACAAAAATCAGTTTGGATGCTTTGGTTTTATGAGGGGGGGGGGGTTGTTAAAACTGAAAATAAAGGTGATCCTCTGTGAGACAACGCTCATGTGGATGCTAGATGGTACGAGGAAACAGAAGACGGTACAAGGAAATGATTTAGGGGAAGGCTTTGAGGGAAGGATTGTGTGATGTACATTGTATGCTTTGGTTTAATAGGAAATAATAGGAAAAATGTTAGTTGATTTCAATCAAAGTAATACAATGTTCAGTTGAAATCTATCTAGTGAACCTATGACTGGATAGAATTACCTGAGGCTGATGAAATCTATCTAGTGAACCCATGACTGGATAGAATTACCTGAGGCTGATGAAATCTATCTAGTGAACCTATGACTGGATAGAATTACCTGAGGCTGATGAAATCTATCTAATGGACCCATGACTGGATAGAATTACCTGAGGCTGATGAAATCTATCTAGTGAACCTATGACTGGATAGAATTATCTGAGGCTGATGAAATCTATCTAGTGAACCCATGACTGGATAGAATTACCTGAGGCTGATGAAATCTATCTAGTGAACCCATGACTGGATAGAATTACCTGAGGCTGATGAAAAGGTGGCAGAAATGTGCAGGTAGAGGTGGGAGGGCAGACCTGACCAACGCTGGAAAACAGCAACAAACGTCTCGGATGGGCTGTTGGGATCTGGTGGTCATGTCATAGGTGGTTAGCATAGGGCAGCAGGTGACATTTCAACTCAAATGTCATCTGCCATTAGTCAACATACTCAATGTCAACAGTCACCTGTCTGTACACATCAAATGTCAACACTCGCCTGTCTATACAGCAAATGAAATGTCAACAGTCGCCTGTCTGTACAGCACATCAAATGTCAACAGTGGCCTGTCTGTACAGCACATCAAATGTCAACAGTCGCCTGTCTGTACAGCACATCAAATGTCAACAGTCACCTGTCTGTACAGCACATCAAATGTCAACAGTCACATGAAATGTCAGGCTTATCTCACCAACTTTTGGGATGGTAAACTCTGATTGGTTGCAGCCTAAAGGCCAAGGACAAATCATTTCCAGCTTGACATTTTCCAGGACAAGACGAGACTTCATCTGGATCTGCCATACAAAGTTGCTGTTACTTCAAAATCATGGCAAGGATATCCACATGATGCAACCTCACTCCCTCACACTCATCCATCCCTCACACACACTCATCCCTCACTCCAACACTCATCCCTTCCTCCCACACATCCCTCCACCACTCATCCCTCCCTTCCCACACTCATCACTCCCACACCCTTTCACATGCACATGAATGTTCCCTCCCTAGTAGACACCACCCATCTTTTGGTTACCCATAAAGTTACAGATGGGATACCACCCATCTTTTGGTTACCCATAAAATTACAGATGGGATACCACCCATCTTTTGGTTACCCATAAAGTTACAGATGGGATACCACCCATCTTTTGGTTACCCATAAAGTTACAGATGGGATACCACCCATCTTTTGGTTACCCATAAAGTTACAGATGGGATACCACCCATCTTTTGGTTACCCATAAAGTTACAGATGGGATACCACCCATCTTTTGGTTACCCATAAAGTTACAGATGGGATACCACCCATCTTTTGGTTACCCATAAAGTTACAGATGGGATACCACCCATCTTTTGGTTACCCATAAAGTTACAGATGGGATACCACCCATCTTTTGGTTACCCATAAAGTTACAGATGGGATACCACCCATCTTTTGGTTACCCATAAAGTTACAGATGGGATACCACCCATCTTTTGGTTACCCATAAAGTTACAGATGGGATACCACCCATCTTTTGGTTACCCATAAAGTTACAGATGGGATACCACCCATCTTTTGGTTACCCATAAAGTTACAGATGGGATACCACCCATCTTTTGCTTACCCATAAAGTTACAGATGGGATACCATCCATCTTTTACTTACCCGTACAGTTACAGATGGGATACCATCCATATCTTCCAACTGTAAGCTAGAGGCCAACTGTGGATGTATGATTGTTCTCATAACAGATTGACAGAAGAAAGTTACAACTAATGTGTCAACTTAAGGACAAAGTTACAGGAAATTTCAACTTAGGGACAAAGTTACAGCTAATGTTAACTTAGGGACAACGTTACAGCAAATGTTAACTTAGGGACAATGTTACAGCTAATTTCAACATAGGGACAAAGTTATAGCTAATGTCTACACTTAGATATACAAGCACACAGAAGGACTGACATACAAGCAGACAGAAAGACAGACATACAAGCAGACAGACGGACATACAAGCAGACAGAGCAAACTACTCACCGACACATCATCTAGGTTTGGGCTGACATGGACATGTAATGACAAATCATCCTCTGGTTTAATTGTTGGTGCCAGCACTGAAATAGGACAAATATAGCACACTTGTTACATATATAGCACCTTTGTTACATCTATAGCACACCTGTTACATCTATAGCACACTTGTTACATACATAGCACACCTGTTACATACATAGCGCACTTGTTACATACATATCACACTTGTTACATACATAGCACACTTGTTACATCTATAGCACACTTGTTACATACATAGCACACTTGTTACATACATAGCGCACTTGTTACATCTATAGCACACTTGTTACATCTATAGCACACTTGTTACATCTATAGCACACTTGTTACATACATAGCACACTTGTTACATACATATCACACTTGTTACATCTATAGCACACTTGTTACATCTATAGCACACTTGTTACATACATATCACACTTGTTACATACATAGCACACTTGTTACATCTATAGCACACTTGTTACATACATAGCACACTTGTTACATCTATAGCACACTTGTTACATCTATAGCACACTTGTTACATCTATAGCACACTTGTTACATACATATCACACTTGTTACATACATAGCACACTTGTTACATCTATAGCACACTTGTTACATACATAGCACACTTGTTACATCTATAGCACACTTGTTACATACATATCACACTTGTTACATACATAGCACACTTGTTACATCTATAGCACACTTGTTACATACATAGCACACTTGTTACATCTATAGCACACTTGTTACATCTATAGCACACTAGTTACATCTATAGCACACTTGTTACATACATATCACACTTGTTACATACATATCACACTTGTTACAAACATATCACACTTGTTACATACATAGCACACTTGTTACATCTATAGCACACTTGTTACATCTATAGCACACTTGTTACATCTATAGCACACTTGTTACATCTATAGCACACTTGTTACATCTATAGCACACTTGTTACATACATAGCACACTTGTTACATACATAGCACACTTGTTACATACATAGCACACTTGTTACATACATAGCACACTTGTTACATATATAGCACACTTGTTACATCTATAGCGCACTTATTACATACATAGCACACTTGTTACATACATATCACACTTGTTACATCTATAGCACACTTGTTACATCTATAGCACACTTGTTACATCTATAGCACACTTGTTACATCTATAGCACACTACTGTATCAAATTTATAAATAATTCCGCTCTCATTAACAATTTTAATTTATTTTTATTGATCCAAACATTTGTTTAAATATAGTGCATGAATAAAACAAATTTTTTTTTTTTAAATGTGGTCACTCATAAGTAAAAAAAATCATTTTATCTTTGCTTCCCTACCCATCCATTCAAATACTTCAGTAATTGGCTTACTTTAAACAAGTGTAGACATTATATAAACAGATAAAAATCTTTCTAATAGCAAATACTAAATTACTATTGGTGAAAATGATACATTGCAATGTTTTATTAAAATTACACCAACTCACACAACCCAACCCTATAATATACACACCCAACCACACAACCTTACAGTCGTACAGCAGCCCATTTAACAGCAACCCAGCCCCACATTCCACACCCAGCCCCACACCCAGCCCCCACACCCCAGCCCCCACCCCACACACTGACCAGAGCTCTGACTTTTGGACTTAACATGTTTCATCAGATGAGCCATCTCAGCATCAAGTGCAGCATAGTTAACGTCCCACACCCCCACACCCAAGCCTCCCACCCCAGCCCCACACCCCCCACCCCAGCCCCCCACACCCCCACCCCAGCCCCCCACCCCCCCACACCCCAGCCCCCCACACCCCAGCCCCACACCCTCAAACCCCAGCCCCCACACACCAGCCCCCCACACCCCAGCCCCACACCCCAGCCCCCCACACCCCAGCCCCCCACACCCCAGCCCCCCACACCCCAGCCCCACACCCTCACACCCCAGCCCCCACACCCCAGCCCCACACCCTCACACCCCAGCCCCACACCCCAGCCCCCACACCCCAGCCCCACACCACACCCCCACACCCAAGCCCCACACACTGACCAGAGCTCTGACTTTTGGACTTGACATGTTTCATCAGATGAGCCATCTCAGCATCAAGAGCAGCGTAGTTAACGTCCCTTGAGTCCACCTGGGGTGGGACAAAAATGGCGGGATCTGTGCCCAGGTACATGACCTCTAACCTTCCAGTCTCACTGAGTGCAACAACAGCTGATCTGACTCCACTAGCAGGGGAGGGAGGGGGGATACAGAGATCTCATCAAAGGAATTTTTAAAAGCATAGAACATAAATGGTGGTAGTCTTGAATGGTGGTGTGCAGTGGTGGTGTGCAATGGTGGAGTGTGGTGGTGGTGTTGGTTTGTTGGTGGTGTGTGGTAGTGCTACAGCATTTTGAATTGAATCTCTGCCACATAGTGACCAAAGTTTGGACGTACTTAAAATTTCCAACCCTGAGTTGAACAGGAACAAACTGTGACTTGGCCATCCACTTGAGCTGGGAGTCTTGGTAGACGAGCAGAGAATTGGTGTGTGCTCCCACCAGGTAGTTGACTTTGTTCTCTACCACTGACATGAAAAACATCAAGACAATACAGATGGTGGAACCCACTGCTAGCAACACCTGGTCTAAACAATACAGATGGTGGAACCCACTGCTAGCAACACCTGGTCTAAACAATACAGATGGTGGAACCCACTGCTAGCAACACCTGGTCTAAACAATACAGATGGTGGAACCCACTGCTAGCAACACCTGGTCTAAACAATACAGATGGTGGAACCCACTGCTAGCAACACCTGGTCTAAACAATACAGATGGTGGAACCCACTGCTAGCAACACCTGGTCTAAACAGTACAGATGGTGGAACCCACTGCTAGCAACACCTGGTCTAAACAATACAGATGGTGGAACCCACTGCTAGCAACACCTGGTCTAAACAATACAGATGGTGGAACCCAATGCTAGCAACACCTGGTCTAAACAATACAGATGGTGGAACCCACTGCTAGCAACACCTGGTCTAAACAATACAGATGGTGGAACCCACTGCTAGCAACACCTGGTCTAAACAAGGCAATACAGATGGTGGAACCCACTGCTAGCAACACCTGGTCTAAACAAGACAATACAGATGGTGGAACCCACTGCTAGCAACACCTGGTCTAAACAATACAGATGGTGGAACCCACTGCTAGCAACACCTGGTCTAAACAATACAGATGGTGGAACCCACTGCTAGCAACACCTGGTCTAAACAATACAGATGGTGGAACCCACTGCTAGCAACACCTGTTCTAAACAATACAGATGGTGGAACCCACTGCTAGCAACACCTGGTCTAAACAATACAGATGGTGGAACCCACTGCTAGCAACACCTGGTCTAGCAATACAGATGGTGGAACCCACTGCTAGCAACACCTCGTCTAAACAAGACAATACAGATGGTGGAACCCACTGCTAGCAACACCTGGTCTAAACAATACAGATGGTGGAACCCACTGCTAGCAACACCTGGTCTAGCAATACAGATGGTGGAACCCACTGCTAGCAACACCTGGTCTAAACAAGACAATACAGATGGTGGAACCCACTGCTAGCAACACCTGGTCTAAACAAGACAATACAGATGGTGGAACCCACTGCTAGCAACACCTGGTCTAAACAATACAGATGGTGGAACCCACTGCTAGCAACACCTGGTCTAAACAATACAGATGGTGGAACCCACTGCTAGCAACACCTGGTCTAAACAATACAGATGGTGGAACCCACTGCTAGCAACACCTGGTCTAAACAATACAGATGGTGGAACCCACTGCTAGCAACACCTGGTCTAAACAATACAGATGGTGGAACCCACTGCTAGCAACACCTGGTCTAAACAATACAGATGGTGGAACCCACTGCTAGCAACACCTGGTCTAAACAATACAGATGGTGGAACCCACTGCTAGCAACACCTGGTCTAAACAATACAGATGGTGGAACCCACTGCTAGCAACACCTGGTCTAAACAATACAGATGGTGGAACCCACTGCTAGCAACACCTGGTCTAAACAATACAGATGGTGGAACCCACTGCTAGCAACACCTGGTCTAAACAATACAGATGGTGGAACCCACTGCTAGCAACACCTGGTCTAAACAATACAGATGGTGGAACCCACTGCTAGCAACACCTGGTCTAAACAATACAGATGGTGGAACCCACTGCTAGCAACACCTGGTCTAAACAATACAGATGGTGGAACCCACTGCTAGCAACACCTGGTCTAAACAATACAGGGTGGAACCCACTGCTAGCAACACCTGGTCTAAACAATACAGATGGTGGAACCCACTGCTAGCAACACCTGGTCTAAACAATACAGATGGTGGAACCCACTGCTAGCAACACCTGGTCTAAACAATACAGATGGTGGAACCCACTGCTAGCAACACCTGGTCTAAACAATACAGATGGTGGAACCCACTGCTAGCAACACCTGGTCTAAACTGTACTTTATTTTTTTTTTACCCATATCATTTAACATTACTTAAATGCAATCTTGTGAAAATTGAGAATAGTTGTCATGTATCTATAGTCGACAGTTGCTGTCATGTATTTATTTAGATGCTGATTTACATTTACAGGACACTACTTGTCAGTCAGGCTACAGAATGGTCAAGAGGGAAAACTTGAAAAGACTTACAGGAAGCATAAGGCAACAAGCAAGATGGATCATATTCCAGTTTCTTGGCAAACTTCAACATCCCATTATCAGTCAAACAGAAAATTGTTCTCTCCCCTGCAATATACAAAAATATTTTTCTAACCAATATTAGGTCAAACATTTTTATAAGCTTTTTAATAGTTCACATTATCTTTCTGTTTGTTGGTTTTTGGCAAATTTTGAAACGACATTTTAACTCACTGCTAGTGCAGCAACTATTTTGCAAAATGAACTTTCCAGATACATTAGTCTCTGGAAACAAAGCAAAAATATTTAATTTTTTTTAGAATGAACAGATGACTAAAAGCTGATGACAGTCAGCTCAATCAGCTGGTAGATGACAGTCAGCTCAATCAGCTGGTAGATGACAGTCAGCTCAATCAGCTGGTAGATGACAGTCAGCTCAATCAGCTGGTAGATGACAGTCAGCTCAATCAGCTGGTAGATGACAGTCAGCTCAATCAGCTGGTAGATGACAGTCAGCTCAATCAGCTGGTAGATGACAGTCAGCTCAATCAGCTGGTAGATGACAGTCAGCTCAATCAGCTGGTAGATGACAGTCAGCTCAATCAGCTGGTAGATGACAGTCAGCTCAATCAGCTGGTAGATGACAGTCAGCTCAATCAGCTGGTAGATGACAGTCAGCTCAATCAGCTGGTAGATGACAGTCAGCTCAATCAGCTGGTAGATGACAGTCAGCTCAATCAGCTGGTAGATGACAGTCAGCTCAATCAGCTGGTAGATGACAGTCAGCTCAATCAGCTGGTAGATGACAGTCAGCTCAATCAGCTGGTAGATGACAGTCAGCTCAATCAGCTGGTAGATGACAGTCAGCTCAATCAGCTGGTAGATGACAGTCAGCTCAATCAGCTGGTAGATGACAGTCAGCTCAATCAGCTGGTAGATGACAGTCAGCTCAATCAGCTGGTAGATGACAGTCAGCTCAATCAGCTGGTAGATGACAGTCAGCTCAATCAGCTGGTAGATGACAGTCAGCTCAATCAGCTGGTAGATGACAGTCAGCTCAATCAGCTGGTAGATGACAGTCAGCTCAATCAGCTGGTAGATGACAGTCAGCTCAATCAGCTGGTAGATGACAGTCAAGTGTTGCTCAGGGACTAGGGGACAGATTATTCTTTTAAAGATCGCAAGCTACATATCCTAGGGACAGATTATTCTTTTAAAGATAGCAAGCTACATATCCTAAGGGACAGATTATTCTTTTAAAGATAGCAAGCTACATATCCTAGGGACAGATTATTCTTTTAAAGATCACAAGCTACATATCCTAAGGGACAGATTATTCTTTTAAAGATCGCAAGCTACATATCCTAGGGACAGATTATTCTTTTAAAGATCGCAAGCTACATATCCTAAGGGACAGATTATTCTTTTAAAGATCACAAGCTACATATCCTAAGGGACAGATTATTCTTTTAAAGATCGCAAGCTACATATCCTAAGGGACAGATTATTCTTTTAAAGATCACAAGCTACATATCCTAGGGACAGATTATTCTTTTAAAGATAGCAAGCTACATATCCTAAGGGACAGATTATTCTTTTAAAGATCACAAGCTACATATCCTAAGGGACAGATTATTCTTTTAAAGATCGCAAGCTACATATCCTAAGGGACAGATTATTCTTTTAAAGATCGCAAGCTACATATCCTAGGGACAGATTATTCTTTTAAAGATCGCAAGCTACATATCCTAGGGACAGATTATTCTTTTAAAGATAGCAAGCTACATATCCTAAGGGACAGATTATTTTTTTAAAGATAGCAAGCTACATATCCTAGGGACAGATTATTCTTTTAAAGATCGCAAGCTACATATCCTAAGGGACAGATTATTCTTTTAAAGATCGCAAGCTACATATCCTAGGGACAGATTATTCTTTTAAAGATCGCAAGCTACATATCCTAAGGGACAGATTATTCTTTTAAAGATCACAAGCTACATATCCTAAGGGACAAATTATTCTTTTAAAGATCGCAAGCTACATATCCTAAGGGACAGATTATTCTTTTAAAGATCACAAGCTACATATCCTAGGGACAGATTATTCTTTTAAAGATAGCAAGCTACATATCCTAAGGGACAGATTATTCTTTTAAAGATCGCAAGCTACATATCCTAAGGGACAGATTATTCTTTTAAAGATCGCAAGCTACATATCCTAAGGGACAGATTATTCTTTTAAAGATCACAAGCTACATATCCTAAGGGACAGATTATTCTTTTAAAGATCGCAAGCTACATATCCTAAGGGACAGATTATTCTTTTAAAGATCGCAAGCTACATATCCTAAGGGACAGATTATTCTTTTAAAGATCGCAAGCTACATATCCTAAGGGACAGATTATTCTTTTAAAGATGGCAAGCTACATATCCTAAGGGACAGATTATTCTTTTAAAGATAGCAAGCTACATATCCTAAGGGACAGATTATTCTTTTAAAGATTGCAAGCTACATATCCTAAGGGACAGATTATTCTTTTAAAGATCGCAAGCTACATATCCTAGGGACAGATTATTCTTTTAAAGATAGCAAGCTACATATCCTAGGGACAGATTATTCTTTTAAAGATCGCAAGCTACATATCCTAAGGGACAGATTATTCTTTTAAAGATCGCAAGCTACATATCCTAGGGACAGATTATTCTTTTAAAGATAGCAAGCTACATATCCTAAGGGACAGATTATTCTTTTAAAGATCGCAAGCTACATATCCTAAGGGACAGATTATTCTTTTAAAGATCGCAAGCTACATATCCTAAGGGACAGATTATTCTTTTAAAGATAGCAAGCTACATATCCTAGGGACAGATTATTCTTTTAAAGATCGCAAGCTACATATCCTAGGGACAGATTATTCTTTTAAAGATCGCAAGCTACATATCCTAGGGACAGATTATTCTTTTAAAGATAGCAAGCTACATATCCTAAGGGACAGATTATTCTTTTAAAGATCGCAAGCTACATATCCTAGGGACAGATTATTCTTTTAAAGATCGCAAGCTACATATCCTAGGGACAGATTATTCTTTTAAAGATCGCAAGCTACATATCCTAAGGGACAGATTATTCTTTTAAAGATTGCAAGCTACATATCCTAAGGGACAGATTATTCTTTTAAAGATCGCAAGCTACATATCCTAAGGGACAGATTATTCTTTTAAAGACAGCAAGCTACATATCCTAAGGGACAGATTATTCTTTTAAAGATAGCAAGCTACATATCCTAAGGGACAGATTATTCTTTTAAAGATCACAAGCTACATATCCTAGGGACAGATTATTCTTTTAAAGATAGCAAGCTACATATCCTAAGGGACAGATTATTCTTTTAAAGACAGCAAGCTACATATCCTAAGGGACAGATTATTCTTTTAAAGATAGCAAGCTACATATCCTAAGGGACAGATTATTCTTTTAAAGATTGCAAGCTACATATCCTAAGGGACAGATTATTCTTTTAAAGATCGCAAGCTACATATCCTAAGGGACAGATTATTCTTTTAAAGATCGCAAGCTACATATCCGTTTTTCAAGCAAATAATGTTAGCCATATGTGGTTGCAACTTAAAAAAAAATAATTGCACAACAAATGAACAGTAAAAAATGTAAATAAAGAGAACCTTGATTAATTTTCAAAGAGTTAATATGTCATCTAATTAAGCAACATTCATTGTCTTTGATACTTGACCTACTTGAAAAGTTTAAAATAAATAAAATGGTCTGGAAGAAGTGTTTGAAATTTGGCTTGCAAGTTTCCAACCATGGACCATGACAGACCACGACAGACCATAGACAGACCATGACAGACCATAGACAGACCATGACAGACCACGACAGACCATGACAGACCATAGACAGACCACGACAGACCATGACAGACCATGACAGACCATAGACAGACCATGACAGACCATGACAGACCATGACAGACCACGACAGACCATAGACAGACCATGACAGACCATGACAGACCACGACAGACCATAGACAGACCATGACAGACCATGACAGACCATAGACAGACCATGACAGACCATGACAGACCATGACAGACCATAGACAGACCATGACAGACCACGACAGACCATAGACAGACCATGACAGACCATAGACAGAGGATAAAGTAAAAAAATTAATTCTGATGTCCTTTTCTAGAAGTGGGAAATAGAGTGAAGTACTACATCAAGTCAACAGATATCTCTCAAAGTTTGACGGTAACGAGAGAATTAGATCTTTTACTTTTATGTGATATTTCATCTAACTAACTGGAACAGTACTCGTTACAGGCTTTTGAGACATGTATGTAGAATAAATGCCACTTCCAGCTATCGCTAAAAAGTTGACAAAATTGCAAAAGTTTTTCCGACTCAGGGAGGTGTAAAATGTACAGATTTATCTAAAATTTAATTTTTTATTTTTTTGCACGATTACAATACTTTCTCTATGCTTAGTATACAAGAAAGTAAAAATGAAGTTTTTATATTTTAAAAAAAAATTTCCTTGGATTTAAAAGATTATTAGTTTTATTATATACTAGCGTACCCGACCCCGCGCGTTGCCGCGGGGATAGAATAAAGTCTGACGAAATGTATTAGAAGGATATCACCAATGCATTACCAATCATATGTTCTTAGACGCGTGACCTTGTTTTCTAAAACTGTGTTATTTAAATGTTAACAATGCCTGCGCTTGGATAATAATTTTCCTACACTACCGCATGAAAACCTTGAGTGTATATTAATCACTCACCGAAATAATGAGGTAGAACACACATCAGTGACCACCCATATGTCAGGGACGTAGAGGGGCGCTCTCAGGAGCCCCCCCCCACCCCCCGATTACACTATCGCAGAGGCGCAGCGTACGGCAACTGGCTCCTTAAAACTAACAGGCGCCATCGTGCTCACAGGATAACCCAGCGTGCCGATAGCATCCTGTAAACAATGATGCAGATTTCGTCATTCGCTAAAGTGACACGAAAAAAATTATTTGACGTGTTTTAAACATCAGTTTGACTGATGCAATATGCTAGCGTTAATAATGATCTATTATTAGATGCTCGATCTCAATTTCGGACTGGATCGTCTAATAATAGATGCTTATTGCATCATTCGCAAAGTGACGAAACTATAGTAGGCTCCTCATATTCAAAAAGTTATTTTTTCATCTTTCGCAAGGTGACGAAACTGTACAGGATTTCCTCGCGTTACAAAGTTATTTTTAGAAGCCTGTTTTAGTTTTACTGCTGAATATAGTAGTACCCCTTACTCGCTATGCAGGACACTCGATTAACGGATCCCAAGTGCCAACAGTCGCTCTAAAACTCTGGGCGCCAAACCGTGTATTGACGAAAGTTGTACCCTACATGGCGCCGCCCATAAGAAACTTTAGTTTTCTTTTTCGCAGAAATATTCCCGGGAGTATTCTCATCTACTCTTTAAAGTTTCAAGGCACTCGGATGAACCGCATCCGAGTTTTATTTTTTATATACCGTGTACAGAGAAAAAATCGCTCCCCCGGGGGCACCGCCCTTGCAATATTAAAACATTTTTTTTGCAGAACCCTACCATTTAGTGATCTAATCATCTCCCCAAAGTTTTATGGTACACGGATGAACGGTGTGAAACAGAAATAGACTTATTTTTATAAACCGTATATAGAGAAAAAACAAATCGCGCCCTGCCGGGGCGCCACCCCTGCGAATTTGAAAATGTTTTTAGCGCAGAAACCTCGCCATAAATATTCTCAACATATTCCCAAAGTTTCATGGCAATCGTGTGAACGGTGTCACGGCTATCCACTTTTATTATTTTTATATACGGTATATAGAGAAAAATCGCACCCTCCCGTGGTGCCGCCCTTGTGAAATTAAAAATGATTTTTTTACAGAACCCTTCCTTAAAGTGTTCTAATGAACTCACCAAAGTTTGATAGCGATCAGATGAATGGTGTCAAACCAAAATCGACTTTTATTTTTATATACCGTATATAGAGAAAAGCAAATCACGCCCTGCCGGGGCGCCACCCCTGCGAATTTGAAATTTTTTTTTTTTGCAGAAACCTCCCCTGGATATTCTCAACAGCTTCCCAAAGTTTCACTGCGATGTTATAAGTGGTGTGGTAATGCATAAAAGACACACACACACACAGACACACATACATTTCTTTTTATATATATAGATAGATTAATTTGTTTTTAATTTCTAACCTACAGTGAAAAACACTATTATTAAAAAAGGAAGTGGTTATCTCCCTTATAATTGACTGACCAAGTACCAGTATAGATGGCGCCATGCCAGAGTATTCCATGTAACAGATGTCAATAGCCTGCTCACCAATGTTGTAGGACCAGTCCACCTGCCAGGACACAAACAGAAATTACTGGAGTTCTATTCAATCAATTCATTACAGGGGTGGATATGTCAATTCATTACTGGACTTCTATTTAATCATTACATGGGTGGATATGTCAATTCATTACTGGACTTCTATTTAATCATTACAGGGGTGGATATGTCAATTCATTACAGGGCTGGATATGTCAATTCATTCAGGGGTGGATATGTCAATTCATTACTGGACTTTAATGCAATAAATGGTTAGGGGAGTTTCATTCAATAAATTAATTACTAATGTTTGATTTAATTACCAAATTAATGGACTTTAATTAAATCAATTAATTACTGCAGTTCATTTAAATAAATGAACTGCTGAGATTGCTGCAGTTTAATTAAATCAATAAATAGATTAAATCAAATAACCCCCACGCCTGACCTACCGCAACTTACTTGCCAGACTTGTCATTTTGTATAACCTTCCGCAACTTTCTTGCCAGACTTGACATTTTGTATGACCTACCGCAACTTTCTTGCCAGACTTGTCATTTTGTGTGACCTACCGCAACTTTCTTGCCAGACTTGACATTTTGTGTGACCTACCGCAACTTTCTTGCCAAACTTGACATTATGTATGACCTACCGCAACTTTCTTGCCAAACTTGACATTTTGTATGACCTACCGCAACTTTCTTGCCAGACTTGACATTTTGTATGACCTACCGCAACTTTCTTGCCAGACTTGACATTTTGTGTGACCTACCGCAACTTTCTTACCAGACTTGACATTTTGTATGACCTACCGCAACTTTCTTGCCAGACTTGACATTTTGTATGACCTACCGCAACTTTCTTGCCAGACTTGACATTTTGTATGACCTACCGCAACTTTCTTGCCAGACTTGACATTTTGTGTGACCTACCGCAACTTTCTTACCAGACTTGACATTTTGTATGACCTACCGCAACTTTCTTGCCAGACTTGACATTTTGTGTGACCTACCGCAACTTTCTTGCCAAACTTGACATTATGTATGACCTACCGCAACTTTCTTGCCAAACTTGACATTTTGTATGACCTACCGCAACTTTCTTGCCAGACTTGACATTTTGTATGACCTACCGCAACTTTCTTGCCAGACTTGACATTTTGTGTGACCTACCGCAACTTTCTTACCAGACTTGACATTTTGTATGACCTACCGCAACTTTCTTGCCAGACTTGACATTTTGTATGACCTACCGCAACTTTCTTGCCAGACTTGACATTTTGTATGACCTACCGCAACTTTCTTGCCAGACTTGACATTTTGTGTGACCTACCGCAACTTTCTTACCAGACTTGACATTTTGTATGACCTACCGCAACTTTCTTGCCAGACTTGACATTTTGTGTGACCTACCGCAACTTTCTTGCCAAACTTGACATTATGTATGACCTACCGCAACTTTCTTGCCAAACTTGACATTTTGTATGACCTACCGCAACTTTCTTGCCAGACTTGACATTTTGTATGACCTACCGCAACTTTCTTGCCAGACTTGACATTTTGTGTGACCTACCGCAACTTTCTTACCAGACTTGACATTTTGTATGACCTACCGCAACTTTCTTGCCAGACTTGATATTTTGTATGACCTACCGCAACTTTCTTGCCAGATTTGACATTTTGTATGACCTACCGCAACTTTCTTGCCAGACTTGACATTTTGTATGACCTACCGCAACTTTCTTGCCAGATTTGACATTTTGTATGACCTACCGCAACTTTCTTGCCAGACTTGACATTTTGTATGACCTACCGCAACTTTCTTGCCAGACTTGACATTTTGTGTGACCTACCGCAACTTTCTTGCCAAACTTGACATTTTGTATGACCTACCGCAACTTTCTTGCCAGACTTGACATTTTGTATGACCTACCGCAACTTTCTTGCCAGACTTGACATTTTGTGTGACCTACCGCAACTTTCTTACCAGACTTGACATTTTGTATGACCTACCGCAACTTTCTTGCCAGACTTGACATTTTGTATGACCTACCGCAACTTTCTTGCCAGACTTGACATTTTGTATGACCTACCGCAACTTTCTTGCCAGACTTGACATTTTGTGTGACCTACCGCAACTTTCTTACCAGACTTGACATTTTGTATGACCTACCGCAACTTTCTTGCCAGACTTGACATTTTGTGTGACCTACCGCAACTTTCTTGCCAAACTTGACATTTTGTATGACCTACCGCAACTTTCTTGCCAGACTTGACATTTTGTATGACCTACCGCAACTTTCTTGCCAGACTTGACATTTTGTGTGACCTACCGCAACTTTCTTACCAGACTTGACATTTTGTATGACCTACCGCAACTTTCTTGCCAGACTTGACATTTTGTATGACCTACCGCAACTTTCTTGCCAGATTTGACATTTTGTATGACCTACCGCAACTTTCTTGCCAGACTTGACATTTTGTATGACCTACCGCAACTTTCTTGCCAGATTTGACATTTTGTATGACCTACCGCAACTTTCTTGCCAGACTTGACATTTTGTATGACCTACCGCAACTTTCTTGCCAGACTTGACATTTTGTGTGACCTACCGCAACTTTCTTACCAGACTTGACATTTTGTATGACCTACCGCAACTTTCTTGCCAGACTTGACATTTTGTATGACCTACCGCAACTTTCTTGCCAGACTTGACATTTTGTATGACCTACCGCAACTTTCTTGCCAGACTTGACATTTTGTGTGACCTACCGCAACTTTCTTACCAGACTTGACATTTTGTATGACCTACCGCAACTTTCTTGCCAGACTTGACATTTTGTGTGACCTACCGCAACTTTCTTGCCAAACTTGACATTATGTATGACCTACCGCAACTTTCTTGCCAAACTTGACATTTTGTATGACCTACCGCAACTTTCTTGCCAGACTTGACATTTTGTATGACCTACCGCAACTTTCTTGCCAGACTTGACATTTTGTGTGACCTACCGCAACTTTCTTACCAGACTTGACATTTTGTATGACCTACCGCAACTTTCTTGCCAGACTTGACATTTTGTATGACCTACCGCAACTTTCTTGCCAGATTTGACATTTTGTATGACCTACCGCAACTTTCTTACCAGACTTGACATTTTGTATGACCTACCGCAACTTTCTTGCCAGACTTGACATTTTGTGTGACCTACCGCAACTTTCTTGCCAGATTTGACATTTTGTATGACCTACCGCAACTTTCTTGCCAGACTTGACATTTTGTGTCTCATCTTTCCCTGCTGTATCTGAGGCAACAGCCAGCACTTGATACCTGCAAGTCAAAACTTTACAGTCAAAGTCACCTGCGCAAACCTTCTTCATGAGACAACCATCTACCTGCGCAAACCTTCTTTATGAGACAACCATCTACCTGCGCAAACCTTCTTTATGAGACAACCATCTACCTGCGCAAACCTTCTTTATGAGACAACCATCTACCTGCGCAAACCTTCTTTATGAGACAACCATCTACCTGCGCAAACCTTCTTCGTGAGACGACCATCTACCTGCGCAAACCTTCTTCGTGAGACAACCATCTACCTGCGCAAACCTTCTTCATGAGACAACCATCTACCTGCGCAAACCTTCTTCGTGAGACGACCATCTACCTGCGCAAACCTTCTTCGTGAGACAACCATCTACCTGCGCAAACCTTCTTCGTGAGACAACCATCTACCTGCGCAAACCTTCTTCATGAGACAACCATCTACTTGCGCAAACCTTCTTCAAGAGACAACCATCCGTCTGAGACAACCATCCACCTGTCACAACCATCCACCTGATACAACCATACATGAGAAAACCATCCACCTGTAAGATTCCAGCCTCCAAGCAGAAGAAGCAGTGAGAAATGAATCAAGCCTGGGCAGGTATTTGATTGGTCCAGGTACCAGAGCCCCAGGCAGAAAGCGGCTAAAGGCAAAACTTTCCTGCTCGAATATGCTGACTGTTCCATCCATCGACTGGACACACAGGAAGTCTTTACCTAGACATAGACAGACAGAGTGGATTGAACCTACTAGACACACAGGAAGTCTTTGACTAGACACAGACAGAGTGGATTGAACATACTAGACACACAGGAAGTCTTTGCCTAGACACAGACAGACAGAGTGGATTGAACATACTAGACACACAGGAAGTCTTTGACTAGACACAGACAGAGTGGATTGAGCATAACATCAATGATGTGGGAAACTGAACCTTTAACCCTGGACTTACCTTTGACCCCACCAAAGGGCCCATAACAAAAGTTAAATGCAGTCCTCTGTAGAGTATGTTCATACAACAAAGAGAACTGGTACTGACTTCCATGCTCAACAGTTCCAGAAATTTCTGGAACAAATAGTTTGTCAAATACTTTAGGGCTCAAAGAGAATCTTACATTAAAACTAGCTAGAGTGAGGGTCATACACTTTAGACAGATTGACCAGTGACAAACTGACAAGTGGATCAAACACTTTAGACAAACTGACCAGTGGATCAAACACTTTAGACAGACTGACTGACCAATGGATCAAACACTTTAGACAGACTGACCAGTGGATCAAACACTTTAGACAGACAGACTGACCAGTGGATCAAACACTTTAGTGACAAACTGACAAGTGGATCAAACACTTTAGACAAACTGACCAGTGGATCAAACACTTTAGACAGACTGACTGACCAATGGATCAAACACTTTAGACAGACTGACCAGTGGATCAAACACTTTAGACAGACTGACCAGTGGATCAAACACTTTAGACAGACTGACCAGTGGATCAAACACTTTAGACAGACAGACCAGTGGATCAAACACTTTAGACAAACTGACCAGTGGATCAAACACTTTAGACAGACTGACCAGTGGATCAAACACTTTAGACAGACTGACCAGTGGATCAAACACTTTAGACAGACAGACTGACCAGTGGATCAAACACTTTAGACAGACAGACTGACCAGTGGATCAAACACTTTAGACAGACTGACCAGTGGATCAAACACTTTAGACAGACAGACTGACCAGTGGATCAAACACTTTAGACAGACAGACTGACCAGTGGATCAAACACTTTAGACTGACTGACCAGTGGATCAAACACTTTAGACTGACTGACCAGTGGATCAAACACTTTAGACAAACTGACCAGTGGATCAAACACTTTAGACAGACAGACTGACCAGTGGATCAAACACTTTAGACTGACTGACCAGTGGATCAAACACTTTAGACAAACTGACCAGTGGATCAAACACTTTAGACAGACAGACTGACCAGTGGATCAAACACTTTAGACAAACTGACCAGTGGATCAAACACTTTAGACAGACAGACTGACCAGTGGATCAAACACTTTAGACAGACTGACCAGTGGATCAAACACTTTAGACAGACAGACTGACCAGTGGATCAAACACTTTAGACTGACTGACCAGTGGATCAAACACTTTAGACTGACTGACCAGTGGATCAAACACTTTAGACAAACTGACCAGTGGATCAAACACTTTAGACAGACTGACCAGTGGATCAAACACTTTAGACTGACTGACCAGTGGATCAAACACTTTAGACAGACTGACCAGTGGATCAAACACTTTAGACAGACTGACCAGTGGATCAAACACTTTAGACAGACTGACCAGTGGATCAAACACTTTAGACAGACAGACTGACCAGTGGATCAAACACTTTAGACAGACTGACCAGTGGATCAAACACTTTAGACACACTGACCAGTGGATCAAACACTTTAGACAGACTGACCAGTGGATCAAACACTTTAGACAAACTGACCAGTGGATCAAACACTTTAGACAGACTGACCAGTGGATCAAACACTTTAGACAGACTGACCAGTGGATCAAACACTTTAGACAGACTGACCAGTGGATCAAACACTTTAGACAGACAGACTGACCAGTGGATCAAACACTTTAGACAGACTGACCAGTGGATCAAACACTTTAGACACACTGACCAGTGGATCAAACACTTTAGACAGACTGACCAGTGGATCAAACACTTTAGACAGACTGACCAGTGGATCAAACACTTTAGACAAACTGACCAGTGGATCAAACACTTTAGACAGACTGACCAGTGGATCAAACACTTTAGACAAACTGACCAGTGGATCAAACACTTTAGACAGACTGACCAGTGGATCAAACACTTTAGACTGACTGACTGACCAGTGGATCAAACACTTTAGACAGACTGACCAGTGGATCAAACACTTTAGACTGACTGACCAGTGGATCAAACACTTTAGACTGACTGACTGACCAGTGGATCAAACACTTTAGACAGACTGACCAGTGGATCAAACACTTTAGACAGACTGACCAGTGGATCAAACACTTTAGACAGACTGACCAGTGGATCAAACACTTTAGACAGACTGACTGACCAGTGGATCAAACACTTTAGACAGACAGACTGACCAGTGGATCAAACACTTTAGACAGACTGACCAGTGGATCAAACACTTTAGACAGACTGACTGACCAGTGGATCAAACACTTTAGACAGACTGACCAGCGGATCAAACACTTTAGACAGACTGACCAGTGGATCAAACACTTTAGACAGACAGACTGACCAGTGGATCAAACACTTTAGACAGACTGACCAGTGGATCAAACACTTTAGACTGACTGACCAGTGGATCAAACACTTTAGACTGACTGACTGACCAGTGGATCAAACACTTTAGACTGACTGACTGACCAGTGGATCAAACACTTTAGACAGACTGACCAGTGGATCAAACACTTTAGACAGACTGACCAGTGGATCAAACACTTTAGACAGACTGACCAGTGGATCAAACACTTTAGACAGACTGACTGACCAGTGGATCAAACACTTTAGACAGACTGACCAGTGGATCAAACACTTTAGACTGACTGACTGACCAGTGGATCAAACACTTTAGACAGACTGACCAGTGGATCAAACACTTTAGACAGACTGACCAGTGGATCAAACACTTTAGACAGACTGACCAGTGGATCAAACACTTTAGACAGACTGACTGACCAGTGGATCAAACACTTTAGACACACTGACCAGTGGATCAAACACTTTAGACAGACAGACTGACCAGTGGATCAAACACTTTAGACAGACTGACCAGTGGATCAAACACTTTAGACAGACTGACATGTGGATCAAACACTTTAGACAGACAGACTGACCAGTGGATCAAACACTTTAGACAGACTGACCAGTGGATCAAACACTTTAGACTGACTGACCAGTGGATCAAACACTTTAGACTGACTGACTGACCAGTGGATCAAACACTTTAGACAGACTGACCAGTGGATCAAACACTTTAGACTGACTGACCAGTGGATCAAACACTTTAGACAGACTGACCAGTGGATCAAACACTTTAGACAGACTGACCAGTGGATCAAACACTTTAGACAAACTGACCAGTGGATCAAACACTTTAGACAGACTGACCAGTGGATCAAACACTTTAGACTGACTGACCAGTGGATCAAACACTTTAGACAAACTGACCAGTGGATCAAACACTTTAGACAGACTGACCAGTGGATCAAACACTTTAGACAAACTGACCAGTGGATCAAACACTTTAGACAGACTGACCAGTGGATCAAACACTTTAGACAGACTGACCAGTGGATCAAACACTTTAGACAGACAGACTGACCAGTGGATCAAACACTTTAGACAAACTGACCAGTGGATCAAACACTTTAGACAGACTGACCAGTGGATCAAACACTTTAGACAGACTGACCAGTGGATTAAACACTTTAGACAGACTGACCAGTGGATCAAACACTTTAGACAAACTGACCAGTGGATCAAACACTTTAGACAGACTGACCAGTGGATCAAACACTTTAGACAAACTGACCACTGGATCAAACACTTTAGACAAACTGACCAGTGGATCAAACACTTTAGACAGACTGACTGACCAGTGGATCAAACACTTTAGACAGACTGACCAGTGGATCAAACACTTTAGACTGACTGACCAGTGGATCAAACACTTTAGACAGACTGACCAGTGGATCAAACACTTTAGACAGACAGACTGACCAGTGGATCAAACACTTTAGACAGACTGACCAGTGGATCAAACACTTTAGACAGACTGACCAGTGGATCAAACACTTTAGACAGACAGACTGACCAGTGGATCAAACACTTTAGACAGACTGACCAGTGGATCAAACACTTTAGACAGACTGACTGACCAGTGGATCAAACACTTTAGACAGACTGACTGACCAGTGGATCAAACACTTTAGACAGACTGACCAGTGGATCAAAAACTTTAGACAGACTGACCAGTGGATCAAACACTTTAGACAGACTGACTGACCAGTGGATCAAACACTTTAGACTGACTGACTGACCAGTGGATCAAACACTTTAGACAGACTGACCAGTGGATCAAACACTTTAGACAGACAGACTGACCAGTGGATCAAACACTTTAGACAGACTGACCAGTGGATCAAACACTTTAGACAAACTGACCAGTGGATCAAACACTTTAGACTGACTGACCAGTGGATCAAACACTTTAGACAGACTGACCAGTGGATCAAACACTTTAGACAGACAGACTGACCAGTGGATCAAACACTTTAGACAGACTGACCAGTGGATCAAACACTTTAGACAGACTGACTGACCAGTGGATCAAACACTTCAGACAGACTGACCAGTGGATCAAACACTTTAGACAGACTGACCAGTGGATCAAACACTTTAGACAGACTGACCAGTGGATCAAACACTTTAGACAGACTGACCAGTGGATCAAACACTTTAGACAGACTGACTGACCAGTGGATCAAACACTTTAGACAGACTGACCAGTGGATCAAACACTTTAGACAGACTGACCAGTGGATCAAACACTTTAGACAAACTGACCAGTGGATCAAACACTTTAGACAGACTGACCAGTGGATCAAACACTTTAGACAAACTGACCAGTGGATCAAACACTTTAGACAGACTGACCAGTGGATCAAACACTTTAGACAGACTGACCAGTGGATCAAACACTTTAGACAGACTGACTGACCAGTGGATCAAACACTTTAGACAGACTGACCAGTGGATCAAACACTTTAGACAGACTGACCAGTGGATCAAACACTTTAGACAGACTGACCAGTGGATCAAACACTTTAGACAGACAGACTGACCAGTGGATCAAACACTTTAGACAGACTGACCAGTGGATCAAACACTTTAGACAGACTGACCAGTGGATCAAACACTTTAGACAGACTGACCAGTGGATCAAACACTTTAGACAGACTGACCAGTGGATCAAACACTTTAGACAGACTGACCAGTGGATCAAACACTTTAGACAGACAGACTGACCAGTGGATCAAACACTTTAGACAAACTGACCAGTGGATCAAACACTTTAGACAGACTGACCAGTGGATCAAACACTTTAGACAAACTGACCAGTGGATCAAACACTTTAGACAGACTGACTGACCAGTGGATCAAACACTTTAGACAGACTGACCAGTGGATCAAACACTTTAGACAGACTGACCAGTGGATCAAACACTTTAGACAAACTGACCAGTGGATCAAACACTTTAGACAGACTGACTGACCAGTGGATCAAACACTATAGACAGACTGACCAGTGGATCAAACACTTTAGACAAACTGACCAGTGGATCAAACACTTTAGACAAACTGACTGACCAGTGGATCAAACACTTTAGACAGACTGACCAGTGGATCAAACACTTTAGACAAACTGACCAGTGGATCAAACACTTTAGACAAACTGACTGACCAGTGGATCAAACACTTTAGACAGACTGACCAGTGGATCAAACACTTTAGACAGACAGACTGACCAGTGGATCAAACACTTTAGACTGACTGACCAGTGGATCAAACACTTTAGACAGACTGACCAGTGGATCAAACACTTTAGACAGACTGACCAGTGGATCAAACACTTTAGACAGACTGACCAGTGGATCAAACACTTTAGACAGACAGACTGACCAGTGGATCAAACACTTTAGACAGACTGACCAGTGGATCAAACACTTTAGACAGACAGACTGACCAGTGGATCAAACACTTTAGACAGACAGACTGACCAGTGGATCAAACACTTTAGACAGACTGACCAGTGGATCAAACACTTTAGACAGACTGACCAGTGGATCAAACACTTTAGACTGACTGACCAGTGGATCAAACACTTTAGACAGACTGACCAGTGGATCAAACACTTTAGACTGACTGACCAGTGGATCAAACACTTTAGACAGACTGACCAGTGGATCAAACACTTTAGACAGACTGACCAGTGGATCAAACACTTTAGACTGACTGACCAGTGGATCAAACACTTTAGACAGACTGACCAGTGGATCAAACACTTTAGACAGACTGACCAGTGGATCAAACACTTTAGACAGACTGACCAGTGGATCAAACACTTTAGACAGACAGACTGACCAGTGGATCAAACACTTTAGACAGACTGACCAGTGGATCAAACACTTTAGACAGACAGACTGACCAGTGGATCAAACACTTTAGACAGACTGACCAGTGGATCAAACACTTTAGACAGACTGACCAGTGGATCAAACACTTTAGACAGACAGACTGACCAGTGGATCAAACACTTTAGACAGACTGACCAGTGGATCAAACACTTTAGACAGACTGACTGACCAGTGGATCAAACACTTTAGACAGACTGACCAGTGGATCAAACACTTTAGACAGACTGACCAGTGGATCAAACACTTTAGACAGACTGACCAGTGGATCAAACACTTTAGACAGACTGACCAGTGGATCAAACACTTTAGACAAACTGACCAGTGGATCAAACACTTTAGACAGACTGACTGACCAGTGGATCAAACACTTTAGACAGACAGACTGACCAGTGGATCAAACACTTTAGACAGACAGACTGACCAGTGGATCAAACACTTTAGACAGACTGACCAGTGGATCAAACACTTTAGACAGACTGACTGACCAGTGGATCAAACACTTTAGACAGACTGACCAGTGGATCAAACACTTTAGACAGACTGACCAGTGGATCAAACACTTTAGACAGACTGACCAGTGGATCAAACACTTTAGACAGACTGACCAGTGGATCAAACACTTTAGACAAACTGACCAGTGGTGTTGTAGACAGCAATTTTCCTGGGGTGTAGAACAGCCAGCTTTAAAACTTCTGAGGCCCTGCAGGGGGAGTAGAGTCAACATATTTCTCAACTCTTTATTTTCTTTTACATCCAAACAGTTCTATCTTTAGATCCAAACAGTTCTATCTTTACATTCAAACAGTTCTATCTTTACATCCAAACAGTTCTATCTTTACATTCAAACAGTTCTATCTTTACATCCAAACAGTTCTATCTTTACATCATCTTTACATCCAAACAGTTCTATCTTTACATCCAAACAGTTCTATCTTTACATCATCTTTACATTCAAACAGTTCTATCTTTACATCCAAACAGTTCTATCTTTACATCATCTTTACATCCAAACAATTCTATCTTTACATCCAAACAGTTCTATCTTTACATCATCTTTACATTCAAATAGATCTATCTTTACATTCAAACAGTTCTATCTTTACATTCAAACAGTTCTATCTTTACATCATCTTTACATTCAAACAGTTCTATCTTTACATTCAAACAGTTCTATCTTTACATTCAAACAGTTCTATCTTTACATTCAGTTCTATCTTTACATCCAAACAGTTCTATCTTTACATCCAAACAGTTCTATCTTTACATCATCTTTACATTCAAACAGTTCTATCTTTACATTCAAACAGTTCTATCTTTACATTCAAACAGTTCTATCTTTACATTCAGTTCTATCTTTACATTCAAAGAATTCTATCTTTACATTCAAACAGTTCTATCTTTATATTCAAACAATTCTATCTTTACATCCAAACAGTTCTATCTTTACATTCAGTTCTATCTTTACATCCAAACAGTTCTATCTTTACATCCAAACAGTTCTATCTTTACATTCAAACAGTTCTATCTTTACATCCAAACAGTTCTATCTTTACATCATCTTTACATTCAAACAATTCTATCTTTACATCCAAACAATTCTATCTTTACATTCAAACAGTTCTATCTTTACATCCAAACAGTTCTATCTTTACATCATCTTTACATTCAAACAATTCTATCTTTACATCCAAACAATTCTATCTTTACATTCAAACAGTTCTATCTTTACATCCAAACAGTTCTATCTTTACATCATCTTTACATTCAAACAATTCTATCTTTACATCCAAACAATTCTATCTTTACATTCAAACAGTTCTATCTTTACATCATCTTTACATTCAAACAATTCTATCTTTACATCCAAACAATTCTATCTTTACATCCAAACAGTTCTATCTTTACATCATCTTTACATTCAAACAATTCTATCTTTACATCCAAACAATTCTATCTTTACATTCAAACAGTTCTATCTTTACATTCAAACAGTTCTATCTTTACATCATCTTTACATTCAAACAATTCTATCTTTACATCCAAACAATTCTATCTTTACATTCAAACAGTTCTATCTTTACATCCAAACAGTTCTATCTTTACATCATCTTTACATTCAAACAATTCTATCTTTACATCCAAACAATTCTATCTTTACATTCAAACAGTTCTATCTTTACATCATCTTTACATTCAAACAATTCTATCTTTACATCCAAACAATTCTATCTTTACATCCAAACAGTTCTATCTTTACATCATCTTTACATTCAAACAATTCTATCTTTACATCCAAACAATTCTATCTTTACATTCAAACAGTTCTATCTTTACATTCAAACAGTTCTATCTTTACATCATCTTTACATTCAAACAATTCTATCTTTACATCCAAACAATTCTATCTTTACATTCAAACAGTTCTATCTTTACATCCAAACAATTCTATCTTTACATCCAAACAGTTCTAATAATAATTAGTATTATTGTTGGGCTTTAAAAAAAAATAAAAAATAAAAAACCACTTGATTTCTATTATATCAAGTTTTTAAATTATAAAGTTATCTCATTGTATAACTTGACCAGTAACTAAATGGTAAATAGAGGTATCATGAGCACTTACGATGAGAATTTTCCAATTTCCACCTGTAAAATGGGTTGTTTAAAAGCTTGTTCAAGAACCAAGTCTTCTGCAGAGCTTACGCCATTTGTGCTAGAGTTTGGGTTAGGGTTGTAGATCCTTAAAACTCCCTGATAGCTGCCAATTACCACTTTATCTTTCAAATGAGACCAAAAAAAAAAAGTCACACAAAAACATGGATGATGACAAGCTTTTTAATGCACTAAAAGAAAAAATAAATTATACTGACTTATTCCTCTTGCTGACAAAACTATGGATGAAATGTGGCTAGCCGTCAATTAAACAACAAACAAGTAGAGCAAGTAAAACATTTCACAAATATAGGCAGAATTGTCAATTATGAAGGAGACTGCACCATTGCAATAAAAACCCACATCTCTAAAGCTAAGAAACCTTTACAAACATGCAGAAAAACATGATTGGAGTGAAGAAAATAACCTCCAATACAAAAGTAGTCCTTAGAGTCCTACTTTACAAAAAATGTCCTTAGAGTCCTACTGTACGGTAGTGAATGAAGGAAATTAACAACCACCACTAGCAGAACGCTGGACTCTTCTCAAATGATAGACTACTAGGAGAGATGGAAATGGAAGCTGATCAGGGGTGGAACTACAGTGCCGCCTAACCCCGCAATGCAGGGGGGGGGGCCCACGCCGTTTAGGGGGCCCACAGCCGCCCATAATAAATTTTTTTAAGTTAAAATTAATTTTCTTGCATTTTTGACCTGATGGTTGTTTTGAAAAAAGAATTATGTAGCTGCGGTTGGACTTTCTTTATTCTATAGACACCATTCCAAGCTCTTGTATATTCTTTATCCTTTTAATAGATTTGTAATAATCAAATTAAACAGCAATTACTTTTCTTAATTATTTTTTTTTTAAAATAAGTACTAAAGAATGGTATAGTATAATAATGAAATGTAGTTAAAACTGATAATATTAATACAAAAAACATAAAAATAGACATAACACGAGACACCATTACTTATACAAAGCTTCATGATTTATATACTTTTGACCGACTTCATGATTAGAAGTATTAAGGTAAACATAAATGAAAACGGAGATTTTCAAAACAGACCAATGCACTCTTACACATGACATGTTGTTGTGATTAGATTTAATTGAATTTTTCTTTTCAAAAGCCGATCAGGCCAGAAATGAGTATCCTATGTTCGTATTGTGTGTTTATATATATATATATATATATATATATATATATATATATATATATATATATATATATATATATATATATATATATATATATATGGGGGGCCAAAAACATTTTTTTGCGGGGTGGCCCATTTTTTCTAGTTCCGCCACTGAAGCTGATAGACTACTAGGAGAGATGGAATTGGAAGCCATTTTAGAAAAAAATTAAAGAAGATGGCATTGGATGGGTCAAGTTTTAAGAATGGGTTCAGGAATGGAGCTTAACTGGACAGGAATGGAGCTTAGCTGGACAGGAATGGAGCTTAACTGGACAGGAATGGAGCTTAACTGGCAAGGCCAAGGGAGACGTGGAGGTGCACAACAGAAAGCAGCTGACAAAGGCAAGATTATCTTGGCTCTCTGCTAGATGCAGGAGCCCCTTGTGTCCTGGGCTGAGAAGAAAAAGATGATGAAAAGTAAGAAGTTTCTAAGTCAATGGGACAACTAAGTCAATGGGACAACTAAGTCAATGGGACAACTAAGTCAATGGGACAACTAAGTCAATGGGACAACTAAGTCAATGGGACAACTAAGTCAATGGGACAACTAAGTCAATGGGACAACTAAGTCAATGGGACAACTAAGTCAATGGGACAACTAAGTCAATGGGCAACTAAGTCAATGGGACAACTAAGTCAATGGGACAACTAAGTCAATGGGACAACTAAGTCAATGGGACAACTAAGTCAATGGGACAACTAAGTCAATGGGACAACTAAGTCAATGGGACAACTAAGTCAATGGAACAACTAGTCAATGGGACAGCTAAGTCAATGGGACGACTAAGTCAATGGGACAACTAAGTCAATGGGACAACTAAGTCAATGGGACAACTAAGTCAATGGGACAACTAAGTTAATGGGACAACTAAGTCAATGGGACAACTAACTTCTAAGTCAACGGAACAACTAAGTCAATGGGACAACTAAGTCAATGGGACAACTAAGTCAACGGGACAACTAAATCAACGGGACAACTAAGTCAACGGGACAACTAAGTCAATGGGACAACTAAGTCAATGGGACAACTAAGTCAATGGGACAACTAAGTCAATGGGACAACTAAGTCAATGGGACAACTAAGTCAATGGAACAACTAGTCAATGTGACAGCTAAGTCAATGGGACAACTAAGTCAATGGGACAACTAAGTCAATGGGACAACTAAGTCAATGGGACAACTAAGTCAATGGGACAACTAAGTTAATGGGACAACTAAGTCAATGGGACAACTAACTTCTAAGTCAACGGAACAACTAAGTCAATGGGACAACTAAGTCAATGGGACAACTAAGTCAACGGGACAACTAAATCAACGGGACAACTAAGTCAACAGGACAACTAAGTCAACGGGACAACTAAGTCAATGGGACAACTAAGTCAACGGGACAACTAAGTCAATGGGACAACTAAGTCAACGGGACAACTAAGTCAATGGGACAACTAAGTCAACGGGACAACTAAGTCAACGGGACAACTAAGTCAATGGGACAACTAAGTCAATGGGACAACTAAGTCAACGGGACAACTAAGTCAACAGGACAACTAAGTCAACAGGACAACTAAGCCTATCTGCGAGTTGAACTATGAATGTAAATACAGACCGTAACCATGTGTTGAGTTGTCAATGTTTCCAATACACATACAGCCAAGGTCAAACTCTTCATCTTCCCCAACACTAGCGGACCACCAGTCTCTTGTCTTAAACAAAGACATTCTCACTGCATCCTCCAGCTACCTGAAGAAGGTAATCAGTAGGTAGTAGGTAGCCACACAATCAGTAAGTTGTCACACAATCAGTAGGTAGCCACACAATCAGTAGGTTGTCACACAATCAGTAGGTAGCCACACAATCAGTAGGTTGTCACACAATCAGTAGGTAGCCACACAATCAGTAGGTTGTCACACAGTAGGTAGCCACACAATCAGTAGGTAGCCACACAATCAGTAGGTAGCCACACAATCAGTAGGTAGCCACACAATCAGTAGGTTGTCACACAATCAGTAGGTAGCCACACAATCAGTAGGTTGTCACACAATCAGTAGGTAGCCACACAATCAGTAGGTAGCCACACAATAAGTAGGTAGCCACACAATGAGTAGGTAGCCACACAATGAGTAGGTAGCCATACAATCAGTAGGGAGTAGGTAGCCATACAATCAGTAGGGAGTAGGTGGCCACACTATCAGTATTGAGTAAGTAACTATTATACAATCAGTAGGTAGCCACACAATCAGAAAACAGTAAAAACAATATCATTAGAATAAATCTCCCTTCATTTTTATTAGCAAAAATTGATTAATTAATCAATTATTTACCTAATTAGATTACAATTGTCCTGTATAGCAGACAATTTTTTTTAAATTTATTATATTTTGTAATTTTTTGGTAATCTATAGTTTTAGGTATGTAAAATGGGCTGAGACTGACTAGTAATCTGAATCTGAAAAAAGGTGACTCCTTAAATGTTAGTAATTATTTCACATTTCTAGGAGGATTTATGTTTTAAAATTTACAAAAATGTTTTAAAGTTTCATTTATGTACATGTTTTTAAACGATTGTATATTTTGTATTAAAACTTTTTAGTAACAAATAAAGACTAGTGATGTTTTCATCAGATGCTATCAAAATTTAGGGGAGATCACTCCCGGTTTATTGACATTTAGATCTATGATTCATTTATCCAAACCAACCCGTCTCACTATTTCACTGCAAAATATGTACGATTATACTAATTATACCAAAATAAATTATAGGGGGGCCTAGATTTGTCTAGATACCGATATGATAATGATATAAATAATCGGTAATCTATCGTTTTAGGTACGTAAAATCGCCCGCGACTAGTAATGTGAAAAACAAGTGACTCCTTAAATTTTAATAATTATTTCACATTTTGAGGAGGATTTATGTTTTGAAAAATACAAAAATGTTTCCTTGTTTTATTTATGTACCTGTTTTTAAACAATTGAATTAAAACTTTTCAGTAATAAATGAAAACTAGCGATGTTTCCAACAGATGCAACATTGCTCATTTACTGTAGCAGCCATCTTGTTGAAGTTTTTTTATAAACTTAAAGCGCAATATTCAGGGGAAGCCACTCTAACTTACAGATGGCCGCTTTTTATATAGCAAATCTGCTCGCAAACACTGCTGTTTAAAGTTAATTTCTTGCCTATATTGATATATTTAGCCATTGATTTAGGTATATTATTCATTTATCAATAATATTTGACACAAATATATCACAGTATACTTCTATTAAAGCCTTGACAATGAGGTAACTTTTTCGGACATTTCTAGCCGCGGGCGATTTTACGTACCTAAAACGATAGATTACCAAATAAATTAATAATCATTATAAAATATAAGACTAAGACTCTACTCTAATACTAGATCTAGATCTAAAAATGTTTTTTAATTTGGATTTGTGATTCATACTATTTGTAGATCGGTAATCTATCGTTTTAGCGTAATCAATTCGGCCGTCACTAGTAATGTAGGGATAAGGTAACTAATAAATATAGCTTAAATATGAATAAATGTTTGCATATTCTACTTAAATACTAAAGATAATTGAATATTAAACCACATTTAAGGGTTAAATCAATAAAAATGTCATGAAATTAAGGTTTAACAGCGATGTTCCAGATACTAAATTTGCTATTAAAAACAGCGGCCATCTTAAGAAAATATTATTTTGAGTCATTTCCCTTTAATTTCTATTTGTACGGAACTGTATTGATGTTTGCTATTAAATACGTTAGTCTTGTGTTTAAATAAAAAGCATGCGTTTTTTTTTTAATTCTGCCCTTTAAACAATTTAATTGACTGACAATAAACATCTGTTCTAGAATTATTATTATGAGATGCAATTTTTATACATTAAGATACTCCCTTTTTTTAATAGAGCTACCACTACATATCTAATGTTTATTTAAATATTAGTTTGAGTAAATTCTTATTGTTTGTGTTACTGTTTGTTTGCTATTTTCATTTAATATGTTCATGCTTTTTTCCTTTAATTAGTGATTTAATCATAAATGACGTCCCGTTTTTTGACCTCTCTTACTATTTGTAGATCGGTAATCTATCGTTTTAGCGTAATCAATTCGGCCGTCACTAGTAATGTAGGGATAAGGTAACTAATAAATATGGCTTAAATATGAATAAATGTTTGCATATTCTACTTAAATACTAAAGATAATTGAATATTAAACCACATTTAAGGGTTAAATCAATAAAAATGTCATGAAATTAAGGTTTAACAGCGATGTTCCAGATACTAAATTTGCTATTAAAAACAGCGGCCATCTTAAGAAAATATTATTTTGAGTCATTTCCCTTTAATTTCTATTTGTACGGAACTGTATTGATGTTTGCTATTAAATACGTTAGTCTTGTGTTTAAATAAAAAGCATGCGTTTTTTTTTTAATTCTGCCCTTTAAACAATTTAATTGACTGACAATAAACATCTGTTCTAGAATTATTATTATGAGATGCAATTTTTATACATTAAGATACTCCCTTTTTTTAATAGAGCTACCACTACATATCTAATGTTTATTTAAATATTAGTTTGAGTTAATTCTTATTGTTTGTGTTACTGTTTGTTTGCTATTTTCATTTAATATGTTCATGCTTTTTTCCTTTAATTAGTGATTTAATCATAAATGACGTCCCGTTTTTTGACCTCTCTTACCTTAACCCCCCCCCCCCCCCCCAGTTTCGCCGTCACGAAATAGTCGTAATGTCGAAAATAACCTTTTTGCCCTGTCTATTAAAAAGTCAAGCCATAATTCTAATGAAAAAGATATTTTCAGCATTTTTGTATTAGGCGAAATACTTAACGTCTCACGTTTCTTACCCATCCCACTTCCCGCGTAAAACGTCGTCTCAAAACCAGTTACTCCACCCCTTAAGTGTGCGATGTCATTTATGGTAGATGTCAAGTCCTATATACATTTAGAATAACCTTTGTTGTCAAAATGTTGATACCAAATACCCAAAATGAGTTATATTATTTATATGGGGTTGTCCATAAACGATGCTATGCTAATGTGACGTCAACTTACGCAGGGTGGTCGGGGGGGGGGGGGATGTGTGACGTCTATTTTGGAATCTTCTATAAAGCTGTGTTCAATGAAAATGAGGAACATAAAGCGTTCATTTTCATGCATACATTTGTTCATAACGAATGATGATAACTATTGCATGCCTGTTGTCCTAAGCGGTGTTAAACAACCTCAGCACATCATCCCCGACAAAAAGGCCTGCCACTAAATGCCTACCGACGAAAATAGGCCGCACTATATTGACTCCAAATGAAAAAATAACTTCTGACAACAAGGCTCAAACCAAGTAGCTCCTGACGACAATATTCGACAAGAGTCCATGACAATTATTGACTAGCAGGTAAAATGGGACACATCGAAAATTGAAAGTTTGTCGCCTCTGGGGGGGGGGGGTGACACCATTAAGTGCCGCACCGGGTGACACTCGACCTCGCTACGCCACTGAGCTAATGTAAAGCCACAGCTCAGTATAGGCTTGAATTTAACATAAAATAGTGTTAGCAGTGGACAGCCTCTAAGACTGTGCATTAGGAGTACGGCCGTCGGCAAAACGCCAGAGTCCGACGATATCTGAACATCAATTTTGTCTTTGATGAAGTGCGGAGCACCTTTAAGACCTGAGCTTGGCCCCTGTTGACACCACCACTAGCGCCGCTTATGTCCACATATTAATCACACGTTTTGCGTGGAGCTTAATGGACAGACGTTTATAGGTGGGACAGGGAGCCTAAATGCAGTTACCGAAGCCGTTGTGTCAAGGGCATTTTAGAGCCGAACGTCTCAGGGCAGCATGTTGCAGAAATTAAAAGCACGTGAATTTGTATAGTAGAGGGAGAACATCATGTCACTGTAATAAATTAAACACCAATATAATTCACCGAACTAAAGTCATTTAGATCTATTCGTCAGGCTAAATGTCGCTAAAGTCTCATCGCCATAGTCATTTAGTGCCTGTTTCGATTTTTTTTTAATTACGCGGTATCTCTTTCTTAAACATTAGCCTAAAGACAAATGACGTCACGCGCGCCGCGAACTTTGTGACGTTGTGCTTAGTGGGGGATGAAACGGCGTGGTTGAGAAAAAAATGACGTATTTCTTTTTTTTTTTTAACAGACGAATAAGTAATAGATTCTAATTTTCCTACGAACTGTAGGTTGATCTAGTTTTTTTTTTCTAGAGGGAGATATCACTATATTGTGATGGGGGGGGGGGGGGGGGGGGTTATATATAATTCTCAATATATTCTGATCTACTACTATTCATACGGCAACTATTATACTCGTGAGGAGGACGGGAATCACTCTTATGTTCCGCAGACACTAATTAATAATGTCAACAACTTCGTTTATGAAATAACATGAACTTTATTAACACACACTTATAGGTCATTTGCACAATATCAAAAACAAAATACGTCCGTCTTCTACTATATCTAACCCCCAACTAACTTCACTGCTGCGTCTTACGTCATCGGTACATTGTCGCACCATGCTCACGTCACACTCACGCCACACATATTTTATTAAACACGCGCATAATACTCTCGCACCAAATCGTCTACCGTCAAGTTCGTACCGTCCTTAGTAACCTGTACTCGTCTAGTCTAATTCTATATATCTACGCTATGACATATATAATGGGTGTTTTTTTTTTGTAATAATGGATGGTGTGGAGGGGTAAACATTGACTACTGAAGAAATAAAAAACTGATGACAGCAGAAGACAAAGAAAAAAAACCATGTGGTATTCAAATGTAACTAATAAAAATTTGAACATATTTTAAAAAACACAATAATCTTAATTTAGAAAAAGTGTAGGCCTAAGACTAATGTCTATAGACAAAATAAACAACTAGGCTTAATTAAATGGGTCGCCCATAAATGACGTCATACTTTTCCCGACGATTGCCCTCTCACCCAATAGTTGCTAAAAACAAGATGATGATTTAATATCATATCGCAGTTCTACTATACCCGAACCCTTAATCACAATTTCTAACGAAAACGAATATATTCTTCAGGGATGTATATTAAACAACAAAATCAACACAATATACATACGAATAGACATTTTCATCAAGGGAAACTACTCTAAATTTTATTTGGAAAGATGGCCGCTGTTTTTTTCTACTAATATTTATCTCGAACACCTAGTTTAAAGTTAGTTTCATGTTATTTAAATTGTTTTGGTCACTGATTGTTATTTTAAATCAATTATCTGTGATATTTTGTAAAATTTGACTTAAATAAACTTATTTAAAATTTAAACAAATATATTCATCAGTTACCTCTCCCGCACATTACTATCTCAGCCGAATTGATTACGCTAAAACGATAGATTACCTGTAGATCTATATAGAATCTGGAAAACTCTAGATCATCAGTAGATCTAGACATCTATATCTATTACTATTATATTTCAGAATTTAGATCTAATATGAATGGTAGACTAGTTTATAAACCCTACTCAGGTCGTTTCCGTTTCTATAATAAACAAACTCTTCTTGCATTAAGGATGCGCGAGCGAAGTCTAGAATCTATATCCGCCCAGGATATTTCGTCGCATCCTACAATCGACTCAATCTAAAAATAGAAACATGAACACGGCTGCAACTAAAAGGCTTAATTAAGTAGTGTAATAGTAAATTGAGTAAAGTATGGCAATTAGAATTTAGATGCATTTATAATAAGACGACATTTACTTTTGTTTTAATACATATCTTAATAATAAAAATGTTAAGGCCTTATTTTAAAATAAGCCGGCAAAAGAACAGGCATAACTGTGCATTCTGGCCGTAAATAATAAATACTGAGAAAAGTTGAATTATAAAAAGGTTCTGCTCAATGGCTCTCATTCGCTTTAACCTTCAAAAATTTATGAGATAAGCAATTAAATCATAAAATAATTATCATCATCTATAAATTGCGATACATAGTTATTGAACCGATCTGTTTATAGTTTATAGGCCTTTGGCGTAGGGCGAAATCCCCCTGTGACAAAAAACTAAATAAGGTCTACATTATAACAAAAAATATGTTATTATTATTAACAGTGTAGAAATTATTTTGATATATGTAGATCTATATTAATATTTATAGATTATATATTTATATTACAATTACAAATAAAATGTGGTTTTGTTTCGGGCAATTATACAAATTCCCGTATAACGAGATTACACGCAGACACTCGCCATGTTTATTATTATCCATCCGGTTTGTAGACTGCTGTTCGCCGAATCTTCAAATTTCGGATACTGCTGCTAAGCAACAATTTCCAACATGCACAAAGTGTCTTTATTAGGCGAAACTTTAGTGCTAGTGGTAAAAATTTCCATTATTTTAAACGGTTTCACAATTACACCAATTAGAATCTAGATCTAGAAATCTAGATTCTATCGTCTTCCTCCGAAAGTGAGCCGGTAGTCTAGCACTGGATTAGCTACTCTACTGAACTGTACTCTGCACTGTTACTCACTGTAGCTAGCTAATCTAGATCACTAGTCTAGACTCAAGAGTAGATTTTATAATTTAATTTTTGACTAAAATTTTCTGTCACTTATCCATATTGCTTACGGGTTAATTTTAGACCAAATTTAATTGTCTAGCTTACTCAAGGGCTGAGAAAAAAAATCGGTAATCTATCGTTTTGGGTACGTAAAATGGCCCGCGGCTATTAATGTACGAAAACGTTACCTCATTGTCAAGGCTGTAATAGAAGTATATTGTGATATGTTTGTGTCAAATATTATAGATAAATGAATAATAAACCTAAATCAATGGCTAAATATATCAATATAGGCCCGAAATTAACTTTAAACAGCAGTGTCTGCAAGCAAGATTTGCTATATAAACAGCAGCCATTTGTAAAATAGAGTGACTTCCGCCTGAATCTTGCGCTATAAGTCTATAAAAATAAAACTTTAACAAGATGGCTGCTACAGTAAATGAGCATGGTTGCATCTGTTGGAAACATCGCTGGTGTTCATTTATTACTGAAAAGTTTTAATTCAATTGTTTAGAAACAGGTACATAAATGAAACAAGGAAACATTTTTGTATTTTTCAAAACATAAATCCTCCTCAAAATATGAAATAATTATTAAAATGTAAGGAGTCACCTGTTTTTCACATTACTAGTTGCGGGCGATTTTACGTACCTAAAACGATAGATTACCAAAAAATCAAAATTACCTAATTCAGTAATTACCAGTCCGTCTCCTTATATAGATCTAATAGTATTACTCGCTAAGTTGGAGGTGTGGTCGTTTGCTAACAACAATATGGCTTCCGGACGCATGACTTCCGACGATTTTTCAGCCAAATTCCAGTGACCTTATACAAATTACTTTTAAAAATGTTTACCGTTGTAAAAATGTTTGCGTTGGAAAATAAAGGCTAAATTTAAAAGTTGGTTTTATTAAAAATACTAGAACTTTTTAAATATCAACCTGAAGAGTACAAAAATGAAATGAAGTCTGTAGAACTATTAGTATAATTAGGTTTATAAGTCTATGTAAAAAGGAATCAAATATTGCTAACCACTTTTTTTATAAACGATGGCTTTTGAATGACAACCAAATTTATTTATTTTTTTAAACCACATGAATGCTATTTGGGGATCACTAGAGAGGAACTCTGGGTGCATGGCCACTTAAAAAGTCTAACCGGATTTGTGGTTTTCTTTAGCTTCAAACATAAGAAGAGTTGTCATGGAGAGGTGTGTTGTGCATGGCAGTGAGTGACGATAAATATTAAATTAAGTAACTTTGTCTAAAACAAACTAAAAACTTCAAAATTGGTGCCTAATGGATTAAATATGGATGTCTATCATTCAGTGGTCATGTTTAAATTTAAAATTGGGTAAATTTTAGATTTAGTGAGAAAATCTATAATATATAACCCTGATATGTCACGCTCCGAATTTTTACGTTTATTTTGAGGGTCCTATCAAATGAAGAACTGCTCATCTCAAAATTTCATAATTTTTCTAATTCTAAACGTTGCTCCTATAATCGCCCAGTTTTCTTAACAGACGGAGAAAATTACTGACACTGTTTAGGGGGTCATTGTGAGTTCAGATCAGTTTAGATATCAGTAGTGTAGGCATATAACATACATCTTAGCATAAATATTGCTTTGAGAGATTGTTGATAACCTCACTTTAGTCGTCCCTAAACCAAGCAAGATGAAAAACTTATTTGGGATCATTTTGAGTTCATATAAGCTTTTATTTTCTAATATCTCGAATGTTTGGTAGCAGGGCCTACTTTTACTGCCACGTATGCGAGATATTAGTTTTCAAGACACAGTTCCTGAGAGTTGTAGACTATCTACATTAAGCTATTTTTTACTACATTTAGCTATTATATAATCTTAGGACTGATATAAAATTAAATTACGTTTAAAAAAGAGAAAAAAGAATAAATTTTTACATGTGATAAAGTAACAAATCTTAAATACAGTATTTCAGGCTGTTTTGAACTTGTAGTATTCAAATAATGAAAACAAGTTATTCATTTAAATTTTAATGCTGCATCATCATAATTTTATTAATATGTGAATTGATTTTTATAATTTGAATAACAAAAAAATATCTAGATTCTAATTAATCAAGAAAATACATCCAAAATTGCTTGGCCAGAGAAATTTCACACTATAGGCCATATCTAATAGACCTTACACGTCCCGTTCGCCATGGCATTTTTCAGGAATGATATCGAGGTATTTAAAGCAAGATCTTCAGATACCGTATGGAATTGCAAGAAAAAAAATGAAAACATAAAAGATATATTCAACATCCTAAAAGCATTATCGTGTTAAGAAATAAAATGCTGGATCTGAACAGTTGCCTGGTCCGAATAGAAGCAGATTAAATAACATCAAATTAACCCTCTCAATCCCAGCCACTCCAAAATGTAATACACCGGTTGGTTCAGGAAAAAATTATAGCAACTTTATCTTGCACTATACATTCAAGAAACAAAGTGTATTGTATTAAGTACTGATTGCTCCCCACGAAAGATTATCTTTGGAAAGTATCATCAACATTTATTGTAGTGCATGGTCCTACATGTTCAACAAAATCATGAAGCTGTACCTCAGTCAAAATTGTCGACCAGTCTCGATCACTATCTTTATTGAATTGTTTATTCGTTCTTGGCCTAGTGCCATCATCATCAATACTAGAACTAGCATTATCTTCATCACTAAAAATACACATTGCCACTTTCTTTATAATTTATTAATTCATCAGACTCTTCATCATTAACATACTAATCAATATCCTCATCCAAATGAGAGAGTTCAGCGCCATGATTTATCAAACTTGTTAGAAAATTGAAAGCCATTCTAAAACTACGATATCTCCGGCATGGATCAGTATTATTTTTATTAAATTTGTTAGTAATCTCACCTAGCCTCGTCTAGTCTCTCAGACGTGAGATTTCATTTTTATAGGCTACAGTTCAGTTGCTATTTATCAACGCCTGAGCCGTGTATTTTGCGGCCGGATTTGGCAGTTGCAGGATTGACATGGTAACTGCTGTTACGGGATTGAATGGGTTAAAACAGTATAAGCAATCTCATTTGAATGGTAGGGTGAGGGGGTATATACTCTTTGAAAAAAATCTACAGTGGTTTTGGCCTTGGATGACGTTGGTGCACGCTGGCTTATAATTAAAATGTGTTTCAAATCTGCATTTAAATAAATAAATTCAAACGCCTACCTCCTTCAGTAGACCTATTAGGCCACTTGCATGGTAACACATCTACATTTTTTTTAGATTTTGTAATGAGTGGCCTAGGCCCCCTCGCTAGAATAAAGGACTGTACTCAATAACAATGAAAATAATGAAATGCCTGCTTCAAACTGTTGATCTACTGTATTCTTACTACTGTAAATCTGTAATTATATCTTGCTTAAATAACCCCACCCTCAACCCCTTGCTTAGTTGAATATAAAATTACACTTTAAACGCTGTTAGGATTGTAATTGTGAGCCAACAAATAAATCCCTAAAAATGAAGCTAAAATTTTCTCAGCTAAAACTAAAAGAAATACAATTTACTTTTAAAAAAAAAAAAATACCATTGAACTGCCAGGTTTTTTAACAGAATTATTTAAGTCTTTTAATCAGTGTGTGCGTTTAATATGGTGTTCTGTTGACTAATAATGTATATAATTTGGTTTTTCTAATTGGAATTGTTAACCTATGTTTTTTTAAATGTGTCGGATTTTAGCTATTTAGTTATTTCTTTGCTTTGTCATTAAACGTAAAGTAAAGCATATTGCGTTTTGACCAATAACTATTTTTTCAAATACTTTTCTCAAACCAGTATGTATAACATAAAAATATATAGGCCTATAATCCATGTGTAACGGTTACTGTTAGTTATCAGAGATTGAAAAAATACACTGACTAGATGAATACAGAGTTATATAAATGCATATTATAAAAACACTCAAATCAGCATTCTAGATAGGGCCATTACAACTTTCAAAATGAGTTTTAAACAAAAAGAGTTCACTTACCTTGTCTGTTTTTGGCCATAGATTCTGCATTTGAATGTTTTATACCAGGGGTCTCCAAACTTTTCAGCCCCAGGGCCGCACTAACTATAAAATATCAGGTCGGGGGCCAGAGTTTCTTCTAGGAAGTTCTTCGAGTTGGCGAAACTGCAGCTGAAGGTCCTTGATGATCTCATATGCAAATGATTCAGCTGTTGATTTAGCCATGAAGACCTTGCACTGCTGAAAGTGTGTCAAGTTTTTGACCTGTACTTGTTCCAAAAACAAGACCCGTTTGGATCTGAAGGCCTTTATGTGGGTGTATAGAACAGAAACTAGATTTTACTTTCCTTGTAGTTTTAGGTTCAGAAAATTTAAATGACTAGTTATGAATGCAGCAAAGGTCAATTTCTATACCCACTCTTCATCAGACATTAATGGTTGTGTCTTGCCTTTACTTTCCAGTAAGGTGCCTATTTCCCTGCTTAACTTAAATACTCTGCTCAAAACTTTCCCACAATTTAGCCATCTTACTGTTGTATAATATGGTAAATGCTGCGTTTCTGTGTTTGTATCTTTCAACATGTCTCTGAACTATCTATGGTTGAGCCCATGTGGCTTTATTAAATTCACCATCTTCACCACAGGATTCAGTACACTGCTAATGTCCATATATTAAGCAAACAAAGCTTGCTGGTGAATAATACAGTATAGGAACACTGGTTGTAAAATGTTTTTCTCATTCGAGTGTCCAACTAAGCCTTTCTTTATGCCACTCATGTCCTTTTCTCCATCAACAGTCAGGTAACTAAGGCTAGTCCAGTCCAAGTTTAAATCGCATTTTTTAAAACTCATTGAATATACCCTCTCCGGTAAAAGTGGCATACATGCTATGTAGGGAAGCCAGCTCTTGTGAAATGTTCATGTCTTTATTCACACCTCTAATGAACACAAGCAATTGAGAGGTGGAGCAGCTGTCCAGCGACTAATCCATTGCAATTGAAACATGGCGTAACTTGTTGCATTTTTCGCTATTTGAGATACAATGTTTTCACCAATTTCTACAACACGGCGGGCAATGGTAGTTGCACCAAAAGATACATTTTCAAATTGTTTTGATTTTTTTTGGCAAAGTTCCTCAGCCACCTGCAACAAAAATCTTTTCCGTGGACAAAAAGATCTCCGCGGGCCGGATGAGAGGACCTCGCGGGCCGCATCCGGCCCGCGGGCCGTAGTTTGGAGACCCCTGTTTTATACAAAACTACTGGGCGTCTGCTTGTCGGGTCTGTGTCCACTCAATTCTTTTATCCCCCCAGTTGTAACACAATATAACAAATATAACAATAATAGTATGATATTAAGGATATGAAGTATATTGTCACCATGTAGAGTTTATAAGTAAAAGTGCTGGCTGACTGTTATGGTTGGCTAGGGTGCTGGGTGACTGTTTTGGTTGGCTAGGGTGCTGGGTGACTGTTTTGGTTGGCTAGGGTACTGGCTGACTGTTTTGGTTGGCTAGGGTGCTGGGTGACTGTTTTGGTTGGCTAGGGTGCTGGCTGACTGTTTTGGTTGGCTAGGGTGCAGGCATACTTTGTTGGGTCAAATTTACATCTCAACTTATTACAATTTTATATTGAAATACTGCATAAATAAAACTCATGTTTGATCATAACCCCCCCCCCCCCATCCTCAAACATAACCCCCTATGTACACAAGTAACAAGCAGGTCAAATTACATAGTTAACTCAAGAAATTCATGTTGAGACTGTAGTGAAAATTGTTACTGCTATAAAACAGTTGTGTATATCACATACATCCCAACAAAAGGAAGGCTAAATTTTTAAAAAAAGGCTGATGGCTTATAATCACAGCTGTGTATTGCTATCTTTTGTTTGTTGTTGTACGCCCTCTTCTCTACATTAAGGGGGTGGGGGGCTGCATGTAAGCTTGAGTATATGGTATGTGGAGAGCTGGTCACAGCAATCGATAGCAAATTATTATCTTAGCTATTGTTTGTTAGACGAGACAGAAAATCATTAACAATTACCACACCTGTTTAAACTAGTACATCCCACATACCATCCTCAATTCTTTTTTTTTTTTTTTTTTTTTACTTCTAATGTAGAAATGGATTTGCTTGTCCATATTATTTTCAAATTGTATTTAAATTAATGCTTTTTTTTTAATAAAGTATTATTTTTTAATGTCATAGGGTTTAAAAAAATTTTATATTTTAAAACCATATCATTTCTATCAGTTGTATAGCACAATTCCAAAGGAAGTGCCATCAGAACCATTATATAAGTATATACAAGAAAGTTTAAGTGAGCTCTATCTGTGATCAAATGATCAATATTTATTTTAAAGAAGTTAATTTCATAAATAATTGTTAAACAGCAATTTTAGTTTTGAAAGAACTATAATACCAACCTGTACATGGCACTACAACATGTACATGGCACTACAACATGTACATGGCACTACAACCTGTACATGGCACTACAATACCAACCTGTACATGACACTACAATACCAACCTGTACATGGCACTACAATGCCAATCTGTACATGGCACTACAACATGTACATGGCACTACAACATGTACATGGCACTACAACCTGTACATGGCACTACAACCTGTACATGGCACTACAATACCAACCTGTACATGGCACTACAATACCAACCTGTACATGGCACTACAATACCAACCTGTACATGGCACTACAACCTGTACATGGCACTACAATACCAACCTGTACATGGCACTACAATACCAACCTGTACATGACACTACAATACCAACCTGTACATGGCACTACAATGCCAATCTGTACATGGCACTACAACATGTACATGGCACTACAACCTGTACATGGCACTACAACCTGTACATGGCACTACAACCTGTACATGGCACTACAATACCAACCTGTACATGGCACTACAATACCAACCTGTACATGGCACTACAATACCAACCTGTACATGGCACTACAACATGTACATGGCACTACAACATGTACATGGCACTACAACCTGTACATGGCACTACAATACCAACCTGTACATGACACTACAATACCAACCTGTACATGGCACTACAATGCCAATCTGTACATGGCACTACAACATGTACATGGCACTACAACATGTACATGGCACTACAACCTGTACATGGCACTACAATACCAACCTGTACATGGCACTACAATACCAACCTGTACATGACACTACAATACCAACCTGTACATGACACTACAATACCAACCTGTACATGGCACTACAATGCCAATCTGTACATGGCACTACAACATGTACATGGCACTACAACATGTACATGGCACTACAACCTGTACATGGCACTACAATACCAACCTGTACATGGCACTACAATACCAACCTGTACATGACACTACAATACCAACCTGTACATGGCACTACAATGCCAACCTGTACATGGCACTACAACCTGTACATGGCACTACATGTATATGGCACTACAATACCAACCTGTACATCGCACTACAATGCCAACCTGTACATGGCACTACAACCTGTATATGGCACTACAATACCAACTTGTACATGGCACTACAACCTGTACATGGCACTACAATACCAACCTGTACATGGCACTACAATACCAACCTGTACATGACACTACAATACCAACCTGTACATGGCACTACAACCTGTACATGGCACTACAATACCAACCTGTACATTCATAATTACTAACCCATACCAGACAATGCATGTGTAAGAATTTTTTTTCCTTTCACAGGTTGTGTTGAGTGTTGCATATGGAGAGGTTATATCATTAAATGACCAAAACATAGACAATGTTTTAGGTAAGTCACCTCTATCATTAAATGACCAAAACATAGACAATGTTTTAGGTAAGTCACCTCTACCATTAAATGACCAAAACATAGACAATGTTTTAGGTAAGTCACCTCTATCATTAAATGACCAAAACATAGACAATGTTTTAGGTAAGTCACCTCTACCATTACTACATAAAACTAGTAGCATTTAGCAAAAGTATTTGAGCAATGAATGAATTGAGTGAACTCTTCCCCCCACAGGTAGCAGTGATATAGCTATAGTCAATTTCTATGCTGACTGGTAAGTAGTTTTCTTAGCACTTGGCTTGGTGTGACTTGAGTATAGACTACCAGTAAATAAATAAGGCAGCTCATAGAACTCAATGATTTCAGGTGTCGCTTTAGTCAAATACTGGCTCCAACTTTTGAAGAGGCTGGGAAAAAAATTCAGGAAGAATCTACAGTAAGTTCTCTCTTTGTTGTTAGGTTTCTGTATATCTTATGTATTGTTGTAAGACAGATTAAAGTTTTATTCTCAGACATTAGGCCCCCTAAGTTAACAATGATACAACCTGTGATTGATTTGACTAATTAGACAAACTTGATCTTGCAGGTACCAGGTCGCATTGTGTTTGCCAAAGTAGACTGTGACAGGGAAAGTAGGTTTCACTTCATTTTAAACATTGAGTTGGTCAAACTTTACACATTCAATGCTCCAACATCCCCTGCTTGACACCTTCAGTTGTTTAACTTTATGCCCTTCACACATCTACTTTACATGATATTGTTGGAAAAAAAATCATTGTAGATCTGTCTTGCTAGGTGACACAGCTACAGTGAATGTTAAAAGAGGGTTTTTAATGTATGGAAGTAAGGTTAAATTAATGGAAATAAACAGGAACCCTCAACCCTATCATCACACACACAGCAAATTCTCCCCCACCCTAAATTTCATGCGGCCAGTTACATTTCTCTCAGTTTAATTTTATTTAGTTCCCATATTGGCTTATGCCTATCTACATGTTTCAAACCTAACTGTTATTTCCAACTGGTTTGTACAGCAAATATTGCGACAAAATATCGCATTAACAAGTACCCAACATTGAAGCTATTCAGGGGAGGTAACATTGTCAAGAAGGAATACAGAGGCCAGAGATCAGTGGAAGCAATGGTACAGTTTGCTCAAGAACAAGCCAAAGACCCAGTCATAGAAGTGGAACAACTTTCCAACCTTGAGGATATTGATGTGAGTTCTTCTCTCCTTACTATGCTCTTTTTTTTATTTTTTACAATTCGACTCCAAAAATGTTTGATTTGTCCTCAGACAAAAAAAAGACATCATTTTTTTTAATTTGAGTCCAAATATTTGATTTGTCCTCAGACAAAAAAAAGACACATCATTTTTTTTTAATTTGAGTCCAAATATTTGATTTGTCCTCAGACAAAAAAAAGACACATCATTTTTTTTTAATTTGAGTCCAAATATTTGATTTTTCCTCAGACAAAAAAAAGACACATCATTGGCTACTTTGAGAGTAAAATATCAGACAACTACAGGGTGTTTGCCCGTGTGGCAAATGTGTTGAGAGATGACTGCCAGTTCCATGCTGCTTTGGGGTGAGTTCAAGCATTCACCTGCACTGTCAAGCAGTCACCTGTACTGTCTAACTAATTGTAGCTCATTTAAATACAGGGTTCATGCGGACTCATGAAATTACAGGATGTCCTGGAATTCTCCCAGAATTTTTTGAAATTTTGTAAGATGTCCTGAAATTTTACTCATATCAATAATTTTACCGTATATTTTTATGTGCGTAAGATCTAGATCTATAGGTAATCAGATCTGACCACCCCAGTAAAAAAATTTTGCTTTGTCGATTCTGCGCGTACAAAGCAAAAGTTTTAAAATATAGACCTATAGATCTAGCTGTCTTTTATCTGTGGGTTTAGTTTAATTCTTTTCTCACTTCTATGAGTGCGGCTCAGTTTGATAGGCCTGAAGTTCTTTTTTTTTTTTTAATTAAAAGTTTCAAGTAAGCCCAAATCTAGTTTTTGCCCAGCTAATTTGAATCAATAGTCCGATAGGCCCTAGATCTACTTTCTATTTACATGCTTGTTGTAATACTACCACCCTCCCATCCCATATCTCATTTTTGTTCTCACGGCAGGGTGGGGGGAGGGGAAGATTGCTGGTTGTAATGTTAACTCTGTGACCTCTAGTGATGTCATCAGGATTCTCAAGTAGCATTTTTGTACCCCATGACGTATTCTACAGGCCAACTGTAAGCTTAGATTAACTCAAAATGAACCCACGCTGGGGGAAAAAATACGTTACCGCCAATTTAAAAAAAAAAATGAGGTAAATTCTGTTTTTGGCAGAAATGTTTTATATTTTCAAGTATTATTTCCAAAATACGGTTTATTTCTAGTAGGACCTATCTAAACTACTCAGATTGATCTACTTGTTCATTAAGTGATAAAAAGTTAAAATTACAGTTAGGCTATTTACTGTTAAAGATTTCCATTTAAATCATGATACCATGTCCATTTTTAAAAGATAAGACATGGTTTCAGCTGTTCTGTTTGTTTATGATTGACATTGTTAGTATGGAGGCTGACATTGGTGAGGTGGAGAGTGGTTAAGTCACTTAACACTGGGATATGGTTACTCACACAATTTCATTGAATTAAAAACAATATAGTGCAAACATAATTGATTAACATTTTAAATTAGTTTATTGCTGACATTTTTTCTTATATTTTTAAAATTGTGTAATTAAGCTTTCATTTTTTCTTTGGGGAGGGGGTGAGGCAATATAAAAAAGAAAGCTGTTATTAGAACTGGTGCTAAGGAGGGTGTAAAAACAGGCTTAATTTATGGACAGTGAGTCATTGTATCAGAAAAGTGTCAAATTTTGATATTCAATCTACTCGGGGGGGGGGGGGGGGGGGCCTTCATCGCTGAACCAAAATTGGTAGAGAGAAAAAGATGTTAAAAAAAGCTCATTTTATGCTGTAGTATTGAGTTATACACAGTCAAATTTTAGAAACTAAACGGCTTCAAGACTCTATTCACAGATTTAACTTTTCTGAATAGTGTGACACAAAGTAAATATAAAAATTGTTACAGGATAGTGACTGGTAAAAAGTGCCACCAAATTTTCCAGTTAGGGGGGGGGGGGGGGGGAGGTGGCAATTTTATGAATAACAATTCATAAAAGGGAGGGGTGGGGCGCAAAATTGAATCTACTTTAACTGACCAGCTAAATGGTTTAGAAACAGTTACTTTTAAAAAAATTACAAATGTTATGCTTCAGAGCATTTTATAAAGACCTATCCTATGTGAGAAATGTCAAACTTCCTTCCATTCAGCACGTGGTGAGTCGCTAAATTATGTCCTGAAATTTTGGTTTTTCTCATGAAAAACTCATGGAATTCTCCTGGAATTTTAAGTTCACTTTGGTGTAGGAACCCTGTGAAAATAAAACAAGACCATCTGTACTGTCTAACTAATTGTAGCTCATTTAAATAAGACCATCTCTACCAAGTAATAAATTAACCACATTTAAATAAATCACCTGCACTTTTTTTTTTCTGTAGACCTGTATCAATGTCAGAGAGAACATCTGGTGATCACATCAGTGCTCGACCATCCAATGTAAGTCATGTCAGTGTTAGACCACCCAAGTCATGTCAGTGTTAGACCACCCAATGTAAGTCATGTCAGTGTTAGACCATCCAATGTAAGTCATGTCAGTGTTAGACCATCCAATGTAAGTCATGTCAGTGTTAGACCATCCAATGTAAGTCATGTCAGTGTTAGACCACCCAATGTATGTCATGTCAGTGTTAGACCATCCAATGTAAGTCATATCAGTGTTAGACCATCCAATGTAAGTCATGTCAGTGTTAGACCACCCAATGTAAGTCATGTCAGTGTTAGACCACCCAATGTAAGTCATGTCAGTGTTAGACCATCCAATGTAAGTCATGTCAGTGTTAGACCACCCAATGTAAGTCATGTCAGTGTTAGACCACCCAATGTAAGTCATGTCAGTGTTAGACCATCCAATGTAAGTCATGTCAGTGTTAGACCATCCAATGTAAGTCATGTCAGTGTTAGACCATCCAATGTAAGTCATGTCAGTTTTAGACCACCCAAGTCATGTCAGTGTTAGACCACCCAAGTCATGTCAGTGTTAGACCACCCAAGTCATGTCAGTGTTAGACCACCCAAGTCATGTCAGTGTTAGACCACCCAAGTCATGTCAGTGTTAGACCACCCAAGTCATGTCAGTGTTAGACCACCCAAGTCATGTCAGTGTTAGACCACCCAAGTCATGTCAGTGTTAGACCACCCAAGTCATGTCAGTGTTAGACCACCCAAGTCATGTCAGTGTTAGACCACCCAATGTAAGTCATGTCAGTGTTAGACCACCCAATGTAAGTCATGTCAGTGTTAGACCACCCAATGTAAGTCATGTCAGTGTTAGACCATCCAATGTAAGTCATGTCAGTGTTAGACCATCCAATGTAAGTCATGTCAGTGTTAGACCATCCAATGTAAGTCATGTCAGTTTTAGACCACCCAAGTCATGTCAGTGTTAGACCACCCAAGTCATGTCAGTGTTAGACCACCCAAGTCATGTCAGTGTTAGACCACCCAAGTCATGTCAGTGTTAGACCACCCAAGTCATGTCAGTGTTAGACCACCCAAGTCATGTCAGTGTTAGACCACCCAAGTCATGTCAGTGTTAGACCACCCAAGTCATGTCAGTGTTAGACCATGTAAGTCATGTCAGTGTTAGACCACCCAATGTAAGTCATGTCAGTGTTAGACCACCCAATGTAAGTCATGTCAGTGTTAGACCACCCAATGTAAGTCATGTCAGTTTTAGACCACCCAAGTCATGTCAGTGTTAGACCACCCAAGTCATGTCAGTGTTAGACCACCCAAGTCATGTCAGTGTTAGACCACCCAAGTCATGTCAGTGTTAGACCACCCAAGTCATGTCAGTGTTAGACCACCCAAGTCATGTCAGTGTTAGACCACCCAAGTCATGTCAGTGTTAGACCACCCAAGTCATGTCAGTGTTAGACCACCCAAGTCATGTCAGTGTTAGACCACCCAAGTCATGTCAGTGTTAGACCACCCAAGTCATGTCAGTGTTAGACCACCCAAGTCATGTCAGTGTTAGACCACCCAAGTCATGTCAGTGTTAGACCACCCAAGTCATGTCAGTGTTAGACCACCCAAGTCATGTCAGTGTTAGACCACCCAAGTCATGTCAGTGTTAGACCACCCAAGTCATGTCAGTGTTAGACCACCCAAGTCATGTCAGTGTTAGACCACCCAAGTCATGTCAGTGTTAGACCACCCAATGTAAGTCATGTCAGTGTTAGACCATCCAATGTAAGTCATGTCAGTTTTAGACCACCCAAGTCATGTCAGTGTTAGACCACCCAAGTCATGTCAGTGTTAGACCACCCAAGTCATGTCAGTGTTAGACCACCCAAGTCATGTCAGTGTTAGACCACCCAAGTCATGTCAGTGTTAGACCACCCAAGTCATGTCAGTGTTAGACCACCCAAGTCATGTCAGTGTTAGATCACCCAAGTCATGTCAGTGTTAGACCACCCAAGTCATGTCAGTGTTAGACCACCCAAGTCATGTCAGTGTTAGACCACCCAAGTCATGTCAGTGTTAGACCACCCAAGTCATGTCAGTGTTAGACCACCCAAGTCATGTCAGTGTTAGACCACCCAAGTCATGTCAGTGTTAGACCACCCAAGTCATGTCAGTGTTAGACCACCCAAGTCATGTCAGTGTTAGACCACCCAAGTCATGTCAGTGTTAGACCACCCAATGTAAGTCATGTCAGTGTTAGACCACCCAATGTAAGTCATGTCAGTGTTAGACCACCCAATGTAAGTCATGTCAGTTTTAGACCACCCAAGTCATGTCAGTGTTAGACCACCCAAGTCATGTCAGTGTTAGACCACCCAAGTCATGTCAGTGTTAGACCACCCAAGTCATGTCAGTGTTAGACCACCCAAGTCATGTCAGTGTTAGACCACCCAAGTCATGTCAGTGTTAGACCACCCAAGTCATGTCAGTGTTAGACCACCCAAGTCATGTCAGTGTTAGACCACCCAAGTCATGTCAGTGTTAGACCACCCAAGTCATGTCAGTGTTAGACCACCCAAGTCATGTCAGTGTTAGACCACCCAAGTCATGTCAGTGTTAGACCACCCAAGTCATGTCAGTGTTAGACCACCCAAGTCATGTCAGTGTTAGACCACCCAAGTCATGTCAGTGTTAGACCACCCAAGTCATGTCAGTGTTAGACCACCCAAGTCATGTCAGTGTTAGACCACCCAAGTCATGTCAGTGTTAGACCACCTAAGTCATGTCAGTGTTAGACCACCCAAGTCATGTCAGTGTTAGACCACCCAATGTAAGTCATGTCAGTGTTAGACCACCCAATGTAAGTCATGTCAGTGTTAGACCACCCAATGTAAGTCATGTCAGTGTTAGACCACCCAAGTCATGTCAGTGTTAGACCACCCAAGTCATGTCAGTGTTAGACCACCCAAGTCATGTCAGTGTTAGACCACCCAAGTCATGTCAGTGTTAGACCACCCAAGTCATGTCAGTGTTAGACCACCCAAGTCATGTCAGTGTTAGACCACCCAAGTCATGTCAGTGTTAGACCACCCAAGTCATGTCAGTGTTAGACCACCCAAGTCATGTCAGTGTTAGACCACCCAAGTCATGTCAGTGTTAGACCACCCAAGTCATGTCAGTGTTAGACCACCCAAGTCATGTCAGTGTTAGACCACCCAAGTCATGTCAGTGTTAGACCACCCAAGTCATGTCAGTGTTAGACCACCCAAGTCATGTCAGTGTTAGACCACCCAAGTCATGTCAGTGTTAGACCACCCAAGTCATGTCAGTGTTAGACCACCCAAGTCATGTCAGTGTTAGACCACCCAAGTCATGTCAGTGTTAGACCACCCAAGTCATGTCAGTGTTAGACCACCCAAGTCATGTCAGTGTTAGACCACCCAAGTCATGTCAGTGTTAGACCACCCAAGTCATGTCAGTGTTAGACCACCCAAGTCATGTCAGTGTTAGACCACCCAAGTCATGTCAGTGTTAGACCACCCAATGTAAGTCATGTCAGTGTTAGACCACCCAAGTCATGTCAGTTTTAGACCACCCAATGTACACCTAATTTGTGCATGTGTTCTTGTTTTAGACAAAAGATGATGTGCCCTACACTGGCCCACTTAACAGCTATGATGTACTATACCAGTGGGTCACAGAAAAATGTACCCCTCTAGTCAGGGAAATCACATTTGAAAATGCAGAGGTCAGCTAATTTTCTTTTCTTTTTGCTTTTCTTGATCCCTTCTCCTAGGTAGATTAAATGAGAAAATCATAGCTTTGTTGATGGCACATGTAAAAACAAAGAGATCATACAAATGAGAAGATGATTGTAATTGAGTTTGGTTTTGCTATTTGTTCTACTATATGTGAAACTTTCTGATTGTCAGGAGTTAACTGAAGAAGGCCTGCCTTTCTTGATATTGTTCCACCACCCTGATGATACAGCTACAGTGGAAAGTTTTAACAAAGTTGTTGCTGAACAAGTCATGCATGAAAAAGGTGGGTTTGGACCAGATTGTATCAGTAGTTTAACAAACTCAATATAAGAAGGGTTTGGACCAGATTGTATCAGTAGTTTAACCAACTCAATATAAGAAGGGTTTGGACCAGATTGTATCAGTAGTTTAACCAACTCAATATAAGAAGGGTTTGGACCAGATTGTATCAGTAGTTTAACCAACTCAATATAAGAAGGGTTTGGACCAGATTGTATCAGTAGTTTAACCAACTCAATATAAGAAGGGTGGGTTTGGACCAGATTGTATCAGTAGTTTAACCAACTCAATATAAGAAGGGTTTGGACCAGATTGTATCAGTAGTTTAACCAACTCAATATAAGAAGGGTTTGGACCAGATTGTATCAGTAGTTTCACCAACTCAATATAAGAAGGGTGGGTTTGGACCAGATTGTATCAGTAGTTTAATTCTTTAATTAGGTGTTAACTCATTTTTTTTCTCTATCCACCACACACAATGTGGGTACTAAATTGAAGTTTGTATTTATTGTGTTCCTTTGTATTTCTGAAACTTACAATATCAATTTAAGGAACCAAACTACTAATACTTGTTATATTACAATATCTATTAAAGGAACCAAACTACTAATACTTGTTATATTACAATATCAATTGAAGGAACCAAACTACTAATACTTGTTATATTACAATATCAATTGAAGGAACCAAACTACTAATACTTGTTATATTACAATATCAATTAAAGGAACCAAACTACTAATACTTGTTATATTACAATATCAATTAAAGGAACCAAACTACTAATACTTGTTATATTACAATATCAATTAAAGGAACCAAACTACTAATACTTGTTATATTACAATATCAATTGAAGGAACCAAACTACTAATACTTGTCATATTACAATATCAATTGAAGGAACCAAACTACTAATACTTGTTATATCACTATCAATTGAAGGAACCAAACTACTAATACTTGTTATATTACAATATCAATTGAAGGAACCAAACTACTAATACTTGTTATATTACAATATCAATTGAAGGAACCAAACTACTAATACTTGTCATATTACAATATCTATTAAAGGAACCAATCTACTAATACTTGTTGTATTACAATATCAATTGAAGGAACCAAACTACTAATACTTGTTGTATTACAATATCAATTGAAGGAACCAAACTACTAATACTTGTTGTATTACAATATCTATTAAAGGAACCAAACTACTAATACTTGTTGTATTACAATATCTATTAAAGGAACCATTTGAATCTGATTAAGCTTGACCAGGATGAAGGTTAAATAACGGTTTATTTTTTCCAGTGAACATCAACTTCCTAGTTGCTGATGGCCTCAAGTTTGCCCACCCACTCCACCATCTAGGCAAGTCTACAGATGACCTCCCTATACTGGCCATTGATAGCTTTAGACACATGTACCTTTTTCCACACGATGTCAGGAAAGATCTTAGGTTAGTCACAGATACCTCGTCTGGTCAAACTGGTTAGTGTTGTACCAGGGTTGGTTAGTGTTGTACCAGGGTTGGTTAGTGTTGTACCAAGGTTGGTTAGTGTTGTACCAAGGTTGGTTAGTGTTGTACCAAGGTTGGGTTAGTGTTGTACCAGGGTTGGTTAGTGTTGTACCAAGGTTGGTTAGTGTTGTACCAAGGTTGGGTTAGTGTTGTACCAGGGTTAGTTAGTGTTGTACAAAGGTTGGTTAGTGTTGTACCAGGGTTGGTTAGTGTTGTACCAGGGTTAGTTAGTGTTGTACAAAGGTTGGTTAGTGTTGTACCAGGGTTGGTTAGGGTTGTACCAGGGTTGGTTAGTGTTGTACAAAGGTTGGTTAGTGTTGTACAAAGGTTGGTTAGTGTTGTACCAGGGTTGGTTAGTGTTGTACCAGGGTTGGTTAGTGTTGTGTTGTACAAAGGTTGGTTAGTGTTGTACCAGGGTTAGTTAGTGTTGTACAAAGGTTGGTTAGTGTTGTACCAGGGTTGGTTAGTGTTGTGTTGTACAAAGGTTGGTTAGTGTTGTACAAAGGTTGGTTAGTGTTGTACAAAGGTTGGTTAGTGTTGTACAAAGGTTGGTTAGTGTTGCACCAGGGTTGGTTAGGGTTGTACCAGGGTTGGTTAGTGTTGTGTTGTACAAAGGTTGGTTAGTGTTGTGTTGTACAAAGGTTGGTTAGTGTTGTACCAGGGTTGGTTAGTGTTGTACCAGGGTTGGTTAGTGTTGTACCAGGGTTGGTTAGTGTTGTACCAGGGTTGGTTAGTGTTGTACCAGGGTTGGTTAGTGTTGTGTTGTACTGAGGTTAGTGTTGCACCAGGGTTGGTTAGTGTTGTACCAGGGTTGGTTAGTGTTGTACCAGGGTTGGTTAGTGTTGTACCAGGGTTGGTTAGTGTTGTACCAGGGTTGGTTAGTGTTGTGTTGTACTGAGGTTAGTGTTGCACCAGGGTTGGTTAGTGTTGTGTTGTACAAAGGTTGGTTAGTGTTGTACAAAGGTTGGTTAGTGTTGTACAAAGGTTGGTTAGTGTTGTACAAAGGTTGGTTAGTGTTGCACCAGGGTTGGTTAGGGTTGTACCAGGGTTGGTTAGTGTTGTGTTGTACAAAGGTTGGTTAGTGTTGTACAAAGGTTGGTTAGTGTTGTACCAGGGTTGGTTAGTGTTGTACCAGGGTTGGTTAGTGTTGTACCAGGGTTGGTTAGTGTTGTACCAGGGTTGGTTAGTGTTGTACCAGGGTTGGTTAGTGTTGTGTTGTACTGAGGTTAGTGTTGCACCAGGGTTGGTTAGTGTTGTACCAGGGTTGGTTAGTGTTGTACCAGGGTTGGTTAGTGTTGTACCAGGGTTGGTTAGTGTTGTACCAGGGTTGGTTAGTGTTGTGTTGTACTGAGGTTAGTGTTGCACCAGGGTTGGTTAGTGTTGTGTTGTACAAAGGTTGGTTAGTGTTGTACCAAGGTTGGTTAGTGTTGTACCAGGGTTGGTTAGTGTTGTGTTGTACTGAGGTTAGTGTTGTACCAGGGTTGGTTAGTGTTGTGTTGTACCAGGGTTGGTTAGTGTTGTACCAAGGTTGGGTTAGTGTTGTACCAGAGTTAGTGTTGTGCCAAGGTTGGTTAGTGTTGTGTTGTACCAAGGTTGGTTAGTGTTGCACCAGAGTAGGTTAGTTTTGTACCAAGGTTGTTTAGTGTGTTGGATAGTTTTTGAGATGTGTCTATTGTCCTCAGCACACCTGGCCTGCTGAAGCAGTTTATTGAAGATCTTCACTCTGGCAAACTTCATAGAGAATTTCATCATGGGCCAGACCCTACCACACAAGCAGCTGTAGTCATTCAAGCAGATGATGATACGGTGAGTAGATGAACAGAGGGTTGTGTAAGCACTCTATTTAAAATGATGCTGCACCATCATTGGGGCTGCCTGAATTTAAAATGATGCTACACCATCATTGGGGCTGCCTGAATTTAAAATGATGCTGCACCATCATTGGGGCTGCCTGAATTTAAAATGATGCTGCACCATCATTGGGGCTGCCTGAATTTAAAATGATGCTGCACCATCATTGGGGCTGCCTGAATTTAAAATGATGCTGCACCATCATTGGGGCTGCCTGAATTTAAAATGTCACTGACGCTGTAGCTAACAGCACCAGTCAATTGATAACTGTGTGCTTTGATAAGACAATCATTAGACACGATGTATCACCCAATGTACCAGTCAATTGATAACTGTGTGCTTTGATAAGACAATCATTAGACACGATGTATCACCCAATGTACCAGTCAATTGATAACTGTGTGCTTTGATAAGACAATCATTAGACACGATGTATCACCCAATGTACCAGTCAATTGATAACTGTGTGCTTTGATAAGACAATCATTAGACAAGATGTATCAGCCAATGCACCAGTCAATTGATAACTGTGTGCTTTGATAAGACAATCATTAGACACGATGTATCAGCCAATGAGCTAGCCACTCTGTCACCCACCTTCCCAGCATCTATTTCTAGCAGGTGCTAGTCAACTTTATTGTCTGAGCCTGCAAATAGCCTCAATTTTTTTTTTATTTAAGAAAGTTTAACATTTTTTTTTCCATTTTGTAAGAAATAAAGAGGCAAATTTATTTGGTCTATTTTCCTAAGTGAACATGTACCAGGTATAAAAATATTGTCAGTAACAGACACTACCACTCTATTTTACTCACTATTTGCATGAAAAAGTTTATTGTAGAGAAGGGGTTGGGTGGCTGTGGACTGAACATTTTGATGACATTTGTGTTGTGACTTTGGCTATTATATTAATGACAATGTGGGTTGGTGGAAAAAATTCTGCTGATTAGCATGTTGTCATTGGCTGACAGCTGGCAGGCTGTGAAATATACACTAGATGACAGTATCAGTGTGGCAAGTGCTTACATCTCTGTTTTGGTGGGTGGTTACATCTCTGTTTTGGTGGGTGCTTACATCTCTGTTTTGGTGGGTGCTTACATCTCTGTTTTGGTGGGTGCTTACATCTCTGTTTTGGTGGGTGCTTACATCTCTGTTTTGGTGGGTGCTTACATCTCTGTTTTGGTGGGTGCTTACATCTCTGTTTTGGTGGGTGCTTACATCTCTGTTTTGGTGGGTGCTTACATCTCTGTTTTGGTGGGTGCTTACATCTCTGTTTTGGTGGGTGCTTACATCTCTGTTTTGGTGGATTTTTTGGTCTGTCAATCTATGTGGCTAGCAGCATCTATGACTTTCTGTCACAGATTGAGTTAGTTAAACATGTAACATGTTGAGTCAATGATGACTTTCTGTCACAGATTGAGTTAGTTAAACATATAACATGTTGATTCAATGATGACTTTCTGTCACAGATTGAGTTAGTTAAATATGTAACATGTTGAGTCAATGATGACTTTCTGTCACAGATTGAGTTAGTTAAACATGTAACATGTTGAGTCAATGATGACTTTCTGTCACAGATTGAGTTAGTTAAACATATAACATGTTGATTCAATGATGACTTTCTGTCACAGATTGAGTTAGTTAAACATATAACATGTTGAGTCAATAATTACTTTCTGTCACAGATTGAGTTAGTTAAACATATAACATGTTGAGTCAATGATGACTTTCTGTCACAGATTGAGTTAGTTAAACATATAACATGTTGATTCAATGATGACTTTCTGTCACAGATTGAGTTAGTTAAATATGTAACATGTTGATTCAATGATGACTTTCTGTCACAGATTGAGTTAGTTAAATATGTAACATGTTGATTCAATGATGACTTTCTGTCACAGATTGAGTTAGTTAAACATATAACATGTTGAGTCAATGATGACTTTCTGTCACAGATTGAGTTAAACATGTAACATGTTGAGTCAATGATGACTTTCTGTCACAGATTTAGTTAGTTAAACATGTAACATGTTGAGTCAATGATGACTTTCTGTCACATATTGAGTTAGTTAAACATGTAACATGTTGAGTCAATGATGACTTTCTGTCACAGATTGAGTTAGTTAAACATATATCATGTTGATTCAATGTTGACTTTCTGTCACAGATTGAGTTAAACATGTAACATGTTGAGTCAATGATGACTTTCTGTCACAGATTGAGTTAGTTAAACATATATTATGTTGATTCAATGTTGACTTTCTGTCACAGATTGAGTTAAACATGTAACATGTTGAGTCAATGATGACTTTCTGTCACAGATTGAGTTAAACATGTAACATGTTGAGTCAATGATGACTTTCTGTCACAGATTGAGTTAAACATATAACATGTTGAGTCAATGATGACTTTCTGTCACAGATTGAGTTAGTTAAACATATATCATGTTGATTCAATGATGACTTTCTGTCACAGATTGAGTTAGTTAAACATATAAAATGTTGAGTCAATGTCACTACTTTTTTTTTCAGCAGAAAAACATTCCCAGGGACACAAGTGATGAACCCAGAGAACCTGCACCTCAAAAGATCACATCACCACCAGAGTCCACATTTAAAAAGCTGGCACCTTCACGAAACAGATACACAATATTACGAGATGAGCTGTAAACATATGTAGATGCCTGATCTTAAGCACATATACTGTAACAGTATATTTGATATTTTGTAACAATGACAGTACTAAATGTTGAATGAAATATTTGATTAAGTAAATGTTCTACTATTTATTCTAGTAGGCTGAATGGTTAACAGTTTTAACTTGTAGAACAGAGTTCAAGGTCAAAGTGACCACATATTTACTGCTGTTTGAGGTGACTTCTTAGACATGACCTACTCTGGGCTGACTTGTTAGACATGACCTACTCTGTTTGAGATGACTTGTTAGACATGACCTACTCTGTTTGAGCTGACTTGTTAGACATGACCTACTCTGTTTGAGGTGACTTGTTAGACATGACCTACTCTGTTTGAGCTGACTTGTTAGACATGACCTACTCTGGGCTGACTTGTTAGACATGACCTACTCTGGGCTGACTTGTTAGACATGACCTACTCTGTTTGAGATGACTTGTTAGACATGACCTACTCTGTTTGAGATGACTTGTTAGACATGACCTACTCTGTTTGAGCTGACTTGTTAGACATGACCTACTCTGTTTGAGCTGACTTGTTAGACATGACCTACTCTGGGCTGACTTGTTAGACATGACCTACTCTGGGCTGACTTGTTAGACATGACCTACTCTGGGCTGACTTGTTAGACATGACCTACTCTGTTTGAGGTGACTTGTTAGACATGACCTACTCTGTTTGAGGTGACTTGTTAGACATGACCTACTCTGTTTGAGGTGACTTGTTAGACATGACCTACTCTGGGCTGACTTGTTAGACATGACCTACTCTGGGCTGACTTGTTAGACATGACCTACTTTGGGCTGACTTGTTAGACATGACCTACTCTGTTTGAGGTGACTTGTTAGACATGACCTACTCTGTTTGAGGTGACTTGTTAGACATGACCTACTCTGTTTGAGGTGACTTGTTAGACATGACCTACTCTGGGCTGACTTGTTAGACATGACCTACTCTGGGCTGACTTGTTAGACATGACCTACTCTGGGCTGACTTGTTAGACATGACCTACTCTGTTTGAGCTAACTTGTTAGACATGACCTACTCTGTTTGAGGTGACTTGTTAGACATGACCTACTCTGGGCTGACTTGTTAGACATGACCTACTCTGTTTGAGCTAACTTGTTAGACATGACCTACTCTGTTTGAGGTGACTTGTTAGACATGACCTACTCTGTTTGAGGTGACTTGTTAGACATGACCTACTCTGGGCTGACTTGTTAGACATGACCTACTCTGGGCTGACTTGTTAGACATGACCTACTCTGGGCTGACTTGTTAGACATGACCTACTCTGTTTGAGCTGACTTGTTAGACATGACCTACTCTGTTTGAGGTGACTTGTTAGACATGACCTACTCTGGGCTGACTTGTTAGACATGACCTACTCTGTTTGAGCTAACTTGTTAGACATGACCTACTCTGTTTGAGGTGACTTGTTAGACATGACCTACTCTGGGCTGACTTGTTAGACATGACCTACTCTGTTTGAGCTAACTTGTTAGACATGACCTACTCTGTTTGAGGTGACTTGTTAGACATGACCTACTCTGTTTGAGCTGACTTGTTAGACATGACCTACTCTGTTTGAGGTGACTTGTTAGACATGACCTACTCTGGGCTGACTTGTTAGACATGACCTACTCTGGGCTGACTTGTTAGACATGACCTACTCTGTTTGAGGTGACTTGTTAGACATGACCTACTCTGTTTGAGGTGACTTGTTAGACATGACCTACTCTGTTTGAGGTGACTTGTTAGACATGACCTACTCTGGGCTGACTTGTTAGACATGACCTACTCTGGGCTGACTTGTTAGACATGACCTACTCTGGGCTGACTTGTTAGACATGACCTACTATGTTTGAGCTGACTTGTTAGACATGACCTACTCTGGGCTGACTTGTTAGACATGACCTACTCTGTTTGAGCTAACTTGTTAGACATGACCTACTCTGTTTGAGCTAACTTGTTAGACATGACCTACTCTGGGCTGACTTGTTAGACATGACCTACTATGTTTGGGCTGACTTGTTAGACATGACCTACTATGTTTGGGCTGACTTGTTAGACATGACCTACTCTGGGCTGACTTGTTAGACATGACCTACTCTGTTTGAGCTAACTTGTTAGACATGACCTACTCTGGACTGACTTGTTAGACATGACCTACTATGTTTGGGCTGACTTGTTAGACATGACCTACTATGTTTGGGCTGACTTGTTAGACATGACCTACTCTGGGTTGACTTGTTAGACATGACCTACTATGTTTGGGCTGACTTGTTAGACATGACCTACTCTGTTTGAGCTAACTTGTTAGACATGACCTACTCTGTTTGAGGTGACTTGTTAGACATGACCTACTCTGGGCTGACTTGTTAGACATGACCTACTCTGGGCTGACTTGTTAGACATGACCTACTCTGGGCTGACTTGTTAGACATGACCTACTCTGGGCTGACTTGTTAGACATGACCTACTCTGTTTGAGGTGACTTGTTAGACATGACCTACTCTGTTTGAGGTGACTTGTTAGACATGACCTACTCTGTTTGAGGTGACTTGTTAGACATGACCTACTCTGGGCTGACTTGTTAGACATGACCTACTCTGGGCTGACTTGTTAGACATGACCTACTCTGGGCTGACTTGTTAGACATGACCTACTCTGTTTGAGCTAACTTGTTAGACATGACCTACTCTGTTTGAGGTGACTTGTTAGACATGACCTACTCTGGGCTGACTTGTTAGACATGACCTACTCTGTTTGAGCTAACTTGTTAGACATGACCTACTCTGTTTGAGGTGACTTGTTAGACATGACCTACTCTGTTTGAGGTGACTTGTTAGACATGACCTACTCTGGGCTGACTTGTTAGACATGACCTACTCTGGGCTGACTTGTTAGACATGACCTACTCTGGGCTGACTTGTTAGACATGACCTACTCTGTTTGAGCTGACTTGTTAGACATGACCTACTCTGTTTGAGGTGACTTGTTAGACATGACCTACTCTGGGCTGACTTGTTAGACATGACCTACTCTGTTTGAGCTAACTTGTTAGACATGACCTACTCTGTTTGAGGTGACTTGTTAGACATGACCTACTCTGGGCTGACTTGTTAGACATGACCTACTCTGTTTGAGCTAACTTGTTAGACATGACCTACTCTGTTTGAGGTGACTTGTTAGACATGACCTACTCTGTTTGAGCTGACTTGTTAGACATGACCTACTCTGTTTGAGGTGACTTGTTAGACATGACCTACTCTGGGCTGACTTGTTAGACATGACCTACTCTGGGCTGACTTGTTAGACATGACCTACTCTGTTTGAGGTGACTTGTTAGACATGACCTACTCTGTTTGAGGTGACTTGTTAGACATGACCTACTCTGTTTGAGGTGACTTGTTAGACATGACCTACTCTGGGCTGACTTGTTAGACATGACCTACTCTGGGCTGACTTGTTAGACATGACCTACTCTGGGCTGACTTGTTAGACATGACCTACTATGTTTGAGCTGACTTGTTAGACATGACCTACTCTGGGCTGACTTGTTAGACATGACCTACTCTGTTTGAGCTAACTTGTTAGACATGACCTACTCTGTTTGAGCTAACTTGTTAGACATGACCTACTCTGGGCTGACTTGTTAGACATGACCTACTATGTTTGGGCTGACTTGTTAGACATGACCTACTATGTTTGGGCTGACTTGTTAGACATGACCTACTCTGGGCTGACTTGTTAGACATGACCTACTCTGTTTGAGCTAACTTGTTAGACATTACCTACTCTGGACTGACTTGTTAGACATGACCTACTATGTTTGGGCTGACTTGTTAGACATGACCTACTATGTTTGGGCTGACTTGTTAGACATGACCTACTCTGGGTTGACTTGTTAGACATGACCTACTATGTTTGGGCTGACTTGTTAGACATGACCTACTCTGTTTGAGCTAACTTGTTAGACATGACCTACTCTGTTTGAGGTGACTTGTTAGACATGACCTACTCTGGGCTGACTTGTTAGACATGACCTACTCTGGGCTGACTTGTTAGACATGACCTACTCTGGGCTGACTTGTTAGACATGACCTACTCTGGGCTGACTTGTTAGACATGACCTACTCTGTTTGAGGTGACTTGTTAGACATGACCTACTCTGTTTGAGCTGACTTGTTAGACATGACCTACTCTGTTTGAGCTGACTTGTTAGACATGACCTACTCTGGGCTGACTTGTTAGACATGACCTACTCTGGGCTGACTTGTTAGACATGACCTACTATGTTTGGGCTGACTTGTTAGACATGACCTACTCTGTTTGAGCTGCCTTGTTATCTAGTTATAAAACTGTAACAAATTATTTCAGTATCCAAATATAAAACAGTAGCAGATGATTTGAGTATCTAAATATAAACTAGCATTATCTAAAAATAAAAACTGTAGCTGTATGGTTGGCTTTACGCTCATTATGCTGCATGTGACTACAAAAAGAATCCTTTTCTTTCTGTACATAAATGATTTGTTTACTAATAATCTGCTCCAATTTTTGCTGAATTTTTTAAATGAGGTGGGGGGGGGGGGGGGGTGTTGTCTTTTAAATCTTAATTTTTGTGAACATCATAAATTGATGTGCGTAACATCATAAATTGATGTTGTAACATCATAAATTGATGTTGTAACATCATAAATTGATGTTGTAACATCATAAATTGATGTTGTAACATCACAAATTGATGTTGTAACATCATGAATTGATGTTGTAACATCATGAATTGATGTTGTCTGTCTGTCAACATGAGCTGCTACTAGAGTCTCCCTTTCTCTCCTGTGTCCGTGTTGTATGGTTCTACAGCTATGTCTGAGTCATATGGTTCCAAAGCTATGTTGTATGGTTTCACAGCTATGTCTGAGTCGTATGGTTCCACAGCTATGTCTGAGTCGTATGGTTCTACAGCTTTGTCTGAGTTGTATGGTTCCACAGCTATGTCTGAGTCGTATGGTTCCACAGCTATGTCTGAGTTGTATGGTTCCACAGCTATGTCTGAGTCGTATGGTTCCACAGCTATGTCTGAGTCGTATGGTTCCACAGCTATGTCTGAGTCGTATGGTTCCACAGCTATGTCTGAGTCGTATGGTTCCACAGCTATGTCTGAGTCGTATGGTTCCACAGCTATGTCTGAGTTGTATGGTTCCACAGCTATGTCTGAGTCGTATGGTTCCACAGCTATGTCTGAGTCGTATGGTTCCACAGCTATGTCTGAGTCGTATGGTTCCACAGCTATGTCCCTGTCATATGGTTCCACAGCTATGTCCCTGTCATATGGTTCCACAGCTATGTCTGAGTCGTATGGTTCCACAGCTATGTCTGAGTCGTATGGTTCCACAGCTATGTCTGAGTCGTATGGTTCCACAGCTATGTCCCTGTCATATGGTTCCACAGCTATGTCTGAGTCGTATGGTTCCACAGCTATGTCTGAGTTGTATGGTTCCACAGCTATGTCTGAGTTGTATGGTTCCACAGCTATGTCTGAGTCGTATGGTTCCACAGCTATGTCTGAGTCGTATGGTTCCACAGCTATGTCTGAGTCGTATGGTTCCACAGCTATGTCTGAGTCGTATGGTTCCACAGCTATGTCTGAGTCGTATGGTTCCACAGCTATGTCTGAGTCGTATGGTTCCACAGCTATGTCTGAGTCGTATGGTTCCACAGCTATGTCCCTGTCATATGGTTCTACAAGAAAACTTTTTTTTTTGTGAATTTATTTTTGAAAAGTTTTTGTTACATTGACTTTCTGGGATTTTGTGGTCATTTTATTTATTGCTTCTTTTTTTCACATGGCGAAAATCAAACGCTGTCATTGTAACATTGTTAATGTGACATTGGTGTGTGTAGACCTACATGCACTGTGTATGAGGGGTTGTGTGGTGACGTGGGTGGGGGAACAATGTATGTGTGTGCAGTGATCCATTGACCATCTAATGACTCCTAATGTGATTTTGTTCATGAAGACCAACATTTTTAATATATTTCAAGGTAAAAAATATTTTAAACTATTTTTATTTAAAAAATATTTTAAACTATTTTTATTATTGGTGAAAAAGTTGTTTTAAAAATGTGTAATTTAATTTTTGCAACTAGCGTTTTTGTTAGCGCTAATGTTAAAGCTATTTGCCGATTTGGTGGAGCAAACGTTTTCTTGATCAGTTTTTTCTTGGATTAAAACATGTTGATACAATTGAGAAGTGTCGGGTGAGGTGTGTCCATTGTAATCGTGTCTACAAGGTCAAGGCCAACAGGTCAACCACCCCTGGTCTGCTCCTACTGCCTGATGTTCCATTCTAATGCCCACAAGTGTTGGCTGGTGTATTCTATCCAGTCTCACTCTCCTCAATGATGGGAGTCAACTCTCCTCATACAAGTTAACACCAGGCGGTTAAAGCTCTACCATTTGTCAAGTGTTGCCTCGAGTTCTACCATTTTTTTTAGTTCGCAAGTAGGTTTGTGGCAAATCGTGTAACCCAATTTTTATTCACTTCTAATGCAGCGATTTTGTTCATACTTTCAAGACATGATCCAATTTGATGACATTACAAGTCCATCTTTTTAAAAATTTAATTAGAAGCATAATTTGTCATTAAAATTCATGAAATGAATTTGAAACTAAGGAGAGATATCAAAATTAGATCACTCGACAGATTATGCAATAACAGAACGGAAGATAACTAGCTAGACACGAACACACTAACAGATGAGCTGTGGTTTACAATCTGAGCAGTTTTTCTTGACTTTTTTCTACGGAAGGAAAGTGGGGGGGGGGGGAGGATTATAAACAGGCATGCACAACAGACCATATCGCTATCACCCCCTCCAGTCTGGTGAGCTGCGTTTCACGCAGAATGTTTACAATCGTGAATTAGTGACGGCTATTAGGGGCAGATAATTTAGTTTTTAAATGATTTGAAACTAAGGGGAGGTAGCAAGTTCTTCTTGATCTTTCCATTGTCGTCTGTAAAATGTCACGGACGGCTGCTTTCACGAAGGGGGGGGGGGGGGGTGGATAATCCTCCTTCACGAGCTACTGATAGTGTTTTAAAGAAAATATTTTCAGTCGCAGCATTGGCAGTGACGAATTCACAAATTGTGAATCATTGAAAAGTAGAAAATAAAACAACTAAATAGCGGTGTACACTACGCTGCGGGTCGGCTCGTTTTATTTATTATCCCCGAAGAAAAGTCTGGGCTTTCTCCCAGAGGCGTACATTTAAAATGTTATCTGGCAAGCGTAGTAGAGGGGTTGGTGGTCGGTCAATTTTCATCACGACGTGGATAAAAGACGGCTCTAGAAGCGCAACACCATTATGGATCATTCATATGGTTATATTAAGAATAGCCTTTCTAGGAAGGAACAAAAAATGGAACACACGAATAAAAACCTAAACAATCAAATGTATTTGTTCCTTTTTTTTAAATCTATAATATAAGGCTGGTGATAGTGTGTCAATCCTTCCATCATCGCTATAGATTTTGGAACCATAAAAAGTAGGCTATATTTCAACACTTTTTTTTTTCCTTTTCTTTCTTAAAATAAAAAAAAAATTCAACACAAGCATCGCATTTTCTTTTAATTAGAAATAGAGTATGGTTTATTTATATAGCGACTTAAATTGTTTTTATAGTTGACACAGTTTTTACTCTTTTGCATAACGTGTAGAAAATAATAAATACACATACATTGCTAAAGTATATTAAACGAATGAAAGTCAAATCATATTTTTGCTTAGATTCCCAGAAAAAAATGGATACATTTTAATAACAGTAGGCTAAAAAAGGGTAGTTAATTAAAATGTTTAATACTTATGCCAAGGGAGGTAATTTAAAAAGAAATTCAACTCAATCTACTAAAAAATGTGAATGAAAATTCTGCTGACGTCCAAGAAGATATTATTGTTGGAATAGTATTATAATTAGTATGGATTGATACAGTTCACTGTGGTAGGTAAAACACGGATATTTTAAATACTGCCTTTTGTTTATTATATGGATGAGTTGGGGTATTTTATAGTTGTTTACTAAGTTGGATCAGGCAGTTGCGCCGGCGCCCGGCAGGGTGTGATTTGGCACACCGGGATAGTCTGTGAGCACTATTCGTTTAAATTTTCAATTAAGTTGTGTATGTAGTTATGCGTTTGCGTTTTGGTTGTTTGCGTTTGTTTTTTTCTTTTGTGTTTGCATGTTGCATTTGTGTTTTCGTTTGTGTTGTTTATTGCGTATGCATTTGTGTTTTCATTGTGTTTGTATTTTCATTGTATTTGGTTTTGCGTTTTCTTTTGTGTTTGTGTTTTATTTTGTGTTTGCGTTGTGTTTATGTTTTGTTTGGTTATGTTCCCAAGTTAATACATTTTAAAACAATTCACCGTGGCGGAGCACGGGCATGCAGCTAGTACATTATATGTTAAAGTTTCATCTTTAGTTTTATAAATTGGTATGAATGTAGCAGATTTGACAGATACATTAAAACTCTATCGTAGATTGGGTTGATCATGAGCTAATGTGTTGGGTGGATCATGAGATCATATGTAGAGTGGATCATGATGTACAGGCCAATGAATGTAGGGCTACAGATGTACTCGCCAGTGGATGTAGGGCTACAGATGTACTGGCCAGTGAATGTAGGGCTACAGTTGTACAGACCAATGGATGTAGGGCTACAGATGTACTGGCCAGTGGATGTAGGGCTACAGATGTACTGGCCAGTGGATGTAGGGCTACAGATGTACTGGCCAGTAGATGTAGGGCTACAGATGTACTGGCCAGTGGATGTAGGGTTACAGATGTACTGGCCAGTGGATGTAGGGCTACAGTTGTACAGACCAATGGATGTAGGGCTACAGATGTACTGGCCAGTGGATGTAGGGCTACAGATGTACTGGCCAGTGGATGTAGGGCTACAGATGTACTGGCCAGTGGATGTAGGGCTACAGATGTACTGGCCAGTGGATGTAGGGCTACAGTTGTACAGACCAATGGATGTAGGGCTACAGATGTACTGGCCAGTGGATGTAGGGCTACAGATGTACTGGCCAGTGGATGTAGGGCTACAGTTGTACAGACCAATGGATGTAGGGCTACAGATGTACTGGCCAGTGGATGTAGGGCTACAGATGTACTGGCCAGTGGATGTAGGGCTACAGTTGTACAGACCAATGGATGTAGGGCTACAGATGTACTGGCCAGTGGATGTAGGGCTACAGATGTACTGGCCAGTGGATGTAGGGCTACAGATGTACTGGCCAGTAGATGTAGGGCTACAGATGTACTGGCCAGTGGATGTAGGGCTACAGATGTACTGGCCAGTGGATGTAGGGCTACAGTTGTACAGACCAATGGATGTAGGGCTACAGATGTACTGGCTAGTGGATGTAGGGCTACAGATGTACTGGCCAGTGGATGTAGGGCTACAGATGTACGGGTACACCAAGGATTAATCTGCGAATGGAGGTGGTTGTGGAGGCATGCTCGTGTTTGATGACGTTTAGCACGAGCGTGGCATCGAGCGTCGTATGGAGACCAGACGAGATGGTGAACACTTCCTGTTTGCTGATTTCACATCGACGACAACTCAACACACTCTTCAGCTAAAAAAGAAAAGAAAATAAATCAGTCAGACATCCGGTCATACACATCAGTCATTTTTTTTATGAACCGCCGCGGAAGTGTATACGTGCAGATGTTAACTGACAGATGGATGCAGATTTTAACTAACAGAACGCTTCCCCTGACCCATAATGTTATAACTTTACTTAATACACCTGTGTTGCCTTGTGACGTTTAGCCATGCCTTCAATGACTGACGTTGATTGGAAAACCTGATTTCATTATTAGATCAGAGTAAATTTTAACATCAGAATATATGAGGGGAGTAAGTTGCAATGGGAGAAGATGGGAAAATCGAGATGCATAAGATAGGTGTGTTGGTGTGGGACTGGTGGTGTGGTATGGGACTTGTGGTGTGCTGTGGGACTTGTGGATGGGTGTGAGGGACTTGAAATTTGGTGTGGCATTGTGGGCATATTGATGTGAGACTGGAGGTGAGTTGGTATTGGGCAGTGGCGGGGGGGGGGGGATTACACCTTGACGTAAACCTGCTAACAATAGAGAAAACAATTCCACATCCAGCCGTATGAATAACCTACTATTTATTAATCTACCGTAATTTAATTTTTGTGAATATTCATATTCACACCAAAGTGCTACCGACACCCGCGCGTAATATTCACATCCACACCGTGGCGAAGCACAGGTATGCAGCTAGTCTATAATAAAACGCTGCTGGTAGTATGTCAGTCATGCCGTCATCGCTATAGATTTTGGAACTATGTGGAAGTCTTTCCCTGGGCGCGGACGGCCGGGTAAACGTGTTGTTTGGCGCTGAAGGAATATTCGCACCCACGCGCAAACCCTGAGGTAATTTCCATATTTTCACCAGTGTTTCTTCCAGACTTTTTTCTCCGGGGGGCACTTGAAATTTTCGGGGGGGGGGGGGGGGCGGACACTGTTAAAAATATATTTTTTCTATATAAATTATATAAATTTCACTTCGTTCGGGGGGGGGGGGGGCGGTAACATTTTTTCCGGGGGGGGGGGCTCCGCCTTCCCGAAGAGATGCCTGGAAGAAACTCTGATTTTCACTATGGCGAAGCACGGGTATACGCGCAGCGCTGGAGGAATAAAAATGACTCACCGTGGCGGAGCACGGGTATGCAGCTAGTCTATAATATAACGCTGGTAGTAGTGCGTCAGTCCTCGTGTCATCGCTATAGCCTTTGGAAACATAAACATCGCACCATGCAGTGCTTTTCAATGCATCGCATTGTCTTATTATAAATTATAGAGTAGGGTTTCTTTATATAACGACTTAAATTTATTTTATAGTTGCAACTGTTTTTACTGTTTTGCATAACGTAAAGAAAATATTAAATACACGCACATTGCTAATACATATTAAAAGGATCAATGTAACATATCATTTTCGTTTAGATTCCTGGAAAAAGTAGATACATTTCAATAATTATAGGGTCGAAAGAACGAATTAATTCAATTGTTTTGTAATTTTCCAAGAGAGGTAATTTAAACATAAATTCAACTCACGCTAATTCAAATAAACCGGGAGTGATCTCCCCTAAATTTTCTCGAATATTCTTATATAAAACAGGGGTTGGGAACGTGGGATATAGACATGATTTTTAATCCATTTTAAATACTTAAACTTTTAAAAATAGAATAAAATCTCGTAGAAAAAGAATTGCACACTAAATGAACGCCAAATAAAATGTGCATAATAGTGCGCAATATTATTAGTACTTTATAAATTTACATTAGTTTTTTGAGAAATCGGAAATAGCGTAAATTAGTACTTCCGGTCAACGGAAATTACTCAAAATTTAACAGAAGGTAGAAAATTAGATCTTTTACTTACATGTGAAATTTCATTTATCTATCTGAAATAGTACTTAAGTTATAAGCTTTTGAAACATTCAAAGTAGAAAAAGTACCACTTCTGGTTGATATGGATCTACGATTTTGATAAAATACTTATATATGAAATTTCATCAACTTAGCTGTAACGGTACTTAAGTTATCGTGTTTACACACAGACAGACAGACCCCCCCCCCCCCCCCACACACACACACACATAAATGCAGTAGTAATTAAAATAATTGACCCGCGGCGTCATCTAAACCGCCGCCGAACAACACGTTTTTCCCGGGCGTCCGCGCCCATGGTGGTGTGAATATGGGGTTCCCATAAAGAAGCGCAACGGAAAAAAGCGCAAAAAAACCTAACAACAAACCCAACCACAACCACAAACACCAATACAAACACGAAGAAAAAACAAACAAAAAAGCAAACGAAAACAAAAACCTAACAACAAACCCAACCACAACCACAAACACCAATACGAAAACAAAGAAAAAAAACGAAAAAGCAAACGAAAACAAACCAAATCTAAACGGAAACGCAAAACCAACGACAAACACAAACCCAAAGAAAAAAACAAATGAAAAAGCAAACGAAAACAAACCAAATACAAACGCAAAACCAACCACAAACCCAAAGAAAAAACACAAACGAAAACGAAAAAAGAAAGAACGAAAACGAACCAAAACGCAACCACTAACGCAAAACCAACCTAAACACAAAGAAAACACTAACGCGTACATAAACGCAAAGTGCTCACAGTCTAGCCCGGGGCGGAATCGCCTGTTTCAGCTTAATAAACGACTATAGTACCCCAACTTATTCATAGTCTTTTGCACTCACTTAAACGAACGTAGGCGCCAAACCGAACACGTGAGGCCCGGGGCCCCAAATAGCACCCTGTCTGGGCACCATAAGACGCCCGGATTCGATTCACTTAAAGTCTATAGTAGCCTTTCTTATCCATACTCTATCGCACTGTTTAAAGCGAAATTATGCACCATAGCGCTCACAGGATAGCCCAGAGCGCCAAATTGAACCCTGGTGGGGCGCCGGCGGACGCGAGTGTTTCAATTTAATGAACAATTATAATACTCCAAGCTTAACTGTAAAATACCTACAACATTTGCACTTGATCAATCCCCGCTAATTATATAATTATTTTTTTCCCAACACCAAAACAAAGTAATAAAAAGTAAATTCTTTTCCACTAATGCAATGTTTTATAAAGGGAAGTAATTGTGTTTTCCTAATTTATCAAAGGGAAGTAAGTGCTAAAGGACTAAGTATAAATAATTTTCAGACATAATTAGAATTTTTGTAAAAGATGATATTTTTTTAAAATTGTGTTTAATGAACATGCCGACAATTATTTCTATGAGTTTGAAAAATGAAAATTATTTCCCAACACTTTAAATAGTAATTTTTTAACTCATAAATTTAGACTATGAGCACGATAATAATCTAACACTTAAATCCATCGAAGTATGTCCACGACAAACAAACTTATTACATGTTACATACAGAATTGAGCTTTATATATTAGACTAGCCGTCCCGGCCAGGCCCTGCTCTGGCTTCTGTGAAAAACCTTTCTGTTAAAGACCATTACCTGTGTGTTTAGTAATCATCATAAACCCGGCATTGCCCACCCAAACCACAACCAACCAAAACCAAAACAACAAAACGCAAACATAACGCTAACACAATTACAAATACAAACGAAAACAAAAACTTAACAACAAACACAACCACACCCACAAACACCAATACAAACACAAAGAAAACACAAACAAAAAAGCAAACGAAAACAAAAACCTAACAACAAACCCAACCACAAACACCAATACCAACAAAAAAAAAATCAACGAAAAAAGCAAACGAAAACAAACCAAATCCAAACGCAAAACCAACCAAAAACACAAATACAAACCCAAACAAAAAAAACACAAACAAAAACGAAAAAAGAAAGAACAAAAACGAACCAAATTAAAACGCAACCACTAACGCAAACCCACCTAAACACAAAGAAAACACTAACGCGAACATAAACGCCCGGGGCGGAATCACCTGTTTTAGCTTAATGAACGACTATAGTACCCCAACTTATTCACAGTCTTTTGCACTCACTTAAACGAACGCGCCTGTTTCAATTTAATAAACAATTTTAATACTCCAAGCTTATCCGTAAAATACCTACAACATTTGCACTTGATCAATCCCCGCTAATTATGTAATTATTTTTTTTCCCAACACCAAAACAAAGTAATTAAAAAGTAAATTATTTTCACGGAATGCAATGGTTTTATAAAGGGAAGTAATTGTGTTTTTCCTAATTTATCAAAGGGAAGTAAGTGCTATAGGACTAAATAAAGACATAATTAGAATTTTTGTAAAAGATGATATTTTTTTTAAAACTTGTGTTTAATGAACATGCCAACAATTATTACTATAATTTGAAAAATGAAAATTATTTCCCAACACTTTCAACAGTAATTTTTTAGCTCATAAATTTAGACAAATGCGCACGATAATTTTCTAACACTTAAATTCGTACACTTCCAACGACATACAAATGCATTACATACAGAACTGAGCTTTATATATTAGATTCGAGAAAGTTTAGGGGAGATCACTCCTGGTTTGTTTTGTTTTTCGGTGTTATTAAAACGGGTTGTGAAATTAGACTTTTATAGAATGTTGTAAAGACTCTGCCTGGGCGCGGACGCCTAGGAAAGCGTGTTGTTTGGCGGTGATTCTAATTACATTGCCAAAGTGAGTTTTTTAGAACCATAGAAGTAAACACCTTTTGCCGTACATTTACTTGCATCGCCATGTCTTATTGGAAGCTATTGAGTAGGATCTATTTATTGGACTTAAATATTTTTTATTGTTAACAAAGTTTTGACTTAAATTTTTTAAATTATTGATAGTTTTTACTCCTTTTCATACTATTTTTTTTTTGCTTTTGTGTTTTAGTTTTTGTTTGCGTCTCTTTACGATTTTGTTTTCTGTTATATTTGTGCTTGCGTTTATGTTTTTCGTTTTGTATTAGTTTGCGTTTGTTTTCTTTTGTGTTTGTATTTGTGTTTCCTTTTGTGTTTTGTGTTTACGTTTGCGTTCGTGTTTTCTTTTGTGTTTGAGTTGTGTTTGCGATTTTGAGTTTGCGTTTGGGTTGAGTTTGTGCTTTCTTTTGTGTTTGTATTTGTCTTTGGGTTTGTGATTGCGTATTGCGTTTGCGTTGTTTTTTTTTTGTTTGCGTTTGTTTTCCTTTGTATTTGTGTGTTTTTTTTCGGTTGGTATTTTTTAAAAGATTCACCGTGGCGAAGCACGGGTATGCATCTAGTGTTTGTATACAAAAATACGGTATCTGGTCTGATCGAACGGCCCTCCTGGATTTTCCCGACGGGTAGAATGTTTTTGTGCTACCTTCCCAGGTCGATCTACAACCTCATGGAGCGATATAGGGGGGTCGTCGACCGAAATTGATTTTCAATATATAGCTCACTAGCGTGCCTGTTCCCGCGCGTTGCTGCGGTCTCCAAATTAAGATGTAAGATTTTAAAAGGGTTTCATCATAGCGGTACCAATCCTCTATTCTTAGACGTGTGACACTGTTTTCTTACACTGAGCTATTTAACTAATGCTTGCGCTGTATTTCTTTGATCGTAATTGTCGTAGCAGGGGTATGCCCACACTCGTGTCGTGCTGTATGAAAGGCTTGAGTGTACGTTAACCACACTCTGTTATAGTGAGGTAGAACACACTTCGGCGATCGCCCAGGTGTTAGGGACGTACAGCGACGCTCTCGGAAGACCTCAGTTACATTATCGCTGGGACGCCGCGTACGGCCCTAGGCTCGGTTTAATCATCGAATTGTGTGAGCCACCTTGTCAATATTGTAGGCTGCTCTTTAAAACGAACGTAGGCGCCTTTGTTATGGGGATAGAAATAGCGATCGCGATAAAGATAGAGATAAGGATAGAGATAGAGATAGAGAAAGAGAGAAATATATATATATATATATATATATATATATATATATATATATATATATATATATATATATATATATATATATATATATATATATATATATATATATATATACATATATATGGTGCCGTTATGCAGAAGTTTGGATGGAGTTATGCTAAAGTTTGGGTAGAGATGCAGGATTTGGGTCGAGTTATGCAGAAAAAAGACCAACAAGTAACCTGCTCGCCCAGCTCATCATACAAAAATACGTCAAAATCAATTTCTGACTAAGCAGCAGAAACATCAATATTATTATTAGCCAGCCGGCAGAAACATACAAATCATTATTAGCTAGCCGGCAGGATCATCGATACCATTATTAGCAAGCCGGCAGAAACATGAACATTATTATTATTAGCAAGCGGCAGAATCATCAATATCATTAAGGCCGTTAGAAACGTCGATACCGTTTTTAATGGGCAAACTCACCTGAGAACGAAATGTCCGGTTGAAGAATATGATGATGATGGGGTTGATGACGCAACAAAGAAACGACAGCCAGACGAGAAACGTCAGGATGTTCGGGCCGGGCCAGTCGTTGTGCTTGTGGGTGATGTTGATGACGGAGAGGGGCAGGCACAGACAGGCGTAGCCGCATGTCACGACGAACAATGAACGCATGGCCCTCGATGTTTTCCTGTTGAATCCCCGCGCCCCAGACATGACCCCAGACACGACCCCGGGCATGACCCCGGGCATGACCCCGGGCATGACCCCGGGCATGACCCCGGGCATTATCTCTCCTGATGCGAGTGTAGATGTTGTCACTGGCAACGGTACAACAGAGAAGATCCTGTGGTGAGTCTTGAGCTCGCGGATGATCTGCAGGATAGAGAGGAGAATGACGGCGGCGGGCAGGAAGCTGCAGGCCAACTCCTTGACCAGAGGCTGCTCCTGGGCGCCGCTCCCCTGCAGGGTGCACGAGTAGTACGCCTCGTCGTAGCTATAGTTGCCCCACGACCACAGCGGCAACAGGCCCATGATGAGCGAGCCCAGCCAAATGAGAGCCAGCAGTGCGCATGCGCTCTTGACGGTCAGGATGTGCGAGTATCTCAAAGGTCTGCTGACCGCCAGACACCGGTCTAGACAGACGGCCATCAAACTGTAGGCACTAGAACTGCGTCCAATCGTCCTCATGCTGGCCGTCATTTGGCATGTCAGCTCAGAAAATGGCCATCTGCTGACCATAGCACTGGCTGCGGCGAACGGAATGGCAAAGACCCCGATGCTCATTTCTCCAACAGCCAATGACGCCATGAAGACGTTGGTCGGCGTCTGCAGGGCCCGGCTCTTGACTATGACGCCGATAAGTAGCGCGTTACAAGTCAGAGTCAGCAGCGAGATGACACCAGCGCTAAATGACAGCAAGATCCTGATGACATCTAGCTGTGTGACATCTAGCTGGTCTGACCAAGGCCCGATAGAGCTGTTGATCATGACATTGTCATCGACGTTTGTCCAAAGACATTTGATGTCACGTGATCAACACGTCATCTGGGGAAAAAAGCCTATGTTAATGTATGATTGTTTGTATCAACCTGTTTGACAACCTGTCTAGTGCTGATCTTGCATGATCCCATTATGACAAATAAAATAACAAATATAAAAATCCTTTATAGCAGGGGCTCCCAACCCCGTGCCCGCGGGCGCCATGGCGCCTGCCGAACGATTTGTATGTGCCCGCCTCTCACTATTCGACAGAGACAGAATTTTTTTCATAAACATTATTGAAAGGTTGAAGGGGATGGAAATCGAAAGTTTGAAAGGGGGGGGGGGAGTGCAAATCTAAAATTTGAGGGGGGGGGTGCAAATCAAAAGTTTGAGGGGGGGGGTGCAAATCGAAAGTTTTGTCCCCGGATGACGGGAAGGGTCGCTACGCCCCTGGAAGGAGTTTGTCGATTTAAAATAGGTGGTGCCCGCCACCCTACCGATATTTTAGAATGTGCTCTAGAGTAAATAAAAAAGGGTGGGAACCCCTTCTTTATAGCAACAAGCTTTGAAGTGCACTGAAAGTAAGAAAATAAAACTAATTTGCTATCTTTAATAAAAGCTATTGTTACTAGAACAAGTAAAAGATCTCATGAGTGACCAAAGGTTTTACTCTAGAAAACAAATTATTTTTCTTATTTTCAGTGCATTTAAAAGCTTGTTGTTATTAAGTTTTTTATATTCGTTAGTGATTCCTAATTTATGGAGTCGACACCACTAAAAATATTCACTCAAAACATCATCAGTAGCTCGCGATATCTGAAAGACGATTATATGCCGGTGAAAGCAGCAGTACGTGACCACAATTTAGAGACATCAGCAAGCTGATATTGTGAAGGATATTTTTTTTTATCTCCCCTTTGTTTCAAATCTTTAAAAACTTTATTAGCTGCCCCTAATAGCCTTCACTAGATCGACCACAGCTCACTAGACTGTTAGGGCCCAGGGGTCGGCAACCTGCGGCTCGCGAGCCGCATGCGGCTCTTTTGATGTCAAGTTGCGGCTCTTCAGCTCGATGCACAAATATTAAAAATTATTTTATTTTATTTTTAAAATTCATAAAAGTATTAGTCTGCAACACTCGGTAATGAAATATATAATAATAAATATAAACAATAAACACTCTATTTTTTTTAGAATATTTAGATCAATTACCGTAATATCACCGTTAATCACTCACCGCCTGAGTGTCGAGGACAGAAAGTGGCGCTCTCGTGAACCCGATTACAGTACCACAGGGGCGCCGCGCACGGCCCCTAGCTCGGATCAATCATCGAATGTCGTATTGTAGGGTGCTCCTTAAAAGTAAGGTAGGCGCTTAGTGCTCGCGGGATAGCCCTGGGCACCCTGTAGAGACACAAGAGGACGCGCCTGATTCGATTTAGTGAGCGACTATAGCAACCAATTGTATCCATAGTCTATCGCGCTGTTTAAAATGAACGTATTGTTGCCCATCGTGTCTATAGTGTATGGCGTTTTTTTTAAAAACAAACGTAGGCGCCATAGTGCTCGCAGGTGAGCACGGGACGTTCGGGTAGCGCAAAAGACGAGGCGCCGGCGGTTGTGCCTGTTGCAGTTTGCCGCTGAATATATTGGTACCCCTTACACACTATGTACAACGCCCGATTAACGGATGCCAAGTACTACCATAGCCGTTCTGGAACTCTGGGCGCCAAAACGTGTATGGACAAAAAATGTACTACCCGGGTGCCGCCCATAATAAAAATTTTTCGCAGAAATCTTCTCGGGAGTATTCTCATTTACTCCCGAAAAGATTCATGGCACTCGGATAAACTGTGTCAAACAGCATCCGACTTTTTTTTTACAGTATATAGAGAAAAATCGCACCTTCCCGGGGCACCGCCCTTGCGAAATTTAAAAAGATGATTTTTTTTTGCATAAACCTCCCTTGGAGTGTTTTAATCAACCCCTTTAAGTTTCATGACGATTGGAAGAAGTGTGTCAATCTGAAATCGATTTTTCTATTTTTTTATATACCGTATATAGAGGAAAAGTAAACTGCGCCATGCCTGGGCGGCGCCACTCCTGCGAATTTGAAAAACTTTCTTCGCAGAAACCTCCCAAGGAGAATTCGCAACAACTTCCTGAAGTTTTATGTGCGATCGGATGAAAGGTGTAGTAATGCGTAAAAGAAAAACAGACACACAAACACACAAACACACACACACACACACACACACACACATATATATATATATATATATATATATATATATATATATATATATATATATATATATATATATATATATATATATATACACACATGTATAAAATTAAAGGTCATAACATTGAAATAAAAAATATTGCTGGCTCTTTAAAAACTGGGAATTTGCGTAAATTGTAATTTTTGGCTCTTCCGTCTCAAAAGGTTGCAGACCCCTGTGTTAGGGTGATCGCGGCTAACTGGTTATCTCCCCTTCTGTTATTGGATAATTTATCGAGTCTTTTAAGTGTGTTACCTCCGCTAAATTTGGAAATCGTTTAATTAATATTCAATGACTAATTAAACATCTAATTAAAATTAAAATATAGATGGTCTTGTATTGTCATCGAAATGGAACGTGTCTGGAAATCACTGCATTAGAAGTGGGTTAAAATTTAGTTAAGTGATTTGCCACAAACCCACAAACAAACAAACAAAAGGTGTGAACAAAGTAAAAGCTTATAAATAAAATGAAATTGATGGAGTGGTCAGGCCACACACACACTCTTTGTGTTCCACACACACACACACCTTGTGGTCCACACACACACTTTGTGTTACACACACACACTTTGTGTTACACACACACTCTTTGTGTTCCACACACACACACACCTTGTGGTCCACACACACACTTTGTGTTGCACACACACACTTTGTGTTACACACACACACACACACCTTGTGTTCCATATACACACACTTTGTGATCCACACACACACACTTTGTGTTACACACACACACACACCTTGTGGTCCACACACACACACACTTTGTGTTACACACACACACACACCTTGTGGTCCACACACACACCTTGTGGTCCACACACACACAATTTGTGGTCCACACACACACCCCTTGTGCTCCACACACACACTTTGTGGTCCACACACACACCTTGTGGTCCACACACACACACACCTTGTGGTCCACACACACACCTTGTGTTCCACACACACACACACACACCTTGTGGTCTACACACACACACTTTGTGCTCCACACACACACCTTGTGTTCCACACACACACATTGTGTTCCACACACACACATTGTGTTCCACACACACACACACACTATGAGTTCCACACACACACACTTTGTGGTCCACACACACACACACGGCCGAGTTAAACATTAGATGGCTGAGTTAAACCTTAGATGGCCAAGTCAAACATTAGATGGCCGAGTTAAACCTTACATGGCCATATTAAACCTTAGTTGGCCGAGTTAAACATTAGATGGCCGAGTTAAACATTAGATGGCCGAGTTAAACCTTAGATGGCCATGTTAAACATTTGATGGCCGAGTTAAACATTAGATGGCCGAGTTAAACATTAGATGGCCGTAAAAAACTACACTGTACTTACCTTGTATAACGAAGGCACTGTGTCAGGTTGCTATGGTAACCTAGTGCTGCTGGTTCTGCGAGTCGATGAACCGTGCCAGGCTGGAATGTGTCGTCTGCTGGCGCCATCTTACAAGAGACCTCAATCAATAGGAGCATCACACACATACAGACAGACAGACACAAACACACATGCACAGACCTCAATCAATAGGAGCGTCACACACATACAGACAGACAGACACAAACACACATGCACAGACCTCAATCAATAGGAGCATCACAGACAGACAGACAGACAGACAGACAGACAAAAACACACACACGCACGTCATACACAAACACAGGCACAAAATCACACACGCACAGACACACACATCACAAAAAGACACACATAGAACAAAAAAAAACACTCGCACAGAAACAAAACACTCTCACATGCACAGAGATACACACACACACACACGCACAAACACACACGCACAGAGACACACGCACAGACAAACACGCACAGACACAAACACCCACACACTTTGACTTTATGTGATAATCAATTACTTTTTTTTTAATTTTTGGTGACACCAAGTTACATGGGGTAGGCATACATAGGATACGGAATTTGTATTCAACTATATCTCGGGTGGTAGATTGCGATACATTTGTATATTTTATTTTGCACAATATCCACTATCTAAAAAGATTGGCTGAATATCAGCTGTTTAGAAAATATACCGGCAGTGATCTCCCCTAAACTTTCCGAATATTCTTATATAACACTACGGGGGATGTCAACTCGGAATATAGCCATGATTTTAAATTCATTTTTAATAACTTAAGCTTTTTAAAATAGAATAGAATCTTGTAGAAAAAAGAATTGCGCACCAAGTGAATGGCAAACGATATGTGTATAATAGTGCTGACAATTATTTGTACTTTATAAATTCAAATGCGTTTTTTTGTTTTGTTTTTTTTTAAGAAATCGGAAATAACGTAAATTACTACTTTCTATTAGGTAGTCCAAACTGGCGAAAAAGTGCGTTTTATGGTCAGTTTTTGCGGTTTTCAAAAAAAAAATTTCACTACTTCTAGTTGTCCTATAAGAATAAAAATTATATGTCAATAAAGTTTAAGTCTTTATCTGTCGTAATCTGGTATTTTTATATCTGTAACACATGTCTGAATGTGTTTTATATTTGTTTGAAAAGTATCAGTTACGTCAACAAATTTCACCGTTTTGCGTGTACCGATCGACCCCACACTGTTTTATTTGGTCGCGGCTTCGCGACGAAGCATCGTAGAAGCATAATCTTAATGTCATTTTAAAGATCGAATTCTAGGCTATCATTTGATGTATAAATTGAAAAAATAACTTGTTTATTTCATTTAAAAAATACAGATTTTAAACTTTAAATGACGATATATACATAGAAACAAACTAATTCTGTTTCAATTTTTACACCGATGTAAAGTTCAGTTTTATAACTACTTTGTGTTGTAAATTCAAGTATTTCTGATTTACGGTCGCGAAGCCGTACCCCCAATAAACATATAACCCTCGAGTCGACTTTCAGCCCCGAGTAAGTTGCTCGCCAAACGGTTTTAAATTTAAAGGTTGACGATCGATGATGCTAAACGGATTTTACCCTTGCTAGAGCCTTCAAACAAGTTGTAAGTATCATTTTTAAAGTTTCATTTCCATTTTAATAAATGAATTTTAAGTTTGAATGTCAGTTTGGTTTAATTAGTACACGTTATTAATGTAAATTTGAACGCTTCAAGTCCACGGTTTTAGCGTGTGAACTACGCTTGTACACAGGGTGTGTTTAGACATGAAGCTATTTAATTCGGGACATTCTAGGGACTTAAAATATGGATGCACTTAACTATTAGATGCTAGTGTTTACTAATTCTTTAAAATCTATTGACTGGGATCAATGATAGGGTCGTATTACTACAGTTTATCTGGACTATCACGTCAAAATTATGAATCGACAAATTCAAAATGGCCACCAGACTATCTTGGTTACTATGTGGACGAACTCAATTATTTACAGGGAACGAAGGTTAAATACTTATAAAATATTAATGAAACACAAAAGAAATGTATAATTATAATAACTATACATTTTTATCGATTTATTTAAAACAAAAGACACTAAATTTTAAGGACTAATGTGATTAAATTTTTTTTATTTTCTGTTGTGTGCTCTGATTCTGATTCCCCTGCTAAATAATGTGAAATGGTCTGCGCCAGTCTCCGTAATAAAATGTACCAGATCAATTTTTAGATGGTGGTGCAATTTATTAAGATTCTACATGTTGTGACTTAGTTTTAAATGTTATATTAGTTGTAAGTGTAAGTAGTACTAGTAGTATTTCTCATTATTTATTTATTTTATATGCATATAATAGTAACAATGAAGGACAGTTAAGTTGTCCTATAGGATGTTGAGAACCACAGTATGGCATCTTCATTATTGGATATCTCAACCAGTGTGGCACAAGCAACGAATATTTCAAATTTCATTCAGTAGAATTACTCTTAAAAATATATATAAAGTATAAATTACTTTTAACAAAAAGGTGTTTTCAGGCTTTTTCATGTTTCTAGTTATAGTCATAGGACAAATAGTAGGCCTACACAATAGGCTGGTAGTAAATTTAATTCTATTTTATTAATCACTAAATCAATTGTTTATTCCATAGCTGGAGACATTTACAGTGGCCTATCCAGAACTTTCCTTACAAGGGAAGGGAAGAAGGCCAAGACCCCACTCCCCCCTACAATTCCCAAAACATATTACTTACTCTTGATGCTCCACAAGATCAAGGTTGAGGGAAACAAGACGTACAAAGATGTGGAGTTGTAGTTTTAAAAACTGTTCCCCCAAAGCAGTTATCAACCGTATAGGTTTGAAAAGAAACCAAAGCATGTGGCATCAACTGCTGCATCACTTGTAGGCATCACGTCTTTATTAAACTACATTACATTACATTTACTCTACTAAATTTTGATTCTGTTTCTCCTGCACTAGATAACTGTGGTATTTTTTAAAATAATATTTTAACTCATGTGATTTTTGAAAATAATTAACACATTTTTCCACGTTGATGTTACCAACACAATAGTTTTAGAGTTATTCCAAAGCAAAAAAAAAAAAAAAAAAATTGAATTTTTTTTTTTTTATGAAAATAAAAGTGACCAAAACGCATTTTTGTCATTTTCAATTATTTTTTTACCTTAGAAAGACTCATTTTAGATGACTGAAAAAAATTGGGCATATATATTACAAACATTGCAGCAACTTTACTAATTTCTACACTTCTATGTTATTTAGTTTAAAAAATATGGGTTCTCAAAAATGGCACTTTTTGAAAATCAGTTTTTTACCAAATTTTGCTTTTTTAAAAATCGCATAACTTTTTTATTTATTGAGATATTTTTATAAAATTTGTGGCATAGACCTTACAATTAAAAGTTCTTTCATGACATACTCACTCCAGAAGTCTGCAATCAATAGTTAATTTCAGTTTGGACTACCTATTTCTATCATAGGAAATTACTCAAATTTGATACAAGGCAGAAACTTAGTTTCTTTAATAATACAGTGGTTCCCGAACTTATTCGAGTGGCGACCCTTTCTATAAAAATTAAGTGAACCGCGACCCCCATAGAATAAAAAAGTCAAAATTAGTAAAGAAATTAATAAGCACTAAAATAATATTTTGTCGTAGACTTTCAATATGAATTATTCTTGATAACCGTTTTAAAGCGATGAGTGAAATTATATGCTATTAACTAGCCTCAACATTCGCGTTTAAGTTTTTTGAATGCCAACCTTATTTCATTCAGAACATGTCAGACTTTTTTCTTTACGATTTTTTTTAATGCTAGGGTTTAGTCTACCAGTTGGCGACCTCCCAGACACCCCGTCGCGACCCCTCTGGGGGTCGCGACCCACAGTTTGGGAACCCATGTACTAATCTGTGAATTTTCGTTATCTATCTGAAACAGTACTAAAGTTATAGGCTAAGGTTAGGGTTTAACCAATCTGGGTTTAGCCATGATTGCACTGACGCAATAGTTAATCATAAACTTAGGGATTAGACTAAGACCCCCTTATCAGCGATTATCTATCTATCTATCTATCTATCTATCTATCTATCTATCTATCTATCTATCTATCTATCTATCTGTCTGTCTGTCTGTCTGTCTGTCTGTCTGTCTGTCTGTCTGCCTGCCTGCCTACCTACCTACCTACCTACCTACCTACCTACCTACCTACCTACCTACCTACCTACCTACCTACCTACCTACCTACCTACCTATCTATCTATCTATCTATCTATCTATCTATCTATCTATCTATATATATATATATATATATATATATATATATATATATATATATATATATATATGTACTAGTTGCATACCCGTGCGCTCCGCCATGGTAAATGTTTTTTAAATGTACCAACTTGGGAGTAGGGGAATAGAACAAAACTAAACACAACACAAACACAACACACACAATACAAACGCAAAAGAAAACACAAACAAAACACAAGCGAAAACACAAACGAAAACACAGACGAAACACACAAACACAAAAGAAAACACAAATACAATGCAAAAACAAACGAAAACACAAACGCAAAACACAAACACAAAAGAAAAAACAAACGCAAATAAAAACACAAATGAAAACACAAACACAATGCAAACACAAATGCCAACGGAAAAAACCTAAACGAAAAAACAAACACAACACTCATAACATAAACACAACTTAAATGCAAACATAAACGCAGTGCTCACAGTCTAGCGCGTGGCACCAAATCGCACCCTGTCCGAGCGCCGTCGGTGGAGCCTAATTCAGTGAATGACTATAAAAAACCAGCTTGTCCGCAAACGCAAAGATAGAATAATAATTAGTAAACAGTACTTCAGTGTATAAAATAAATAAAAGGCAATATTGAAAATATCCGTGTTATACCTACCATATTGCACTTTACCAATTCATGCATTTTTTCAGTACTATTTTATATAAACCGGGAGCGATCTCCTCTAAACTTTCTCGAATATTCTTATATAAAAAAAACAGGGGATATGGACATGAATTTTAATCCATTTTAAATACTTAAACTTTTTAAAATAGAATAAAATCTCGTAGAAAAAAGAATTGCACACCATTGAACGCCAAATAAAATGTGCATAATTGTGCGGAATATTATTAGTACTTTATAAATTTACATTCGTTTTTTGATAAATCCGAAATAGCGTAAATTAGTATTTCCGGTCTACGGAAATTACTCAAAATTTGAAAGAAGGTAGAGAATTAGATCTTTTACTTACATGTGAAATTTCATTTATCTATCTGAAATAGTACTCAAGTTATAGGCTTTTGAAAAATTCAAAGTAAAAAAGTACCACTTCCGGTTATCGGAAATCGCTCAAAAGTTGTTACGGATCTACGATCTTGATATAATACTTATATATGAAATTTCATCAACCTAGCTGTAACGGTACTCAAGTTATCGTATTTACAGACACACAGACACACACACAGACACACACACACACACAGACATACGGACAAGATTGCAAGATTATGTTTTTCCGTATCAGTGAGGTGTAAAACGTCGAGATTTGCAAAAATCTCAATTATTATTTTTTTTTGCACGATTACAAGACTTTCACTATACTTCGTATATACGAGAAAGTAAAAATTACAATAGAGTTTCATGACTAAAACCAATGTGCACCTAATGAACGAAATGACGCGTGTATAACAGTGAGGAATAGTTGATTAAAATGATAATTAGTAAACAGGACGTTTAGTGAATAAAATAAATAAAAGATAGCCTTTTATCAATCCACGCTAATTATAATATTCCAACAATAATGTCCTCTTACAATAATGTCCTCTGTAGATTTGCATTCATTTTTTGTTAATATTATTCCTACAATAATTTCCTCTTGGAGATTTTGCATTCACATTTTTAGCGCAATTTCCATACTGACAATTGCGATTATTAACTCGTCAAGGATGGATGTGTGTTGGTTGTGTGTCCGATGTGTGTCCGCAGCTTTAAGTCGTATCTCCTCCTCAACGAAGCAATATCGAGGACTAGTTCCAAAGCAAATATGTTAAGCAAGTTCCGAGGATGAACATAGGCAAAAAAAAAATCCCGGAATTCCTTCCTGGATTTCCCGGAAAAGCCAAAAAAAACTCGAAAAAAATGCAGTTTTTTGCCCATATTTCGGCAACCAGACCACTTAGCGACTTGAAACATTTACCAATCGATTCCTGCCATAATTTAGAACAATATTGCCGAAGAAAGTTTTCAAAAATATCCTTTCGTTCGGTCACAAAAAATTAATTAAGGAAATTGCGCTTAAATTGTCACTAGACTTTTTATTAACTTGTTTTATTAGCGTGAGTTGAATTTATTTTTAAACTACCTCCCTTGGCAAAATTACAAAACAATTTAATTAATAATTTTTTACTAAAATGTATTCATTTTTTCTAGGAATCTAAACGAAAATTTGCGTGTATTTAATATTTTCTTCACGTATATGAAAGAGTAAAAACTGTAGCAACTAAAAATAAAATTTAAGTCGTTGTATAAACAAATCTTACTCTATTACTTATAATCAGACACTGCGATGCAAGTAAAAAGCATGTCATGTGATGTGTTCACTTTTATGATTCCAAAATCTATAGCGATGACTGACGGACTGACGCACTACCACCAGCGTTATATTATAGATGTATATATATATATATATATATATATATATATATATATATATATATATATATATATATATATATATATATATATATATATATTTATATAAACAACTATTTACCACTGTCCGGTCACTTTAGGTCTACTATCTTACCCATCGTATAAATGGGTGTGACATTTATATCGCTCTACACAATTATGGCCTGTCCCGTTCTGGTGGTGAGGGGGGGGGGGGTTAGGGGGATAACCAGCTAAGAGTGAACATAGCGTCAGTTTTTAGATGACGGTTCTAAACATACATATACAATTCAACATATATACTGATTCAGAAATAGATTTCAATAAGTTACAGTGGTATTATGGCAATAATCCCATGCCAACGCCACTGTATATATGGATAATATAATGGTACTTTGAGATACGAGTTTAAATCACTCGTATCTCAAAACAATTTTCTACATTGAAATTAATTGAATTCTAAACAAAATATTATCACAGATGTCATACAAAATATCGTCCCAGTTGGGTTTTTAAAAATCTTTTTAAATAAGAAAAATGTATTGATACAAGACAAATATTGTTTAATAATATAACATAATATAATAATAATGCAAAGAAATCCACTGGCAATATTATTTAATAATATAACATAGGATAATGCAAAGAAATCAACTGGTTTAAATAAAGTGGTTTTACCTTGCAAACTAGCCGATTTGAGCTTATAGATGACGCTGATTGAGGTGTAGGCCCAGTGTAACCAGAGGCGTAGCGACCCATCCCTTCGCCCGGGGCGAACTTCAAATTTCGAGCCCTCCCCCCCCCCCCCTCATATATAAATATATATAAGTGTGTGGGTTTTTTTTAAAGTTGCATTATCCTTTCAAAAAAAGATTAGTAATGTCAGAAAAAAATATCTGAATTTAAAGGGAAGTTTGTAGCAGGTGCTAATTCGTTTTGGACTGTCTTTTTATGTTTTAACTTCGGAACAGTCTCTGTTTTGATATGGTACATAGTTGGATTATACGTTTGTTAAATTGAGGTCATGCTATTGACATAAAATAGCAAATTATTGTACAAATTAGAATACGATATGGGTATTTCATTGATTGTATAATGAAACAAGCTAGGGGAAAAAACTGTAATCCAACGGACACAGCAGCTCGAAGTCTTGGATTTATCAGATGTGTGCTGCCTTCTCGCAAACAGTCTACAACCTTCTCGCAAACAGTCTACAACAAATGCAGAACTAATTGTACTGTTTGAAGAAGCTGTAATAACCGGTTTAATGATAGTGGCACCGCTCATGACGTTCTGATTAGAATCAGCAGCGATAAAATGCTTAGAACAGTGGGTTCCATCGAACCCAAGAGGTTCGGTAACTCAGTCTCAGGGCTTCCGTGGACGTGAAGACACACACCCGACTCATATAATTCACGATCGTGGTGGTGTAGGGTGGAGGTGTAGGGTGGAGGTATGGGGTGGAGGTGTGGGGTGGAGGTGTAGGGTGGAGGTGTAGGGTGGAGGTGTAGGGTGGAGGTGTAGGGTGGAGGTGTGGGGTGGAGGTGTAGGGTGGAGGTGTAGGGTGGAGGTGTAGGCCCAGTGTAGGGTAGAGGTGTAGGCCCAGCGTAGGGTGGAGGTGTAGGGTGGTGGTGTAGGGTGGTGGTGTAGGGTGGTGGTGTAGGTTGGAGGTGTAGGCCCAGTGTAGGGTGGTGGTGTAGGGTGGAGGTGTAGGGTAGAGGTGTAGGGTGGTGGTGTAGGGTGGAGGTGTAGGGTGGTGGTGTAGGGTGGTGGTGTAGGGTGGTGGTGTAGGGTGGAGGTGTAGGGTGGTGGTGTAGGCCCAGTGTAGGGTGGTGGTGTAGGGTGGAGGTGTAGGGTGGTGGTGGAGGTGTAGGCCCAGTGTAGGGTGGTGGTGTAGGGTGGAGGTGTAGGGTGGTGGTGTAGGGTGGAGGTGTAGGGTGGAGGTGTAGGGTGGAGGTGTAGGGTGGTGGTGTAGGGTGGTGGTGTAGGGTGGAGGTGTAGGGTGGTGGTGTAGGGTGGAGGTGGAGGTGTAGGGTGGTGGTGTAGGGTGGTGGTGTAGGGTGGAGGTGTAGGGTGGTGGTGTAGGGTGGAGGTGTAGGGTGGTGGTGTAGGGTGGAGGTGTAGGGTAGAGGTGTAGGGTAGAGGTGTAGGCCCAGTGTAGGGTAGAGGTGTAGGGTGGAGGTGTAGGGTGGTGGTGTAGGGTGGAGGTGTAGGGTAGAGGTGTAGGGTAGAGGTGTAGGGTGGAGGTGTAGGGTGGTGGTGTAGGGTGGAGGTGTAGGGTGGTGGTGTAGGGTGGAGGTGTAGGGTGGTGGTGGAGGTGTAGGCCCAGTGTAGGGTGGTGGTGTAGGGTGGAGGTGTAGGGTGGAGGTGTAGGGTGGTGGTGTAGGGTGGAGGTGTAGGGTGGTGGTGGAGGTGTAGGCCCAGTGTAGGGTGGTGGTGTAGGGTGGAGGTGTAGGGTGGAGGTGTAGGGTGGTGGTAGAGGTGTAGGCCCAGTGTAGGGTGGTGGTGTAGGGTGGAGGTGTAGGGTGGTGGTGTAGGGTGGAGGTGTAGGGTGGTGGTGGAGGTGTAGGCCCAGTGTAGGGTGGTGGTGTAGGGTGGAGGTGTAGGGTGGAGGTGTAGGGTGGTGGTAGAGGTGTAGGCCCAGTGTAGGGTGGTGGTGTAGGGTGGAGGTGTAGGGTGGTGGTGTAGGGTGGAGGTGTAGGGTGGTGGTGGAGGTGTAGGCCCAGTGTAGGGTGGTGGTGTAGGGTGGAGGTGTAGGGTGGTGGTGTAGGGTGGTGGTGTAGGCCCAGTGTAGGGTGGAGGTGTAGGGTGGAGGTGTAGGGTGGAGGTGTAGGGTGGAGGTGTAGGGTGGAGGTGTAGGGTGGAGGTGTAGGGTGGAGGTGTAGGCCCAGTGAGCCAGTGTAGGGTGGAGGTGTAGGGTGGAGGTGTAGGGTGGAGGTGTAGGCCCAGCGTAGGGTGGAGGTGTAGGGTGGAGGTGTAGGCCCAGTGTAGGGTGGAGGTGTAGGGTGGAGGTGTAGGGTGGAGGTGTAGGGTGGAGGTGTAGGCCCAGTGTAGGGTGGAGGTGTAGGGTGGAGGTGTAGGGTGGAGGTGTAGGGTGGAGGTGTAGGGTGGAGGTGTAGGGTGGAGGTGTAGGGTGGAGGTGTAGGGTGGAGGTGTAGGGTGGAGGTGTAGGCCCAGTGAGCCAGTGTAGGGTGGAGGTGTAGGGTGGAGGTGTAGGGTGGAGGTGTAGGGTGGAGGTGTAGGGTGGAGGTGTAGGCCCAGTGTAGGGTGGAGGTGTAGGCCCAGTGTAGGGTGGAAGTGTAGGGTGGAGGTGTAGGGTGGAGGTGTAGGCCCAGTGTAGGGTGGAGGTGTAGGGTGGAGGTGTAGGGTGGAGGTGTAGGCCCAGTGTAGGGTGGAGGTGTAGGGTGGAGGTGTAGGGTGGAGGTGTAGGCCCAGTGTAGGGTGGAGGTGTAGGGTGGAGGTGTAGGGTGGAGGTGTAGGCCCAGTGTAGGTGGAGGTGTAGGCCCAGTGTAGGGTGGAGGTGTAGGGTGGAGGTGTAGGGTGGAGGTGTAGGGTGGAGGTGTAGGGTGGAGGTGTAGGGTGGAGGTGTAGGGTGGAGGTGTAGAGTGGAGGTGTAGGCCCAGTGTAGGTTGGAGGTGTAGGGTGGAGGTGTAGGGTGGAGGTGTAGGGTGGAGGTGTAGGGTGGAGGTGTAGGGTGGAGGTGTAGGGTGGAGGTGTAGGCCCAGCGTAGGGTGGAGGTGTAGGGTGGAGGTGTAGGCCCAGTGTAGGGTGGAGGTGTAGGGTGGAGGTGTAGGGTGGAGGTGTAGGCCCAGTGTAGGGTGGAGGTGTAGGGTGGAGGTGTAGGGTGGAGGTGTAGGGTGGAGGTGTAGGGTGGAGGTGTAGGGTGGAGGTGTAGGGTGGAGGTGTAGGGTGGAGGTGTAGGGTGGAGGTGTAGGGTGGAGGTGTAGGGTGGAGGTGTAGGGTGGAGGTGTAGGGTGGAGGTGTAAGCCCAGTGAGCCAGTGTAGGGTGGAGGAGACGGCCGGAGGACTCGCTGTTAATGCTAAGCTTTTTCGGTAATTTTAATTCACTTACTCGGTACAATCGTAACGCTAAACTTTATCCCTAAACTTAACGATAAACTTTATCCCTAAACGTAACAGAAGCTAAACTTCGCCTACCATAATTGAACCTAAATGTTACCTTATAATGTTTGGTTGCTCTCGTTTAATTTTCTCTTGGCTGGTCTTTGCTTTTTTTTTTCGCCACGCTTCATTCACTTTCCCATGCAGGCCGTTAAATTCAACTATATACGTTAGTGTGTGTGTGTGTGTGAGTGTTCGTTTGTGTCCGAGCTTTGTTGATAAACCAGGGGAATGGTTCAGAACCCATTTGCAAGTTAGCAAAACATACTTTTAAAGTGGGAAAGTAAAATATCTATTTGTCTAGTGGAGTATTATTTATAGATAGTTAAAACTAACCCTAATATTCTTAAGCGTATACAAATATCATTACATTTTTTTTAATTTTTAAAGTCAATTGTCGCCACATTTTTTAAATTTTAAAAGTAAATTGTCACCACATTTTTAAATTTTGAAAGTAAATTGTCACCACATTTTTAAATTTTGAAAGTAAATTGTCACCACATTTTTTAATTTTGAAAGTAAATTGTCACCACATTTTTAAATTTTGAAAGTAAATTGTCACCACATTTTTAAATTTTGAAAGTAAATTGTCACCACATTTTTTAATTTTGAAAGTAAATTGTCACCACATTTTTAAATTTTGAAAGTACATTGTCACCACATTTTTAAATTTTGAAAGTACATTGTCACCACATTTTTAAATTTTGAAAGTAAATTGTCTCCGTTGAATGGGCGTCTGTTAATCGGCTAGTTGGGACAATACGGTTCAGAAATCGTGATATAAGGTTGGGCTAGAGTGAATTGAAACTTATTTATACATAATAATGTTATCAATAGCTTGATCAGAATTTATATAAAACTTGAAATATTACACAATCACGAAATGGTTTTCATGCATGCATCTTGTGCTACAAGTAGGATAACTCTGGATTACTGAGTTCTCTCCCCGTGACATTTCTGCACTCAGAGCTCGGGTCAATATCGGACACAATACTGAAGCTTGGGATAAGATTTGGCTGGGCAGAATCCAACACAGCGACTCTCGTACAGGTAATCCTTGCACATCTGTGGGTAAAACACAGACATCAAACACAGACATCAAACACAGACATCAAACACAGACACAGACATCAAACACAGACATCAAACAGAACTATGCTTCCAAAAGCTAGGCCATTTTTTCGTTAGTCAGCAATAAATACATTTTTTCGTACATGTTTTGTGTATAAAATTAAAAACGAAATTAATTACATCATCCAAAAATACTCCTCTATCTAATTCACGACGATGTCATATGCCTCTAGCTTCAAATAAAACATCAGAATACACTAGTAATACCCAATGTTCATTGTTTAGCAATTAAAAAAACGCCACGTACAATGCAGTCTTGATCTTGGGCCCCATCACAGCCAACAGCACACGTAGCATGACAGCAGTCAGCATCAGAGGGACCAAAACATCGACCGTCGCAGCTCTCATGGCAGGACCTCGACACTACTGAGTACAAAGAGGGCAGTTTTTACAACGTCTAGCATCTGACAAGTTCTCTATTCATTTGACAAGTTCTCCATCAAGTTTCTAACCTTTTTGACAAAGTGACTTGTCATTTCCCCATCTTGTGCCCTTGTCACAAATTGACGTGTCATTGTTGTCAGCCGCTGGACAAAAACAAAACAAAAATTAAATGTCACAAAACCAAGACAATAACAAAATGTAACAAAACCAATACAATAACAAAATGTAACAAAGCCAAGACAATAACAAAATGTCACAAAACCAAGACAATAACAAAATGTAACAAAGCCAAGACAATAACAAAATGTAACAAAGCCAAGACAATAACACAATTAAATGTAACAAAGCCAAGACAATAACACAATTAAATGTAACAAAGCCAAGACAATAACACAATTAAATGTAACAAAGCCAAGACAATAACAAAATGTAACAAAACCAAGACAATAACACAATTAAATGTAACAAAACCAAGGCAGTAGCAAAATGTAACAAAGCCAAGACAATAACACAATTAAATGTAACAAAGCCAAGACAATAACACAATTAAATGTAACAAAACCAAGACAATAACACAATTAAATGTAACAAAACCAAGACAATAACACAATTAAATGTCACAAAACCAAGACAATAACAAAATGTAACAAAACCAAGACAATAACAAAATTAAATGTAACAAAGCCAAGACAATAACACAATTAAATGTAACAAAGCCAAGACAATAACACAATTAAATGTAACAAAGCCAAGACAATAACACAATTAAACGTAACAAAGCCAAGACAATAACAAAATGTAACAAAACCAAGACAGTAACACAATTAAATGTAACAAAACCAAGGCAATAACAAAATGTAACAAAGCCAAGACAATAACACAATTAAATGTAACATAACCAAGACAATAACAAAATTAAATGTAACAAAGCCAAGACAATAACACAATTAAATGTAACAAAGCCAAGACAATAACACAATTAAATGTAACAAAGCCAAGACAATAACAAAATTAAATATAACAAAGCCAAGACAATAACAAAATTAAATGTAACAAATGTAACCAAAAAAAATTAAGGCAACAAATTGAATACAACAGTAGAATTATATGTAACAAATATATAAAAAATTAAACTGAACAAACTGAACACTATAAAATGAACATGTTCAGGAGAAAAAGTATGTGGGCTTATATTTCAATTCTACTGTGTTGTTTACTGTGACTATTTTATGGTGGGCCTTACAAACCTGTTTCATCGTAAGCGCTCTCCAAGAAGTGTACGTTCTCCCAACGTCCGCGTAAAATGGGTTCCCAGTCAATCGTGTTGATGAAACCAAGGAACGGATTGCGTGTGAACAAAACTTTACCCATGGAAATTTCTGAAATTTTCAAACTAGTTTGAAATTACGTCTGCTGAGATTCTTTGATACAGACAAGAATTTAAGATTAACATTCCTGACGAATGTACATATATTAAATGTCACGTGACACAAGCTGATTAAGATCAAGAGACACAATGCTGATTTAGGGAATGTGATATACAGAGGCGTAGCGACCCTTCCCGGCGCCCGGGGACAAACTTTTCGATTTGCACCCCCCCCCCCCGTCAAGATTTTGATTTGCACCCCCCTCAAACTTTCGATTTGCACCCCCCCCCCCCTCGAGATTTCGATTTGCACCCCCCTCAACCTTTCAATTTATTTTTCCAACCCATTTTGGCGCCCCCTATGGTCAGCGCCCGGGGACATATGTCCCCCCCCCCCCTCGCTACGCTACTGGTGATATATCCTAATGAGGGTGAAGTGGAGATTAAAAATGGTGGTTGTAAAAAAAAAACAAGGGTGACAAATAAAGTTTGGCTGAATAAACAATGTGTAGCTTAAACCCAACCATAACCCAACCTTAATCACACAGCCCTAATCACACAGCCCTAATCACACAGCCCTAATCACAGCCCTAAACCCAACCCTAAACCCAGCCCTAAGCCCAAATCTAATGACAGCCTAAACTAACCCTAAACCCAGCCCTAAGCCCAACCCTAAACCCAGCCCTAAGCCCAAACCTAATGACAGCCTAAACTAACCCTAAACCCAGCCCTAAGCCCAACCCTAATGACAGCCTAAACTAACCCTAAACCCAGCCCTAAGCCCAACCCTAATGACAGCCTAAACTAACCTTAAACCCAGCCCTAAGCAAAACCCTAATGACAGCCTAAACTAACCCTAAACCCAGCCCTAAGCGCAACCCTAATGACAGCCTAAACTAACCCTAAACCCAGCCCTAAGCCCAACCCTAAGCCCAACCCTAATGACAGCCTAAACTAACCCTAAACCCAGCCCTAAGCCCAACCCTAAACCCAGCCCTAAGCCCAACCCTAAGCCCAACCCTAAGCCCAACCCTAAGCCCAACCCTAATGACAGCCTAAACTAACCCTAAACCCAGCCTTAAGTCCAACCCTAAACCCAGCCCTAAGCCCAACCCTAAGCCCAACCCTAATGACAGCCTAAACTAACCCTAAACCCAGCCCTAAGCCCAACCCTAAACCCAGCCCTAAGCCCAACCCTAAACCCAGCCCTAAGCCCAACCCTAAACCCAGCCCTAAACCCAGCCCTAAGCCCAACCCTAATGACAGCCTAAACTAACCCTAAACCCAGCCCTAAGCCCAACCCTAAGCCCAACCCTAATGACAGCCTAAACTAACCCTAAACCCAGCCCTAAGCCCAGCCCTAAGCCCAACCCTAAGCCCAACCCTAATGACAGCCTAAACTAACCCTAAACCCAGCCCTAAGCCCAACCCTAATGACAGCCTAAACTAACCCTAAACCCAGCCCTAAGCCCAACCCTAATGACAGCCTAAACTAACCCTAAGCCCAACCCTAATGACAGCCTAAACTAACCCTAAACCCAGCCCTAAGCCCAACCCTAAGCCCAACCCTAATGACAGCCTAAACTAACCCTAAACCCAGCCCTAAGCCCAACCCTAAGCCCAACCATAATGACAGCCTAAACTAACCCTAAACCCAGCCTTAAGTGCAACCCTAAACCCAGCCCTAAACCCAGCCCTAAGCCCAACCCTAATGACAGCCTAAACTAACCCTAAACCCAGCCTTAAGTGCAACCCTAAACCCAGCCCTAAACCCAGCCCTAAGCCCAACCCTAATGACAGCCTAAACTAACCCTAAACCCAGCCCTAAGCCCAACCCTAAGCCCAACCCTAATGACAGCCTAAACTAACCCTAAACCCAGCCCTAAGCCCAACCCTAAGCCCAACCCTAATGACAGCCTAAACTAACCCTAAACCCAGCCCTAAGCCCAACCCTAATGACAGCCTAAACTAACCCTAAACCCAGCCCTAAGCCCAACCCTAATGACAGCCTAAACTAACCCTAAGCCCAACCCTAATGACAGCCTAAACTAACCCTAAACCCAGCCCTAAGCCCAACCCTAAGCCCAACCATAATGACAGCCTAAACTAACCCTAAACCCAGCCTTAAGTGCAACCCTAAACCCAGCCCTAAGCCCAACCCTAAGCCCAACCCTAATGACAGCCTAAACTAACCCTAAACCCAGCCCTAAGCCCAACCCTAAACCCAGCCCTAAGCCCAACCCTAAACCCAGCCCTAAGCCCAACCCTAAACCCAGCCCTAAACCCAGCCCTAAGCCCAACCCTAAACCCAGCCCTAAGCCCAACCCTAAACCCAGCCCTAAACCCAGCCCTAAGCCCAACCCTAATGACAGCCTAAACTAACCCTAAACCCAGCCCTAAGCCCAACCCTAAACCCAGCCCTAAGCCCAACCCTAAACCCAGCCCTAAACCCAGCCCTAAGCCCAACCCTAATGACAGCCTAAACTAACCCTAAACCCAGCCCTAAGCCCAACCCTAAGCCCAACCCTAATGACAGCCTAAACTAACCCTAAACCCAGCCCTAAGCCCAACCCTAATGACAGCCTAAACTAACCCTAAGCCCAGCCCTAAGCCCAACCCTAAGCCCAACCCTAAGCCCAACCCTAAGCCCAACCCTAAACCCAATCCTAAGCCCAACCCTAAACCCAATCCTAAGCCCAACCCTAATGACAGCCTAAACTAACCCTTAAGTTGCGGTAGATGCAGCTCCTTGAGTCCCGTCGATTTTTCATCGTTTCTTGATGACAGCACCACAACCAGACTGTACTCGTCGCCTGGTGGAAGCGTCAAAAAAATTACATGGCTTTTGTATGCGTGTATGCGTGTGTGTGTGTGCGTGCGTGTGCATATGTGTGCGTGTGTATGTGTGTGTGCGTGTGTATGTGCGTGTGTCCGTACGCGTGTGTGTGTGTGCGTGTGTCCGTACGCGTGTGTGTGCGTATGTATGTGTACGTGCGTGCGTGTGCTTGTGTGCGTGTGTATTTGTGTGTGTGAGTGTGTGTATTTGTGTGTATGTGCCCACGTCTAAGAATTGAGGTGCGAGACTGTGGCACACGAATTTTGAAGCTGGTGTATCAATTAAAGTCCTCCAACTGCTTTCACTTTATTAATTCGTCACGAAAATCACTGTTTAATGAATCACAAAAACGAACAAATCTCCAATGTTAAAAATACACGCAATTACAAGAGCAAACACAAACAGAAACCTAAACACTAACGCAAACGAAAACACAAACACAACGCAAAAACAAACGCAAACACAAACGCAAACACAAATGCAAACACAAACGCAAAAATAAACACAAACTTAAACGCAAACAATAACGTAGAACATAAACACAAACTTAAATGCAAGCATGGTGCTCACACTATAGCACAGGGCGCCAGATCGCACCCTGCCAGGGCGCCGGCGGAACCACCTGATTTAACTTAGTAATTGACTTTAATACCTAATCTTATTCATAGTCTATCGCGCTGTTTAAAACGAAGGTGGTTGCCATAGCACTCACGGAAAGACCCGGGCGCCAAATAGCACCCCGTGGGTGCGCCGAAGGATTCGATTTATTTAAGGACTGTAAACTTTCTTATCCTTAATCTAACGCACTGTTAAAAACGAAAGTAAGCAACATAACGCTAACAAGATAGCCTAGGGCGCCAAATCGAACCCTGCCAGGACGCCGGCGGACGTGCGTGGTTCAATTTAGTGAATGACCATAATACCCCAGCTCGTCCGCAAACCGAAAGATCGAAGTCAACATAGAGGACATTTAGGAGCGGCTTTTAAACTGTTATTGATTAAAAATAATAATTAATAAACAGTATACTTCAGTGTAAAAAAAAAATAAAACGCATTATCCGTGTTTTGCCTACCTCAGTTATCAATCTATGCCAATTATATAATTATATTTTTTTCCAACATCAAAACAAACTAATAAAAAGTATTTTTTCCCGCGATATGATTTTTTGTGTGTGATCTATCCAGGAAAGTATAATGTTACTAAGGGAAGTCATTTGTACATTTTTTATTCCTTGTTTCAGACATAATTAGAATTTTTGTGAAGGGTGATACAATGTGTTTGACTGTGTTCTTTGCACGTTACGTCAAGTTTGGAAAATGAAATTATTTTTTAAAAAACCCATCAATATTATTTCTTTACGAGAAAAATGGCCCGTTGAGGAAGGATACAACGGGCGCTAGGTCGATAGTGCTGTCTATTTTCTCGGTACTTTAATTTATACAAAATATAGTCATAGGCATATCCTAAACCATGCACCTAATCTCATTCATGACAAAAGTCGCATTTAGAGTTTCTTTCGGGCAACTCTACTTGGGAGGAGGGGCTTCGCCCCCCCCCCCCCACTCCAAAACATGTCTACCGTCCCATTCAACGAAATATAATTATATACTTTTTCCAGTGTCCGCCCCCTCCCAGAAAATTCTACCCCCGCCCCCGAAAATTTCATGTACCCCCACCCCTCTCCGGGGAGGAAAAAGTCTGAAAGAAACACTGGTCGCATTTGTAGATCATACAAACTAAAGGAAGAATCTGGGCGGGGCTTCGTCCCTACCGGAAGAGATGCTTGAAAAAAAACTGCACGCTAAACACTTTTTAGATTAGAAAAAGTTCCCCCTTCCGGGGAGGAAAAAGTCTGAAAGAAACGCTGGTGTCGCGCTTAGCCACTACCAGAAGAATTGCATTAAATAAATTGCAAGAAAACCACTTTTTAGATTAGACACATTAATTAGGCGGTAATTTTATTATAGAGTATCGATGAAGAAATTTCTTTTGAGTTGGGGAGGGGGGGGGGGGCTCAGACGTTCTTACGCTTCGCCCCTACCCGAAAAATTGTATGAAAAAAACTCTTCACGCAAATATAACTTAGATTAGACAAAATTGCCATTTTATTCAATGTTTACTCGAGAATCAATGACGTCATATTACTGTGTGCACTCTCCGGCTTGATATTATTTTCTTCTTTTGCTCAATATGACGTCATATTTCGTTTTCGTTTAACTATGCATGTTTTTAAATTGCTTGTGTTTTCTCTATAGCGTACTTGTCAGATACATAGATAGATAGACAGATAGATAGATAGATACATAGACAGACAGCGAAACTATTATTATAGATACATCAATTTAGATTGTGGTACAAAATAAAACACTTTAATATTACCTTATGGAGATCAAGTCGAGTTTTTTACTTTATGAATATTATGTTCATAAATAATTATATATATATATATATATATATATATATATATATATATATATATATATATATATATATATATATATATATATATATATAATTTTATTAAGTCGATAATAAAAGTAAAGATCTATACGAATTTAAAAACACATAATAATGCAGCCGGATAATTAATGCATAGTTTTTAACATTACAGAAAGTAGTGTATTCTAAGCAAAATTAGACATTATTAGAGTTGCCAATTAAGAAATTTGTTTCGGCTATAGCTTTAACGATACATTTGTTATTTCCATCAGGTTCCATCACTATTATAAATGTTCAATAGAATACGCTTGACCTATCGTCTAGTTCGAGAAGATGAAGTTAATTTGGCGGAAGACCGGGAGAATACTTCTGTCAGCCAAAAAATACAGATAGGTTTTTTTTTTTTTAAATGAATTAAATTGTTTAAGCCACTAAATCTGCTTGGGCACTTGTTAAGATTTTTAAAAAATTTACATTTTGGTATTTCTTCGGAGATCGCCCCAAGGCTCGACATGTACCCTAATAGGGTTAGGGTACATTAAGACATTAGGGTAACCCTACTAGGGTTAGGGTACATTAGGGTAACCCTACTAGGGTTAGGGTACATTAGGGTAACCTTAATAGGGTTAGGGTACATTAGGGTAACCCTAATAGTGTTATGGTACATTAGGGTAACCCTACTAGGGTTATGGTACATTAGGGTAACCCTACTAGGGTTATGGTACATTAGGGTAACCCTAATAGGGTTAGGGTACATTAGGGTAACCGTAATAGGACTATATAAAAAAAGACAACTCTTTCAAATTGTAACAAATCATACTTAAAATCTGTCAATAACGACACAGATACTTACCCATAATGCTGTATGTGTTATTACCCCGAATGACTTCCAGACTGTCAAATGGAATGATTTCCACTTCGGTGACCAAACCAATTAAAATATAGCCACTCACATAACGAATGCTCTAAAAATAAACAAGATTTCAGACAAGAATAACATGCAATAGGTGGCATGCTACACAAATTGATAAAAACATATAGAAATTACCACATGGAAATACAGAAAACCAAAACGATGACATCGTGGGTAAGAGAAAAAATATTTTCAAGATGAAGTGACACGGGAGAAGCTAATATCGGTTTTGGTTAGTAAAAAAAACTTGTTTTAGCAAAAATCAAACTCAACCTAAAAAAAATATTGTTGCTGAAAATAAGATACTGTCTTTTTTTTTACAAAAGAAGCTTAAAAGAAAAGAAACCCAAAAAAGAGCGTTTATATTTCGTTAAAAAAACAAACAAAAAAAACCAACAGATTCAGTAATTAAAAGGTGACACAGAATTGACTCTACAAAATAATAAAGTTTTCCAAAACTGTCTGCAATGATAAAGTCTGCCAAAAATATCTTAAGACTTAAACAAAAATGAAGAATGGAACAACAAAAGAAGATATGACAAGTTTTAAAATGAAAAAAAAAATTATAGAGACATTTTTATGTCTATGCATTAAAACTAAAATAAAATAAAGAATATAAAGTTAAAATTCGAGAAACAAAAATGTCATGCACAAAATACAAAGTCAATTACAAGATACTCTAGCGGGTAAAAGGAGAAAATGCAAGCCCTACAAACTCTAAGACTCCTTACAACATAATTAAACAATTAGAAAACAACGTTAACCATCGAAAAAATGGATCTTTATATGGTAGAAATGGGCAGGGCATGAAAACTGAAAAATTGTTGAGAGAGATGATAAACAGACGCGGTGACAATAAAGCTAGACTTGACGTCATAGGTGCAAGCAGCGATAGACAACTGAAATCAGGCAAGTATTAGGTCTGGCAAATCTATTTACAAAACTAATTGAAGCACAAACCACAGACACATCAAAACCATTGGGAGTAAATGGAACATGTCTACCAACAAATATAACAATGACTGTCTACCAACAAATATAACAATGACTGTCTACCAACAAATATAACAATGACTGTCTACCAACAAATATAACAATGGCTGTCTACCAACAAATATAACAATGACTGTCTACCAACAAATATAACAATGGCTGTCTACCAACAAATATAACAATGACTGTCTACCAACAAATATAACAATGGCTGTCTACCAACAAATATAACAATGACTGTCTACTAACAAATATAACAATGACTGTCCACCAACAAATATAACAATGACTGTCCACCAACAAATATAACAATGACTGTCCACCAACAAATATAACAATGGCTGTCTACCAACAAATATAACAATGGCTGTCTACCAACAAATATAACAATGGCTGTCTACCAACAAATATAACAATGACTGTCTACCAACAAATATAACAATCGCTGTCTACCAACAAATATAACAATGGCTGTCCACCAACAAATATAACAATGACTGTCTACTAACAAATATAACAATGACTGTCCACCAACAAATATAACAATGTCTGTCTACCAACAAATATAACAATGGCTGTCTACCAACAAATATAACAATGGCTGTCTACCAACAACGATAGCAAAGGCTACCTGCCAGCATATATTACAAGACTACCTGAAAACTATAGATATTTAGAAAAGTTACATACCTTGAGAAAACTTAGGTCATAGTTTAATTTTGGGTCCACCAAGTTTGTGAGCTCTAGGTTGCCATGGATATGCGTACATCCGGCGTATCGTTTCTTCAGGTGGTGGTAGTGAAACTCAAGTGTGCCAGAATAACCAAGACCAACAGTAGTGCCGTAGCATTCTGGGAAAAGGTAAAGATGGGATTATTTGACCAACAGTAGTGCCGTAGCATTCTGTTAAAAGGTAAATATGGGATTATTTGACCAACAGTAGTGCCGTAGCATTCTGGGAAAAGGTAAAGATGGGATTATTTGACCAACAGTAGTGCCGTAGCATTCTGTTAAAAGGTAAATATGGGATTATTTGACCAACAGTAGTGCCGTAGCATTCTGTTAAAAGGTAAATATGGGATTATTTGACCAACAGTAGTGGCGTAGCATTCTGTTAAAAGGTAAATATGGGATTATTTGACCAACAGTAGTGCCGTAGCATTCTGGGAAAAGGTAAAGATGGGATTATTTGACCAACAGTAGTGCCGTAGCATTCTGTTAAAAGGTAAATATGGGATTATTTGACCAACAGTAGTGCCGTAGCATTCTGTTAAAAGGTAAATATGGGATTATTTGACCAACAGTAGTGGCGTAGCATTCTGGGAAAAGTTAAAGATGGGATTATTTGACCAACAAACCTTTTGCTTATACTGTTTGTACGAAAGTTTTTAAAAATCAATAAATAGTGGATCCCGTATTTTAAATATTGGATCCCGTATTTTAAATATTGGATCCCGTATTTTAAATATTGGATCCCGTATTTTAAATATTGGATCCCGTATTTTAAATATTGGATCCCGTATTTTAAATATTGGATCCCGTATTTTAAATATTGGATCCCGTATTTTAAATATTGGATCCCGTATTTTAAATATTGGATCCCGTATTTTAAATATTGGATTCCGTATTTTAAATATTGGATCCGGTATTTTAAATATTGGATCCCGTATTTTAAATATTGGATCCCGTATTTTAAATACTGGATCCCGTATTTTAAATATTGGATCCCGTATTTTAAATATTGGATCCCGTATTTTAAATACTGGATCCCGTATTTTAAATAACAGTAGCCGTCCAAGCACCAGCAATTAGAAGATTAACAATGTCATGTGTTAAGTGTCATTTTGTTGATTAATTTGATTAACAATGTCATGTGTTAAGTGTCATTTGGTTGATTAATTTGATTAACAATGTCATGTGTTAAGTGTCATTTGGTTGATTAGTTTGATTAACAATGACATGTGTTAAGTGTCATTTGGTTGATTCAGGTTCACTAAACTAATCAAGATTTCACGACATTTTCATGATATCAAATGTCCATTTTTGACTATTGGTCAAAATGCAACAATAGCATCTATATGTCTCTTTGTCTGTCTGTTTGTCTGTCTGTCTGTCTGTCTGTCTGTCTGTCCGCCTGCCCGCCCTCCCTCCCTCCCTCCCTCCCTCTATCCATCGATCCGTCCGTCCGTCCATCCGTCCGTCCGTCCGTCCATCCGTCCGTCCGTCCATCCATCCGTCCGTCCGTCCGTCCGTCCGTCCGTCCGTCCGTCCGTCCGTCCGTCCGTCCGTCCGTCCGTCCGTCCGTCCGTCCATCCATCCATCCATCCATCCATCCATCCATCCATCCATCCATCCATCCATCCATCCATCCATCCATCCATCCATCCATCCATCCATCCATCCATATATATCTATATATATATATATATATATCTATATATCTATATATATATATCTATATCTATATATATATATATATATATATATATATATATATATATATATATATAATAAACCATTAGTAACATATTGCATCAGTCACACTGATGTTTAAAACACGTCAAATATTTTTTTACGTGTTAAAGAAAAAATCCTTTTCAGTTGTGTCACTTTAGCGAATGACGTAATCTGCATCATTGTTAACAGGATGCTATTTGGCACGATGGCGCCTGTTAGTTTTAAGGAGCCAAGGGCAGTACGCGGCGCCTATGCGGTAGTGTAATCGGGGGGGGGGGGCTCCTGAGAGCGCCACTCTACGTCCCTTACACATGGGTGGTCACCGAAGTGTGTTCTACCTCATTATTTCGGTGAGCTTTTAATGTACACTCAAGGTTTTCATGCGGTAGTGTAGGAAAACCCGTGTCCGGATATTTATGATCCAAGCGCAGGCAATGTTTACATTTAAATAACTCACTTTTAGAAAACAAGGTCACGAGTCTAAGAATATAGGATTGGTAACGTATGGATGAAACCTTTATATATTTCGTCGAACTTTCTTCTATTCCCGCGGCAACGCGCGGGGGACGGGTACGCTAGTTTATTATAATGACGTAGGCCTACGTGGCAAATTATTTCTGTCAACCAAAGTATTTAGTCTTAAAGATAGTATTTGAAAACATATGATTATATATACAGAATTAACAGTTGTATATAAAGTTGTGTAATTCTATTTACCTTTGGTTTAGTTTCAGAAGCTTACGTCTAGTGGGTAGAGTCAGAAGCTTACGTCTAGTGGGTAGAGTCAGAAGCTTACCCACAGTGTGTATGGAAGATTACGGTCAGAAGCTGTTCCCGCTAGGGCAACTTTTAGGATAGTGGCGCCTTTTCAAAAATTGCTTCAAAGACAATTTCAAAGTCCAGATTCAAGAAGGAAGAAATATTCTAACCTTACAGAAACTAAGAACGTTAAACTAATGAAATATTCTAACCTTACAGAAACTAAGAACGTTAAACTGACGAAATATTCTGACCTTACAGAAACTAAGAACGTTAAACTGACGAAATATTCTGACCTTACAGAAACTAAGAACGTTAAACTGACGAAATATTCTGACCTTACAGAAACTAAGAACGTTAAACTGACGAAATATTCTGACCTTACAGAAACTAAGAACGTTAAACTGACGAAATATTCTAACCTTACAGAAACTAAGAACGTTAAACTGACGAAATATTCTGACCTTACAGAAACTAAGAACGTTAAACTGACGAAATATTCTGACCTTACAGAAACTAAGAACGTTAAACTGACGAAATATTCTGACCTTACAGAAACTAAGAACGTTAAACTGACGAAATATTCTGACCTTACAGAAACTAAGAACGTTAAACTGACGAAATATTCTGACCTTACAGAAACTAAGAACGTTAAACTGACGAAATATTCTGACCTTACAGAAACTAAGAACGTTAAACTGACGAAATATTCTGACCTTACAGAAACTAAGAACGTTAAACTGACGAAATATTCTGACCTTACAGAAACTAAGAACGTTAAACTGACGAAATATTCTGACCTTACAGAAACTAAGAACGTTAAACTGACGAAATATTCTAACCTTACAGAAACTAAGAACGTTAAACTGACGAAATATTCTGACCTTACAGAAACTAAGAACGTTAAACTGACGAAAGATTCTGACCTTACAGAAACTAAGAACGTTAAACTGACGAAATATTCTGACCTTACAGAAACTAAGAACGTTAAACTGACGAAATATTCTGACCTTACAGAAACTAAGAACGTTAAACTGACGAAATATTCTGACCTTACAGAAACTAAGAACGTTAAACTGACGAAAGATTCTGACCTTACAGAAACTAAGAACGTTAAACTGACGAAATATTCTGACCTTACAGAAACTAAGAACGTTAAACTGACGAAATATTCTGACCTTACAGAAACTAAGAACGTTAAACTGACGAAATATTCTGACCTTACAGAAACTAAGAACGTTAAACTGCTACAAATTATATTTCCCAGGCCCACTTTATCTGCGGACAGTGTGAACTAAGCGGTAGAGTTAACCCGAAAGTCTCGAGTTCGAATCTAAGTTCAAGTCAGTAGAACATCCCTGGGTCCACTCAGCACTGATGGGTACCTAACTCTGAGCATAGTACTGACCAAGCCTTTCTTATTATGCCAAGGTTAAAAAAACGTGAACTCTACTTCATCTGACCAATGGATCGCTAGATCAATTTATCTTACACTAATTTCTAGGGATACACCATCCACCCATTTATCTGAGAGTAATGTCCAGGTACACACCATCCACCCATTTTTCTGACTCTCAAGCACAACAGAACCCAATCAAAGATCGGTTTACGACTCAGCTACTGTATGATAGGAATTAAAGAAAAAATACCATTCACACTTTTCATGTTGACAATTCTAAACGTTACACAACATTGATATACATTCAGTGGTAACTAGATCATACATGTTACATAACATTGACATACATTCAGTGGTAACTAGATCATAAACGTTACACAAAATTGGCATACATTCAGTGGTAACTAGATCAACTGGCTGGACTGCGATAGAAAATTTCAATGTATCCAGAGTTTCTTCCAGGCATCTCTTCGGAGCCCCCCCCCCCCCCCGCGAAAAATGTCGACAACCTTCCCCCCCCCCCTCCCCGCCGAAAATATCAAGTGCCCCCCGCCCCCCCCTTGAGAAAAAAGTCTGGAAGAAACACTAAATGTATCGAGTTAGGATCCATAGGACGTGCTTGATGCATACCTGGCTCACTTTTGGGAAAGTTGGTTGGGTAGAGTGCAGATTACACTAACCTTTAATGTTCGAGGTCACAGAAACCATTAGGTTCTAACAGGTAACTTATCTAACTTGATTGTGGTGCTCTTTACACAGTATAGGCTTGGGGATGGGGATCGTCAATAATGACGTCACGAATCGCTAAAGTGACACAAATGAAAAGGATTTATCTTTAACACGTAAAAGAATTATTTGTCGTGTTTTAAACATCAGTGTGACTGATGCAATATGTTAGCGTTACTAATTGTCTATTATTAGATGCTCGATCTCAATTTCTGATTGACTTGACTTGACTTAGTCCTCTTTGTTCCTTATGGAGCATAGGGCCTCCACCATTTCCTTCCATTTCTTCCTATCCTCGGCTATTAATTTTGACATCTCCCAAGACATCCCTGTTGGCTTCAGTTCTTCAAGAAGACTCCGCCTCCAGGTCTGTCTTGGGCGCCCTCTCTTCCGCTTTCCATGGGGGTTCCACTCAAGCGCTTGGCGTGTAACATTTGTGTGAGCCTTTCGCAGTGTGTGACCCACCCAGCGCCACTTCCTCCTTCTTATTTGCACGGATTGGCCGGCCAATGCGCGCATTGGCCAATATCGCCTCCCATAGGTCGGCCAAAGTCCGAAACTTTGCTTGATTTCGGCCTTTGGCCGGCCAATCCACAGACTGGCCATGGTGGACCGGCCAAAGTCTGAAATAGCTCTTGATTTCGGCCTTTGGCCGGCCAGTCCGCGGACTGGCCATGGTGGACCGGCCAAAGTCTTAATTAGAAGATCATCTGGCTAGGGACGATCGGCCAAAGTCCGAATTAGAAGATCATGAGCAGATTTTGTTTTTTATGCCGTTAGGATCATGAAATTAAGTCTTTATTGATCATTAATTAAAGTAAATGACAGAAACATTCACATTTTTAATTGTACTATAGTCTCAATCAATCAATATTATCATTTGTTGCAACAAGTTAAACTTTTATGGCATTTAGAATTACATAGCAGCTTGCTATTTTTACACTTGCAGCGATTTGTTGTGCACTAAGTTGTGCAATTGCAGCGAGTGTAGCCTTGGCCCCCAGTCAATGATTGTGAAGATGCGATGGTTCGTAGTGATTTTTCCTCAGTGCCAACTGACGACAATAAGAGCAGTTTTTCGTGAAGAATTGAAAACTCACTTCTAGCATACAGTTGTTTTAGAACACCATGTTCCGTTCCTAATTTGTAGAAACCGCCATCGACGCTCATGGCAACTGCAATCATGCTTCGGGGATCACCGCGACCTCTGTCAACATCTGGAACACGGATGCCTACATTGTCACCCACTTCACCATCTTTAAATTTTGTATTTGATGTTTTAAGCATCTTAGCACCTTGAGTTTGCAAGCCAGTATGAGCTGCTGACCTGTTGTCCATGATGTCTTTTTTGTTGTGACACAATTTGCAGGTAATGTTTCCTCCGTACCCTTCGTCTGCTTCATTGGGTATTCCACAAATAGCATGGACATCGTTGCCACAGGATCCACAAGAATGAGCTGCACTACAATGTTTTTCACAAACTATACAGAATCTGTTGGCCACATTATTGTCACGCAACTGGTCTGGACGTTCCGCCAAGGCAGCAGATGTGTTAGCTGAGGATGTCGTTGCATTTATAGCAACCTCCATTTCTTATTCAATGTTCTCAAAATCTTCATCAGTAACTATTTTATCGAGAGCCTCTCTTGGTAGATTTGAAGTGCTAAGTCCCACTTTTGCTTTGCATCCAAACAAGGCTTCGTATGGCAATTGTTGGATTCCTTGATGAAAAGAACGATTTTTCATAAATTGAATAAATTTGAGACTCTCAGCCCAATGAGCTGATTCATTTGTTTGCATCCATGTCATCATCATGTTTTGAACATCTTGGTTGGCACGTTCGACTGAACCTTGGCTTTGGCTATGCCTTGGTTTTCCGTGAACTAGTTTAAGTTCAGGCCACATGTTCTTTAGTTCAGAAATAACTGCATTCACAAATTCTCTTCCATTATCTGATTGAAGCACACTTGGGGCACCAATAGTCGTGAAGATATACAGCAGCTGGTAAGCAACTTCTTCTGCTCTTTTCGTTTCCAAAGCTCGCAGCAATATGAACTTGGTTAAATGATCCTGGTAACTGAGTATAAACTTGTATTTGCCGTCTGGGTTACTTTGCATATCAATAAGATCTACTGGGCATATTGAGTTAAATTCTTTAAATATCAAGGGTTTGGAAACAAGACCTTTCTTGATGATTGTCTCACCTCGTCATCACGGAGGAGGCTGTCACATACAGTTGTAGCCCATATATGGAAACTAACATGGATTTACATTTTTCCTTTTGACAGCCATCTGCTGTCTGTCTCATGGTCTGAAGGCCCTTTTAATCCATAACGCCTTACATACAAACAAGACCTAAACAATACGTTACTCACAATGAAACCGCACCCAGAATAATGAAAACGCGATCACAACTTTGTCTAGATAAAACATTGGCCAGGACATCCCGGCCAATCCGCGCATTGGCCGGCCAATCCGCGCTTTGGCCGCACTTCGGGCTTTGACCGTACCATATATATAGATGAGTTTCATGACAAAAACCATTGCGCGCCTATTGAACCAGATGGCGCGCTATTGAAGGTGATGACGCGTGTAGAGTGATTGGATAGTAATGCCTACTGATTTGGTCAAAATTTTAATTGATTCATAAAAAATTAATTAGGCATCCAATTAAGTCAAATTTAATGTCACAGTGCATTGTCTTCATGTCTTGACCTACTTTCCAATTACGAACTGTATCTGTCAGGTAGAAGTGCCTGCAATTTCGCTCGGCCGTTTCGATCTAGACAGACTGACGACTGACGAGGAAGTGAGTTAAATAAAAGCTTGTAAAAAAACTAAGAAATTTAAAAGAAGCATAGTGAAAGACCGTAACGTCTCGTGGAACATATAGGAAACTTTCAAAACGGAACGAAATATGTACAATTCTAAAGCCAGAAATGTACACACAATAAAATGAAGTCATTGATTCTAGAGTAAACATAGAATTGAAAATCCAGTCCCAAAATAAAACACTTCATATTAAAGACACTAACATTACCGCCTAATGTATTAGTCTAATCTTAAAAGTGGTCTACATGCAGAGTTTCTTTCAGATATTTCTTCTATAAATTTATAACGAGAGTTAGTAGCAGGATTAAGGTTGAGGTTATTAGGTGTTTTAAATCAATTTAAATTTCCGGATCCGGTTAAAATGCATATTATGGATAAAATTCGGTTTTCAATAACATTTTTTGCTTCCGGTTCAATTTGAAGTTTATGTGCTCCTTTTGGTTTTGGTTTCGGTTTAGACAAAAGGCAAATTATCAACCATGCTCCCGTTGAATTTCTCCCTCAACGGGCCATTTAACTAGTTTTAATTAACAGCGCTAGTTTTTGCACCCTCAAACTTGACATATAGTTAAAGGGAAGTACGTGTACATTTTTGCTGAATTATTATTATATTATTTTTTTATGAATTAATTAAAAGTTCTTATAAAAAGTACTATTTAAAGCACTGTTATACGAGTATTTCCCTGTTCATTTTAGTTATGCAACTATTGTATTAAAAATTAGAATTATTGAACAAAATGCTTAATCAATAAAGCGGGTGTGATCTCCCCTAAACTTTCTCGATTTATTTTATAAATGGGGATGGTAGCACCAGTTTAATCATGTTTTTAATCAATTTTGATTTGTTTAATAGATTAGAAGAGAATCACGAGTGAACAAAAAAAAAAGAATGTCGCACCAAATGAGCAACAGTAGTAATAATAGTGTTTTATGTTATATTTAAAGAAAATCCTTTATTTTCTCCTTTTTAGTGCATTATTAGGTGCATTATTATTTAAAAGGTTGTTAAAAATTATATTTTTTGTGAGGGACCGAGTTATTTTTGTGTTTTTCACTTCATGGTAATTAAATGATCAATTGCCAAATGTACTAATAATTAGAATTTATAAAAGTTAGAAATTCTATTATCAGCTTCTACTTATGTATAATAAATTAAAAAATTAACAATATAGCACAATGATGGCCAATCCAAGTTTAGTTGTTTTTTTTTTAGTTTTTTACAGCATCCAATTTTTGACATGTCTTCTAGGAAGTCTTACAGTTGTTAAAGTCTATTTTAGTTCTTTAATTTGGGACAGTATTGATATAATTTACTATCTGTCAACAATGATTACAAGGTCTACTTATGCAAATACCAAAAGTACATTGTAGATGATTGCAGACAGAATTCGTATAAACTGAATCAACTACATATTTTATTATCAATGGAGCTGCACTACTATTCAATTTCTTAACTCCAGGCAAACAAAATGGCGAAAGGCGGAAGTACTACTAAACCATGGACTAAGAGAATTAGACAAGTTAGATTTTAAGCTTAACTTAAGTGTTAAACTGACCTCTCTCCTCTGGTTCGTCAATTTTGACGGTGACGGCAATTACAGCTAGTATTAGGTGAACCCCCAGAAGTAAATAAACACCAAGCGCCATCTTTAGTGCTCTCCGTCCACAACAGTCTCGTGTGTGTGATCTACCTGTGCTCACGGCGCGCGATAGCACATGTGTTCTTTTTCTAGCTCCAGTCTAGTTCCCTCAGTAGGTCGAAGGTCGACTGGTGCAGTAATAAAACATCCCCCGCCACAGGACACACCTACCAAAAAATGACCGTAATCAGCAACCAAACTACCCCTGCCACACCCACCGTAGATTAGGACTAACACTAATATAGACAGACGTAGTGTTTCTTCCGAAGAAATGCCTGGAAGAAACTGGGCAGACGGTAATTTAAGACATCACAGGTTTAAGTCATTTAAAACATACATTTAGTGGTGACCACACCTTCCCTTCATATGCCGAGGTCTAGTGGTGACCACACCTTCCTTTAATATGCTGAGGTCTAGTGCTGACCACACCTTCCCTTCATATGCCGAGGTCTAGTGCTGACCACACCTTCCCTTCATATGTCGAGGTCTAGTGCTGACCACACCTTCCCTTCATATGCCGAGGTCTAGTGGTGACCACACCTTCCTTTAATATGCTGAGGTCTAGTGCTGACCACACCTTCCCTTCATATGCCGAGGTCTAGTGCTGACCACACCTTCCCTTCATATGTCGAGGTCTAGTGCTGACCACACCTTCCCTTCATATGCCGAGGTCTAGTGCTGACCACACCTTCCCTTCATATGCCGAGGTCTAGTGCTGACCACACCTTCCTTTAATATGCTGAGGTCTAGTGCTGACCACACCTTCCTTTAATATGCTAAGGTCTAGTGCTGACCACACCTTCCCTTCATATGTCGAGGTCTAGTGCTGACCACACCTTCCTTTAATATGCTGAGGTCTAGTGCTGACCACACCTTCCCTTCATATGTCGAGGTCTAGTGCTGACCACACCTTCCCTTCATATGTCGAGGTCTAGTGCTGACCACACCTTCCCTTCATATGTCGAGGTCTAGTGCTGACCACACCTTCCCTTCATATGCCGAGGTCTAGTGCTGACCACACCTTCCTCTAATATGCTGAGGTCTAGTGCTGACCACACCTTCCCTTCATATGCCGAGGTCTAGTGCTGACCACACCTTCCCTTCATATGTCGAGGTCTAGTGCTGACCACACCTTCCCTTCATATGTCGAGGTCTAGTGCTGACTGCTGACCACACCTTCCTTTAATATGCCGAGGTCTAGTGCTGACCACACCTTCCCTTCATATGCTGAGGTCTAGTGCTGACCACACCTTCCCTTCATATGCTGAGGTCTAGTGCTGAACACACCTTCCTTTAATATGCTGAGGTCTAGTGCTGACCACACCTTCCCTTGATATGCTGAGGTCTAGTACTGACCACACCTTCCCTTCATATGTCGAGGTCTAGTGCTGACCACACCTTCCCTTCATATGCCGAGGTCTAGTGCTGACCACACCTTCCTCTAATATGCTGAGGTCTAGTGCTGACCACACCTTCCCTTCATATGCCGAGGTCTAGTGCTGACCACACCTTCCCTTCATATGTCGAGGTCTAGTGCTGACCACACCTTCCCTTCATATGTCGAGGTCTAGTGCTGACTGCTGACCACACCTTCCTTTAATATGCTGAGGTCTAGTGCTGACCACACCTTCCCTTGATATGCCGAGGTCTAGTGGTGACCACACCTTCCTTTAATATGCTGAGGTCTAGTGCTGACCACACCTTCCCTTGATATGCCGAGGTCTAGTGCTGACCACACCTTCCCTTCATATGTCGAGGTCTAGTGCTGACCACACCTTCCCTTCATATGTCGAGGTCTAGTGCTGACCACACCTTCCCTTCATATGTCGAGGTCTAGTGCTGACCACACCTTCCCTTCATATGTCGAGGTCTAGTGCTGACCACACCTTCCCTTCATATGTCGAGGTCTAGTGCTGACCACACCTTCCTTTAATATGCTGAGGTCTAGTGCTGACCACACCTTCCCTTCAGATGTCGAGGTCTAGTGCTGACCACACCTTCCCTTCATATGTCGAGGTCTAGTGCTGACCACACCTTCCCTTCATATGTCGAGGTCTAGTGCTGACCACACCTTCCCTTCATATGTCGAGGTCTAGTGCTGACCACACCTTCCCTTCATATGTCGAGGTCTAGTGCTGACCACACCTTCCCTTCATATGTCGAGGTCTAGTGCTGACCACACCTTCCCTTCATATGCCGAGGTCTAGTACTGACCACACCTTCCTTTAATATGCTGAGGTCTAGTGCTGACCACACCTTCCCTTGATATGCCGAGGTCTAGTGCTGACCACACCTTCCCTTCATATGCCGAGGTCTAGTGCTGACCACACCTTCCCTTCATATGCCGAGGTCTAGTGCTGACCACACCTTCCTTTAATATGCTGAGGTCTAGTGCTGACCACACCTTCCCTTCATATGCCGAGGTCTAGTGCTGACCACACCTTCCCTTCATATGCCGAGGTCTAGTACTGACCACACCTTCCCTTCATATGCCGAGGTCTAGTGCTGACCACACCTTCCCTTCATATGCCGAGGTCTAGTACTGACCATACCTTCCTTTAATATGCTGAGGTCTAGTGCTGACCACACCTTCCCTTGATATGCCGAGGTCTAGTGCTGACCACACCTTCCCTTCATATGCCGAGGTCTAGTGTTGACCACACCTTCCCTTGATATGCCGAGGTCTAGTGGTGACCACACCTTCCTTTAATATGCTGAGGTCTAGTGCTGACCACACCTTCCCTTCATATGCCGAGGTCTAGTGCTGACCACACCTTCCCTTGATATGCTGAGGTCTAGTACTGACCACACCTTCCTCTATGTCGAGGTCTAGTGCTGACCACACCTTCCCTTCATATGTCGAGGTCTAGTGCTGACCACACCTTCCCTTCATATGCCGAGGTCTAGTGCTGACCACACCTTCCCTTCATATGCCGAGGTCTAGTGCTGACCACACCTTCCCTTCATATGTCGAGGTCTAGTGCTGACCACACCTTCCCTTCATATGCCGAGGTCTAGTGCTGACCACACCTTTCCTTCATATGTCGAGGTCTAGTGCTGACCACACCTTCCCTTCATATGTCGAGGTCTAGTGCTGACCACACCTTCCCTTGATATGCCGAGGTCTAGTGCTGACCATACCTTCCTCTAATATGCTGAGGTCTAGTGCTGACCACACCTTCCCTTGATATGCTGAGGTCTAGTACTGACCACACCTTTCTCTATGTCGAGGTCTAGTGCTGACCACACCTTCCCTTCATATGCCGAGGTCTAGTGCTGACCACACCTTCCCTTGATATGCTGAGGTCTAGTACTGACCACACCTTCCTCTAATATGTCGAGGTCTAGTGCTGACCACACCTTCCCGTCATATGCCGAGGTCTAGTGCTGACCACACCTTCCCTTCATATGTCGAGGTCTAGTGCTGACCATACCTTCCTCTAATATGCTGAGGTCTAGTGCTGACCACACCTTCCCTTCATATGCCGAGGTCTAGTGCTGACCACACCTTCCCTTCATATGCCGAGGTCTAGTGCTGACCACACCTTTCCTTCATATGTCGAGGTCTAGTGCTGACCACACCTTCCCTTCATATGTCGAGGTCTAGTGCTGACCACACCTTCCCTTGATATGCCGAGGTCTAGTGCTGACCATACCTTCCTCTAATATGCTGAGGTCTAGTGCTGACCACACCTTCCCTTGATATGCTGAGGTCTAGTACTGACCACACCTTCCTCTATGTCGAGGTCTAGTGCTGACCACACCTTCCCTTCATATGCCGAGGTCTAGTGCTGACCACACCTTCCCTTGATATGCTGAGGTCTAGTACTGACCACACCTTCCTCTAATATGTCGAGGTCTAGTGCTGACCACACCTTCCCTTCATATGCTGAGGTCTAGTGCTGACCACACCTTCCCTTGATATGCTGAGGTCTAGTACTGACCACACCTTCCTCTAATATGTCGAGGTCTAGTGCTGACCACACCTTCCCTTCATATGCTGAGGTCTAGTGCTGACCATACCTTCCTCTAATATGCTGAGGTCTAGTGCTGACCACACCTTCCCTTGATATGCTGAGGTCTAGTGCTGACCACACCTTCCCTTGATATGCTGAGGTCTAGTGCTGACCATACCTTCCTCTAATATGCTGAGGTCTAGTGCTGACCACACCTTCCCTTGATATGCTGAGGTCTAGTACTGACCACACCTTCCTCTATGTCGAGGTCTAGTGCTGACCACACCTTCCCTTCATATGTCGAGGTCTAGTGCTGACCACACCTTCCCTTGATATGTCGAGGTCTAGAGCTGACCACACCTTCCCTTCATATGTCGAGGTCTAGTGCTGACCACACCTTCCCTTCATATGTCGAGGTCTAGTGCTGACCACACCTTCCTTTAATATGCTGATGTCTAGTGCTGACCACACCTTCCCTTCATATGCCGAGGTCTAGTGCTGACCACACCTTCCCTTCATATGCCGAGGTCTAGTGCTGACCACACCTTCCCTTCATATACCGAGGTCTAGTGGTGACCACACCTTCCCTTGATATGCCGAGGTCTAGTGCTGACCACACCTCCCCTTCATATGTCGAGGTCTAGTGCTGACCACACCTTCCCTTCATATGTCGAGGTCTAGTGCTGACCACACCTTCCCTTCATATGTCGAGGTCTAGTGCTGACCACACCTTCCCTTTATATGCCGAGGTCTAGTGCTGACCACACCTTCCCTTCATATGCCGAGGTCTAGTGCTGACCACACCTTCCCTTCATATGTCGAGGTCTAGTGCTGACCACACCTTCCCTTCATATGTCGAGGTCTAGTGCTGACCACACCTTCCCTTTATATGCCGAGGTCTAGTGCTGACCACACCTTCCCTTCATATGCCGAGGTCTAGTGCTGACCACACCTTCCCTTCATATGTCGAGGTCTAGTGCTGACCACACCATCCCTTCATATGCCGAGGTCTAGTGCTGACCACACCTTCCCTTCATATGTCGAGGTCTAGTGCTGACCATACCTTCCTCTTATATGCTGAGGTCTAGTGCTGACCACACCTTCCCTTGATATGCTGAGGTCTAGTACTGACCACACCTTCCTCTAATATGTCGAGGTCTAGTGCTGACCACACCTTCCCTTCATATGCCGAGGTCTAGTGCTGACCACACCTTCCTTTAATATGCTGAGGTCTAGATGCATAAGAAATCTACTACATCTGCCCAAAAGATCACTGTGTCTAAAGAGAATTCTTTACTTTGTTACTTTCTCGTATTTACGAAGTATAAAGAAAGTCTTGTAATCGTGCAAAAAAAATCCAGATTTTTGCAAATCTCGACGTTTTACACCTCCCTGAGTCGGAAAAACATAGTTTTGCAATCTTCTCCGTATGTCTGTGTGTCTGTGTATGTGTGTGTGTCTGTAAACACGATAACTTGAGTACCGTTACAGCTAAGTTGATGAAATTTCATATTAAGTAGTATATCAAAATCGTAGATCCGCATCAACTTTTGAGCGATTTCCGATAACCGGAAGTGGAACTTTTTCTACTTAGAATTTTTTTAAAGCCTCTAACTTGAGTACTTTTCAGATAGATAAATGAAATTTCACATATAAGTAAAAGATCTAATTCTCTGCCTTCTCTCAAATTTTGACTAATTTCCGTCGACCGGAAGTAGTAATTTACGCTATTTCCGATTTATAAAAAAAAAACGTTTGTGAATTTATTAAGTACTAATAATATCCCGCACTATTATGCACATTTTATTTGGCATTCACTAGGTTTGCAATTCTTTTTTCTACGAGATTCTATTCTATTTTTAAAAGTTTAAGTAATTAAAAATGGTTTAAAATATTGTCTATATCCCGAGTTGCCATTCCCCCTAGTGTTATATAAGCATATTCTAGAAAGTTTAACTCCCGGTTGATTTATTACAACCTTTTATTTAACTTGCTTCCTCTGACTGTCTATCTGTCGTCATAGGCACTAACTGACAGATTCGGTTCAAAGTTGGCACGTGGGTCAAGACACGAAGACTGTTATACATTGAAACACTGACGACAGAAACCATGCTGTTTATATATAAATCTTTAATCAGCCATCATGACGGAACAGGAAGAGGAAGTCACGAGACTGCAATACAAGGGACATCACTCAAAACCAACATCTATATATATAATTCTCCTCTTCGAGCCGTTAGAAAACAAGCTGCAAACGCTCTCCCTACCTCCCCACCCCTACATGGTTTTAGTGAGCTGTGTTCACTCTAAATGTTTACAAGCAGAGCCAACGATTTTAAACGTAGGGGGGAGGGGGGGGGAAGGAAGTGGGGGGGGGGGGGGGGGGGGGTTATGGTCCTTATCGAGCTACTTATAGTGTTTTAAAGAAATATTTTCAGTGTCAGCGTTGGTACTGTCGAATTCACAAATTATGAATTATTGAAAATTAGAAACAACTAAATAGCGGCGTATGTTATGCCGCGGGCAGGCTCGTTATAAATATAAGACTAATACAAGAAGAGTCCAGTTCAGGTGGGGGATAATCCACTAACGGCTTCCATGGCCTAAAAGCCCCCACCACAGCCCCACATTTCATTACATTAATATGGACTCAATAACTCTACAGATAGCTCTACTATTAACTGGAATAAAACTAGCTCTGCATATGCCCCCACTTACTTACAATTACAGAATTACAATATTTTAACTTTAACACCACTTAAAGCATGCCCCTCCTATTCATAAAAATCAATATGGGCACAATTATTCTGAATGATATCACTACCATGTAGCAAAAACGATATGTTGATGCTAATTTTTAGGGTGTCCTTACAGTGTATAAAAAACTATACGGGCATTTTTATTCTTAAGTATTCTCATATAAATATAAAGGATGCCCTTACAATTTAACAAAATAAACCGGGAGTGATCTCCCCTAAACTTTCTCGTATATTCATATATAACGTGGGATGGAACTCGGAATATAGACATGATTTTTGTTTACTTAAACTTTTAGAAAATAAATTATACACTACTATTTAAATAACTATAAAGAAAAGCGTGGGTCACTTTAGTATCTACTAGCCGTCCCGGCCAGGCCCTGCTCTGGCTTCTGTGAAAAACCTTTCTGTTAAAGACCATCGCCTGTGTGTTTAGTAATCATCATAAACCCGGCATTGCCCACCCAAACCACAACCAACCAAAACCAAAACAACAAAACGCAAACTTAACGCTAACACAATTACAAATACAAACGAAAACAAAAACCTAACAACAAACCCAACCACAACCACAAACACCAATACAAACACAAAGAAAAAACAAACAAAAAGCAAACGAAAACAAAAACCTAACAACAAACCCAACCACAACCACAACCACCAATACCAACCAATAACAACACAAAAAAAAACGAAAAAGCAAACGAAAACAAACCAAATCCAAACGCAAAACCAACCAAATACACAAATACAAACCCAAAGAAAAAACACAAACACGAAAAAAGAAAGAACAAAAACGAACCAAATCAAAACGCAACCACTAACGCAAACCCAACCTAAACACAAAGAAAACACTAACGCTAACATAAACGCAAAGTGCTCACAGTCTAGCCCGGGGCGGAATCGCCTGTTTTAGCTTAATAAACGACTATAGTACCCCAACTTATTCAGTCTTTTGCACTCACTTAAACGAACGCGCCTGTTTCAATTTAATGAACAATTATAATACTCCAAGCTTATCCGTAAAATACCTACAACATTTGCACTTGATCAATCCCCGCTAATTATGTAATTATTTTTTTTTCCCAACACCAAAACTAAGTAATAATAAAATACTTAAAAAAAACATTTTAAAAAACCACGTTTTTCTTGTGGACTAAAAAGTAGAAAATAACTATTTACATACATTTGATGACAAAAAACGTGGGTACGTTCACCATCAAATTTCCCGACCCATCTGCCCGACCCACGTTTTTTGTCATCAAATGTATGTAAATAGTTATTTTCTACTTTTTAGTCCACAAGAAAAACGTGGTTTTTTAAAAAGTTTTTTTTAAGTATTTTATTTTCTCCTTTTTAGTCCGTTGCTACACATGAAAAACGTGGTTTTTAAAAAAGTGTTTATAAATACACGGACTAAAAATCTTGAGCGACCAGGATTCGAACCTGGGTTGTCGCGGCCACAACGCGAAGTACTAACCACTATACGATCACGGCCAGCGCGCTCACATCGATTGGGGCCGAAGTAACTGTGTCAATAAGGCTCCAGTCTTGTCGGTATCTTTAGAAATCATGTCCTCAATTTTATGGTCCTTGGGGCGTAATTAAATTAAGCTAATTACGGTCACTAATTGCTAGTTTTTATGATTGCATCTGAAATTGTTAGGCGAAAGTAGCATGCATGCCAAATTTCAGGTCTCTAGAGCAATCAGAAGTGGGCTAATTTTCGATGTCAATTTTAACAACAAACCCACAAACGCGAAGCTGAGTTAAGAAAAACGTGTTAATAAAATACTTTAAAAAAAACTTTTTAAAAAACCACGTTTTTCTTGTGGACTAAAAAGTAGAAAATAACTATTTACATACATTTGATGACAAAAAACGTGGGTACGTTCACCATCAAATTTCCCGACCCATCTGCCCGACCCACGTTTTTTGTCATCAAATGTATGTAAATAGTTATTTTCTACTTTTTAGTCCACAAGAAAAACGTGGTTTTTTTTAAAGTTTTTTTTTAAGTATTTTATTTTCTCCTTTTTAGTCCGTTGCTACACATGAAAAACGTGGTTTTTAAAAAGTTTTTTATATAGTTTATTTTCTACTTTATCTAATCACTTGATTAAGTATGACTTGACTAAGTGTTTTTAAATACACGGACTAAAAAAATCTTGAGCGACCGATACGCTTTAAACAGAGAAAGGGTGTAATTTACGTTGCTGGCGTGGAGATCTACTCACGAATCACGTGATCAAATCTCCCATAAACAAACAAATAAACGCGAAGCTGAGTTAAGGAAAAACGTGTTTATGTGTATTTTAGCATGCCCAGCGTACCAACCGTGTCACCGTTAACAATGTGTTACCGTGTCCGTTCTCCTTTTTAGTCCGTTGCTACACATAAAAAAACGTGGTTTTTTAAAAAGTTTTTTTTTAAGTATTTTATTTTCTCCTTTTTAGTCCGTTGCTACACATGAAAAACGTGGTTTTTAAAAAAGTGTTTATAAATACACGGACTAAAAATCTTGAGCGACCAGGATTCGAACCTGGGTTGTCGCGGACACAACGCGAAGTACTAACCACTATACGATCACGGCCAGCGCGCTCACATCGATTGGGGCCGAAGTAACTGTGTCAATAAGGCTCCAGTCTTGTCGGTATCTTTAGAAATCATGTCCTCAATTTTATGGTCCTTGGGGCGTAATTAAATTAAGCTAATTACGGTCACTAATTGCTAGTTTTTATGATTGCATCTGAAATTGTTAGGCGAAAGTAGCATGCATGCCAAATTTCAGGTCTCTAGAGCATTCAGAAGTGGGCTAATTTTCGATGTCAATTTTAACAACAAACAAACAAACAAACGCGAAGCTGAGTTAAGAAAAACGTGTTAAAAAGTAAATTCTTTTCCACTAATGTAATGGTTTTATAAAGGGAAGTAATTGTGTTTTCCTAATTTATCAAAGGGAAGTAAGTGTTATAGGACTAAATAAAGACATAATTAGAATTTTTGTAAAAGATGATATTTTTTTTAAACTTGTGTTTAATGAACATTGTCGAAAATTATTACTTTCAGTTTGATAAATGAAAATTATTTCCCAAAACTTTCAATATTAATTTTTTAACTCATAAATTTAGACCATAAGGACTTTAGTTTTCTAACACTTAAATCCATTGAAGTATGTCAACGACAAACTTATTACATACAGAATTGAGCTTTATATATTAGATTGGATACCTTTACTAATGTTTAGGAAGACACCCACGCTTTTCTTTATAGTTATTTAAATAGGAGTCTATAATTTATTTTCTACTTTTTAGTGCATTATTACATAAAAGCTTGTTATTAAAACGTTTTTTATGAATTTTTTTATTTATTGAGATGTGTTTACAAAATTTGTGTCATAGAGCTTACAATTAAAAGTTCTTTCAGGACATACTCATTACAGAAGTCTGCAATCAATAGTTAATTTCAGTTTGGACTACCTAATTATAGGCATACATGTAACTTACATTCAAAGAAGCGTTGTTCCCATACATTTTAAATATTTTTTTTTTATATACTTATCAAGTATGTTCTTTCATCAGACATTTTTTGGTGATGTTTTAAAAATGTACAAAATTTGTGTTTTTTATTTTTACTTCTCTTTTCAATAAGTGAGAAAAGCCAATTTCAATGCAATTAATTTAAATGATGTACTTATTTTTGAGGTTTTAAAAAATTTGAGTCAGTTCTCTCTGTATGTGTGTTTGAGTTGAGTTCAAAAGATGTTGTTAGTGACATACTTTTACAGATATAACCTCTCAAACATGGCACTTTTTAGGATGTTGGAAAAAAAAGTTAAAACCCAATTTTTTAAAACGTCGTAACTTTTTTTTTACTACTTGAGATATATGAACAAATTTAGTGCACACTATCTTAGAATCATGAGTTCTTGACATTGCAACTTTCAAAAAAGCTCTGGGTACGTTTTAAAAAATCAGTTTGACACCCCTATTAATATTCCGCACTACTATACACATATTGTTTGCCGTTCAGTCGGGGCGCAATAATTTCTTCTACGAGATTCTATTATATTTCTATTATATTTTTAAAAATTATAGTATTTAAAAATGGATTAAATATCATGAAAATAACTCCAGTTGCATCCTCCGTAGTGTTATATAAGAATATTCGAGAAAGTTTGGGTGAGAACAATACACTCTCGTCTTAATTGTACCTATTACATGCAGGATACGAGTTTTGTTTTAAAATAAAAGCGCTTGGATGTAAAATTCAACATGTGGACGTCCACACCAGTTGATTTTTTTCAGCCCCTTCCCCCTCCGTGTAGACGTCATAAATGGACGACCCCTAAGGCTGTAATATTGAAGCCGAATTTAGCTTTGTTCTTAAGTCATTGGTCAGTGCAGTGTGTTCAACAGCTGTGTAATAAAGTAGCATCAAACTGTCTAAAAAGAATTGTAAATAGACGAAAGCCATGTTAACTCCGTCTGCTGTAAGGTCGATCGGAGCAACTATTCTTGATTACTCAATAAATGAGTTTTTTTTTAATGAGCTATTTCAGGCCTTAAAATATTAAGATTTTTTTCTTGAAATTGGAATGTGTTAAATTAGGATATAATATAATTAAACGTAACGCCCCGGCAGGGTGCGATTTGGTGCCTCGGGTTTTCGCGTGAGCGCTATGGCGCCTACGTTAGTTTTGAACAGTGCGATAGTCTCTGGATACGCTGGGGTGTTATAGTCGTTCACTTGAACCTGTTTGCACATTGTTCAGTAGCGCATCTTTCTGGACACAATGTTATCCTTACTTATAGTCATGCTGTTATTTAAATTCAAAGAAGCGTTATTTCCCTAAATTTTGATATACTTATCAAGTATGCTCTTTCATCAGAAAAGTTTTGGAAATCTTTTTTAAAATGGACAGTTTTTTTTTTTACTTCCTTTTAATGTCATCAAAAAGTGAGACAAGCCAATTTCAATGCAAACATGTAAGCCCCTACTTATTTTGAGGTTTGAAAAAAAATTGAGTCTGTTCTGTCTTCGTGTTGAGTTCAAAAGATTGAATTTGTGTCATTTACTTTTACAGATTCCCCCCACCCCCCCCCCCCCTCCACCCCATAACTTGGCACGTTTTAGAATGCAGAAAAAAGGTATAAAGCCAAAATTTTAAAAAGACATATATTTACTACATGAACAAATTTGGTAGACACTATCTCAGAATTTTGAGTTCTTAACATGGCGACTTTCAAAAACACTCTGGGGCCGTTTAAAAAAATTAGTTTAACATTATTAATATTAACATTTTTTTCGGGAGAACTACTTAGCATTCGGACAAGTGTCCATTGGGGTGTTTGTCGCATTCGGGCAAGTGTCCATTCGGGTGTTTGTCGCATTCGGGCAAGTGTCCATTCGGGTGTTTGTCGCATTCGGGCAAGTGTCCATTCTGGAAGCTGGCCGCCTCCCATTCAACAAAACCCACACGGAAAAATGGTCTTAATGTAGCTGCTCAAATATTGAGACACAAGGATCTGACAAAAACAATTTTATTGAGGTTAAAAATCAATCTAAAATGTATGTCACACAAGCATTAAAAAAAAAACTTGGCACAGAATCACAGATAGAATTAAGTAGAAAAAACATAGCTTTACCAGGAAACAGATTGAGTAAACAGCTTTCACATTCAACCCTTTTTTGTATAAAAATGTTATAGGTGCATGCATATATACATATATATATAAAGAGAGATATATGTGTGTTTGTATATATATATATAAGTATATGTGTGTAGGCTCTATTTTTGTACAACATGATCTATTGTATTTATTTTTCTACACAAGTAGTCTATACATATAACCCCGACAGATATACTATGTATTCAGTAGAAAGTGCTTTTGAGAATCATGTTTTGTATTGTTGAGAATCTTAATAATCTAACATCACAGAACAACAATAAATAGAACAGAGCCATAAAAGTATAATAATTAACAAGAGTAGAACAATGAGAGCACTAGAGCTAATAGAAGAATCCACACTTTGGACTAGGTCAAATGTAAACAACAACAAACATGTGGCCTTACAGCTATCATAGCTACTTAGAATGCCATCAAGACTGGCCTGATATTCCCTTACTGCCATCAAGACTGGCCTGATATTCCCTTTTGTTACACAAGATTTACAAATGAAGCTAACATCTTCCCAGGTCAATGACCTTTGGACATTATGCACTGCCATCCAACATTGTCATTTTCCTTACCATTATCCACATTGACCCCCCCCCCCCCCCCAAATCAGTAGGAAATCAAGGCCTAAATTTCTATTAACAATTAACCCTAAACGTATTCCTTAATTTAAATGTAACCTTAATGAAAAGGTTGGATTAAGGTTTGTTAAAGGGTTTGCTTTAAAGATAAGGTAATGAAATATTTGAGAAACAAATTGTAACCTTAATCAAAAGGTTGGATTAGGGTTTGTTAAAAGGTTTGCTTTAAAGATAAGGTAATGAAATATTTCAGGAAACAAAATGTAACGTGAACCCGTCTTGTTTCTATGAAAGTTAATCACCGTGGGCTCATGTCCAATTTACAATCTGCAGGAACACAACATTATTAGCTATTTACAAAATCTTGTCAAACTAATATCATGTGACATAAAACTTACCATCAAAATAGGTACAGCCAATGAACAATGTCTATAAATAGACGACAATGACTTAAGCAAACTAAACGTTGAGCATGTAACCAGAAGACTATGAGCAAAGATCACTAGGTAAAAGGGTGCTCAAATATTCAACCCTCACACATTTTACATTGCTCTATTCAACCCTCACACATTTTACATTGCTATATTCAACCCTCACACATTTTACATTGCTATATTCAACCCTCACACATTTTACATTGCTATATTCAACCCTCAAACTTACATTGCTATATTCAACCCTCACACAACTTACATTGCTATATTCAACCCTCACACAACTTACATTGCTATATTCAACCCTCACACAACTTACATTGCTATATTCAACCCTCACACAACTTACATTGCTATATTCAACCCTCACACAACTTACATTGCTATATTCAACCCTCACACAACTTACATTGCTATATTCAACCCTCACACAACTTACATTGCTATATTCAACCCTCACACATTTTACATTGCTATATTCAACCATCACACAACTTACATTGCTATATTCAACCCTCACACATTTTACATTGCTATATTCAACCCTCACACATTTTACATTGCTATATTCAACCCTCACACAACTTACATTGCTATATTCAACCCTCACACAACTTACATTGCTATATTCAACCCTCACACATTTTACATTGCTATATTCAACCATCACACATTTTACATTGCTATATTCAACCCTCACACAACTTACATTGCTATATTCAACCCTCACACAACTTACATTGCTATATTCAACCCTCACACATTTTACATTGCTATATTCAACCATCACACATTTTACATTGCTATATTCAACCCTCACACAACTTACATTGCTATATTCAACCCTCACACAACTTACATTGCTATATTCAACCCTCACACATTTTACATTGCTATATTCAACCCTCACACATTTTACATTGCTATATTCAACCCTCACACAACTTACATTGCTATATTCAACCCTCACACAACTTACATTGCTATATTCAACCCTCACACAACTTACATTGCTATATTCAACCCTCACACAACTTACATTGCTATATTCAACCCTCACACAACTTACATTGCTATATTCAACCCTCACACAACTTACATTGCTATATTCAACCCTCACACAACTTACATTGCTATATTCAACCCTCACACAACTTACATTGCTATATTCAACCCTCACACAACTTACATTGCTATATTCAACCCTCACACATTTTACATTGCTATATTCAACCCTCACACATTTTACATTGCTATATTCAACCCTCACACAACTTACATTGCTATATTCAACCCTCACACAACTTACATTGCTATATTCAACCCTCACACATTTTACATTGCTATATTCAACCATCACACAACTTACATTGCTATATTCAACCCTCACACAACTTACATTGCTATATTCAACCCTCACACAACTTACATTGCTATATTCAACCCTCACACAACTTACATTGCTATATTCAACCCTCACACATTTTACATTGCTATATTCAACCCTCACACAACTTACATTGCTATATTCAACCCTCACACAACTTACATTGCTATATTCAACCCTCAACCATTTTACATTGCTATATTCAACCCTCACACAACTTACATTGCTATATTCAACCCTCACACATTTTACATTGCTCTATTCAACCCTCACACATTTTACATTGCTATATTCAACCATCACACATTTTACATTGCTATATTCAACCATCACACATTTTACATTGCTATATTCAACCATCACACAACTTACATTGCTATATTCAACCATCACACATTTTACATTGCTATATTCAACCATCACACATTTTACATTGCTATATTCAACCCTCACACAACTTACATTGCTATATTCAACCCTCACACAACTTACATTGCTATATTCAACCCTCACACAACTTACATTGCTATATTCAACCCTTACACAGCTTATTACATTGCTATATTCAACCCTCACACAGCTTACATTGCTATATTCAACCATCACACAACTTACATTGCTATATTCAACCATCACACATTTTACATTGCTATATTCAACCATCACACATTTTACATTGCTATATTTAACCCTCACACATTTTACATTGCTATATTCAACCCTCACACAACTTACATTGCTATATTCAACCCTTACACAACTTACATTGCTATATTCAACCCTCACACAACTTACATTGCTATATTCAACCCTCACACATTTTACATTGCTATATTCAACCCTCACACATTTTACATTGCTATATTCAACCCTCACACAACTTACATTGCTATATTCAACCCTCACACATTTTACATTGCTATATTCAACCCTCACACAACTTACATTGCTATATTCAACCCTCACACATTTTACATTGCTCTATTCAACCCTCACACATTTTACATTGCTATATTCAACCCTCACACATTTTACATTGCTATATTCAACCCTCACACATTTTACATTGCTATATTCAACCCTCACACATTTTACATTGCTATATTCAACCCTCACACATTTTACATTGCTATATTCAACCCTCACACAACTTACATTGCTATATTCAACCCTCACACATTTTACATTGCTATATTCAACCCTCACACATTTTACATTGCTATATTCAACCCTCACACAACTTACATTGCTATATTCAACCCTCACACATTTTACATTGCTATATTCAACCCTCACACAACTTACATTGCTATATTCAACCCTCACACATTTTACATTGCTATATTCAACCCTCACACATTTTACATTGCTATATTCAACCCTCACACAACTTACATTGCTATATTCAACCCTCACACATTTTACATTGCTATATTCAACCCTCACACAACTTACATTGCTATATTCAACCCTCACACATTTTACATTGCTATATTCAACCATCACACAACTTACATTGCTATATTCAACCCTCACACATTTTACATTGCTATATTCAACCCTCACACAACTTACATTGCTATATTCAACCCTCACACAACTTACATTGCTATATTCAACCCTCACACATTTTACATTGCTATATTCAACCCTCACACATTTTACATTGCTATATTCAACCCTCACACAACTTACATTGCTATATTCAACCCTCACACAACTTACATTGCTATATTCAACCATCACACATTTTACATTGCTATATTCAACCCTCACACATTTTACATTGCTATATTCAACCCTCACACAACTTACATTGCTATATTCAACCCTCACACATTTTACATTGCTATATTCAACCCTCACACATTTTACATTGCTATATTCAACCCTCACACAACTTACATTGCTATATTCAACCCTCACACATTTTACATTGCTATATTCAACCATCACACAACTTACATTGCTATATTCAACCCTCACACATCTTACATTGCTATATTCAACCCTCACACATTTTACATTGCTATATTCAACCCTCACACAACTTACATTGCTATATTCAACCATCACACATTTTACATTGCTATATTCAACCCTCACACAACTTACATTGCTATATTCAACCCTCACACAACTTACATTGCTATATTCAACCCTCACACATTTTACATTGCTATATTCAACCCTCACACAACTTACATTGCTATATTCAACCCTCACACATTTTACATTGCTATATTCAACCCTCACACAACTTACATTGCTATATTCAACCCTCACACAACTTACATTGCTATATTCAACCCTCACACAACTTACATTGCTATATTCAACCCTCACACAACTTACATTGCTATATTCAACCCTCACACATTTTACATTGCTATATTCAACCCTCACACAACTTACATTGCTATATTCAACCCTCACACATCTTACATTGCTATATTCAACCCTCACACATTTTACATTGCTATATTCAACCCTCACACAACTTACATTGCTATATTCAACCCTCACACATCTTACATTGCTATATTCAACCATCACACAACTTACATTGCTATATTCAACCCTCACACAACTTACATTGCTATATTCAACCCTCACACAACTTACATTGCTATATTCAACCCTCACACAACTTACATTGCTATATTCAACCCTCACACATTTTACATTGCTATATTCAACCCTCACACAACTTACATTGCTATAATATCGAACATTAAACTTAAAATAGGTGTAAACTTTGTACGAATAACTTTAAAATGGTTTACTTATAAAAAAATTAGATGCTGTACACAAAAAAATGTGTGCATATTTGCACAGACTAGGAAAGAAAATGGCTGAAATGGAGCAGAAACGTGGCCGCCAGTAAGATCAAATGCCCTTGTTCTGAGAGTGAATGCCCTTGTCCTATTGACATCCAATCCTACAACCTGGCTCCATCTGAAAGGCATAAGCATATCATCAGACTTGACATCTATATATATGTAACTAGCGTAGTTACTAGGGACGATGAGAACGTAATACAGTCTGTCAACTAAAGACTATTGCAAGAACGCATTACAGTCTGACGCAATGGTGCAGGTGGTGGACTGATAACGAACATAAAGCCACGGCGTATCTTGGGAAACGATACGACAAAGCCGCTGCGCAGTTCATAGTCTGATGCAACAAATGGTAATTATTACGAATACGAGGGGATATATGGGAAGGCGACTGCTAGATAGAGGCAGTACCAAGTTGGAGGCTGAACGGTGTAGATGGAACGATGGACACGTGCATTCTGTTATGTTAGGACTAGTGAGGACAGTGGGGGTCAGTTGGTTCATTGTATTCTTGTGGAACATTGATGCATTGTTATGTGGAGCATTTCTATTGATTCATGTAATAAAGAGATCAATGTAAACCTGCATTTCCGAGTATCTATATTGTGGTCGATGTTGTGTGCTGGTCAAAGGTAGCACGAGTAAATACACTCGGTAACATTTGGCGCTGTCAGCAGTGAAATCGGTAACATTTGGCACTACAAGTAAATAGACTCGGTAACATATATAATTCTCTTCTGGGAGCCGTTAGAAAACAAGCTGCAAGCACGCGCCTTGCAGTCCCCTCTCTTCCTCTCTATCGCTACCATCCAACCCCCACCCCCCTCACATGGTCAGATGAGTTGTAGTTCACGCTGTTTACATTTTACAATCGGAGACCGGGTTTGGTGACGGCTATTAGGGGCAGATAATTCAGTTTGAAACTATTTTAAACTTAGGAGGTAACTAAGAGGAAGCTGCTTTCACAGGGGGGGAGGGGGGGGGGGGGGAATGGGGGTTTAGTGTTTTAAAGCAAATATTTTCAGTGGCAGCATTGGTACTGTCGAATTCACAAATTATGAATTACTGAAAAGTAGAAAAAAACAACTAAATAGCGGTGTATGATACACAGCAGGTCGGCTCGTTTTAAATATTTATGGTACATCCTGCTGGTGCCCAAGACAAATGGGGCAGATGAAGTAGAGTTTATCTGATTCAAAGACATTGGCACACAAGGGGATAGTATGGTGAGTTCTACGCCTAGCCGCTGTTGTTTACCAAATGTGATTCAGGTAACCATTAAAGCTGGGTGGAGACAGGCACATCCTACATACTTCAGCCCAGGGTCCGAACTCAAGGCTTTTGGGTTGGCTGTTGTAAGCTCTTACATCTGACCACCCTGTCACCCATTTATAGCCCTTTCTTATAACCATCTCACCAGAGATTAGCCCCCCCCCCCCCCTCATTCACCAGAGATTAGCCCCACTTACCCCCTCATTCACCAGAGATTAGCCCAACTCACCCACTGACCCTCCTAATTCACCAGAGATTAGCCCCACTTACCCCCCCCCCTCATTCACCAGAGATTAGCCCCACTCACCCACTGACCCCCCTCATTCACCAGAGATTAGCCCCCCCCCCCTCATTCACCAGAGATTAGCCCCACTGTCACCCACTGACCCCCCTCATTCACCAGAGATTAGCCCCTTACCCCCCCCCCCCCTCATTCACCAGAGAATAGCCCCACTCACCCACTGACCCTCCTCATTCACCAGAGATTAGCCCCACTTACCCCCCCCCCCTCATTCACCAGAGATTAGCCCCACTCACCCACTGACCCCCCTCATTCACCAGAGATTAGCCCCCCCCCCTCATTCACCAGAGATTAGCCCCACTCACCCACTGACCCCCCTCATTCACCAGAGATTAGCCCCACTGTCACCCACTGACCCCCTCATTCACCAGAGATTAGCCCCACTTACACCCCTCATTCACCAGAGATTAGCCCCACTGACCCCCCTCATTCACCAGAGATTAGCCCCACTTACCCCCCTCATTCACCAGAGATTAGCCCCACTCACCCCCCTCATTCACCAGAGATTAGCCCCACTGTCACCCACTGACCCTAATTCACCAGAGATTAGCCCCACTGTCACCCACTGACCCTAATTCACCAGAGATTAGCCCCACTCACCCCCCTCATTCACCAGAGATTAGCCCCACTGTCACCCACTGACCCTAATTCACCAGAGATTAGCCCCACTCACCCACTGACCCCCCTCATTCACCAGAGATTAGCCCCACTTACCCCCCTCATTCACCAGAGATTAGCCCCACTTACCCCCCTCATTCACCAGAGATTAGCCCCACTTACCCCCCTCATTCACCAGAGATTAGCCCCACTTACCCCCCTCATTCACCAGAGATTAGCCCCACTTACCCCCCTCATTCACCAGAGATTAGCCCCACTTACCCCCCTCATTCACCAGAGAATAGCCCCACTGACCCTCCTCATTCACCAGAGATTAGCCCCACTTACCCCCCTCATTCACCAGAGATTAGCCCCACTGTCACCCACTTACCCCCCTCATTCACCAGAGATTAGCCCCACTGACCCCCCTCATTCACCAGAGATTAGCCCCACTCACCCACTGACCCTCCTCATTCACCAGAGATTAGCCCCACTGACCCTCCTCATTCACCAGAGATTAGCCCCCCCCCTCATTCACCAGAGATTAGCCCCCCCCCTCATTCACCAGAGATTAGCCCCACTTACCCCCCTCATTCACCAGAGATTAGCCCCACTTACCCCCCTCATTCACCAGAGATTAGCCCCACTGTCACCCACTGACCCCCTCATTCACCAGAGATTAGCCCCACTTACCCCCCTCATTCACCAGAGATTAGCCCCCCCCCCTCATTCACCAGAGATTAGCCCCACTTACCCTCCTCATTCACCAGAGATTAGCCCCACTGACCCTCCTCATTCACCAGAGATTAGCCCCACTTACCCCCCTCATTCACCAGAGATTAGCCCCACTGTCACCCACTGACCCCCTCATTCACCAGAGATTAGCCCCACTTACCCCCCTCATTCACCAGAGATGAGCCCCACTTACCCCCCTCATTCACCAGAGTTTAGCCCCACTTACCCCCCTCATTCACCAGAGATTAGCCCCACTTACCCCCCTCATTCACCAGAGATTAGCCCCACTTACCCCCTCATTCACCAGAGATTAGCCCCACTTACCCCCTCATTCACCAGAGATTAGCCCCACTGTCACCCACTGACACCCCTCATTCACCAGAGATTAGCCCCACTTACCCCCCTCATTCACCAGAGATTAGCCCCACTGTCACCCACTGACCCTCCTCATTCACCAGAGATTAGCCCCACTGTCACCCCTCATTCACCAGAGATTAGCCCCACTGTCACCCACTGACCCCCCTCATTCACCAGAGATTAGCCCCACTTACCCCCCTCATTCACCAGAGATTAGCCCCACTGTCACCCACTGACCCCCCTCATTCACCAGAGATTAGCCCCACTGTCACCCACTGACCCCCTCATTCACCAGAGATTAGCCCCACTTACCCCCTCATTCACCAGAGATTAGCCCCACTTACCCCCCTCATTCACCAGAGATTAGCCCCACTTACCCCCTCATTCACCAGAGATTAGCCCCCCCCCCCCTCATTCACCCGAGATTAGCCCCCCCCCCCTCCTCATTCACCAGAGATTAGCCCCACTTACCCCCCTCATTCACCAGAGATTAGCCCCACTTACCCCCCTCATTCACCAGAGATTAGCCCCACTTACCCCCCTCATTCACCAGAGATTAGCCCCACTTACCCCCCTCATTCACCAGAGATTAGCCCCACTGTCACCCACTGACCCCCCTCATTCACCAGAGATTAGCCCCACTTACCCCCCCCTCATTCACCAGAGATTAGCCCCACTTACCCCCCTCATTCACCAGAGATTAGCCCCACTGTCACCCACTTACCCCCCTCATTCACCAGAGATTAGCCCCACTGTCACCCACTTACCCCCCTCATTCACCAGAGATTAGCCCCACTGTCACCCACTTACCCCCCTCATTCACCAGAGATTAGCCCCACTGTCACCCACTTACCCCCCTCATTCACCAGAGATTAGCCCCACTTACCCCCCTCATTCACCAGAGATTAGCCCCACTTACCCCCCTCATTCACCAGAGATTAGCCCCCACCAGAAGATTCCTGCTACAAATTAGCCCAGGGTCAATTCACCTGCTGTCAAGCATGGCAGCTAGGGTCTAGTAGGGAATGTAGCAGCTAGGGTCTAGTAGGGAATGTAGCAGCTGGGGTCTAGTAGGGAATGTAGCAGCTGGGGTCTAGTAGGGAATGTAGCAGCTGGGGTCTAGTAGGGAATGTAGCAGCTAGGGTCTAGTAGGGAATGTAGCAGCTGGGGTCTAGTAGGGAATGTAGCAGCTGGGGTCTAGTAGGGAATGTAGCAGCTGGGGTCTAGTAGGGAATGTAGCAGCTGGGGTCTAGTAGGGAATGTAGCAGCTGGGGTCTAGTAGGGAATGTAGCAGCTGGGGTCTGGTAGGAAATGTAGCAGCTAGGGTCTAGTAGGGAATGTAGCAGCTGGGGTCTAGTAGGGAATGTAGCAGCTGGGGTCTAGTAGGGAATGTAGCAGCTGGGGTCTAGTAGGGAATGTAGCAGCTGGGGTCTAGTAGGGAATGTAGCAGCTGGGGTCTAGTAGGGAATGTAGCAGCTGGGGTCTAGTAGGGAATGTAGCAGCTGGGGTCTAGTAGGGAATGTAGCAGCTGGGGTCTAGTAGGGAATGTAGCAGCTGGGGTCTAGTAGGGAATGTAGCAGCTGGGGTCTAGTAGGGAATGTAGCAGCTGGGGTCTAGTAGGGAATGTAGCAGCTGGGATCTAGTAGGGAATGTAGCAGCTGGGATCTAGTAGGGAATGTAGCAGCTGGGGTCTAGTAGGGATTGTAGCAGCTAGGATCTGGTAGGGAGCTAGGTGTAGGTCAATTTCTACTTACATGAATTCGAGCTCTCTTGTACAGGTGAGTTGAGAGCTACAGGCTCATACTGAGGAGCTGTTGGCAGGGTAGATTCAGATATGTCGGCTGTTTGGGGTGTCACTCCACTGTAGGTGTGGATCTCATCTGGATAGGGGGCCCCACTAGCTGGCTGATGTGTCTCATGTGTGGGTGAGTAGGAGCCCCCACTAGGCTGGGGGTATGGGGCTCCTCTAGGTTCGGGGTAGGAAGTCTCACTATGCTGGGGGTAGGGGAACTCACCAGGCTGGGGGTAGGGGGCTCCAGTAGGTTGTGGGTAGGGGGCACCACTAGGTTGTGGGTAGGGGGCACCACTAGGTTGTGGGTAGGGGGCACCACTAGGTTGTGGGTAGGGGGCTCCAGTAGGTTGTGGGTAGGGGGCACCACTAGGTTGTGGGTAGGGGGCTCCAGTAGGTTGTGGGTAGGGGGCGCCACTACAAGGTGGGTATGGAACATTGGAATATGGATAAGGAACATCACTTGGAGGTGGGAAGGGCATATCTTGGTAAGATGCGGGTGCTCCGTGCCCCATGGGTGGGGGGTATCCTGTTCCCAGAGCTTCACTTGTTTTAGCTGCAAACAAAAGGTTGGATGCTCAAGTTAGATTCCATTTCATAACCAACACTCAATTGAGCACATGTGCTCAAACTCTCCAGCTCAAACACATCAACTTACCCAAAGGTGGGTAGGGTTCTCCATGTCATACCACATCCAAACACATCAACTTACCCAAAGGTGGGTAGGGTTCTCCATGTCATACCACATCCAAACACATCAACTTACCCAAAGGTGGGTAGGGTTCTCCATGTCATACCACATCCAAACACATCAACTTACCCAAAGGTGGGTAGGGTTCTCCATGTCATACCACATCCAAACACATCAACTTACCCAAAGGTGGGTAGGGTTCTCCATGTCATACCACATCCAAACAAATCAACTTACCCAAAGGTGGGTAGGGTTCTCCGTGTGATACCACATCAGCATACGATGGTGGAGGTTGAGCTGGTTTTTCCTCATGGGCTAATGCTGGGAGGAAAATAACAAACATTTGAATACACATCACTGTAGCTGTGTACATAAAACATTTGAATACACATTTGAGAAATTAGAAATGGAGTAAGTACCTCATCTATTTATATTATTCACTGGTTACCAAAAATCGCTCAAAAGTTGATACAGAACTACAAATTTGATATAATGCTTCTATCTAAAATTTTGTCGACCTAAATGAAACGGTATGCAAGTTATCAAGTTTACACACATATAGACAGGATTGTAAAATCAAGTTTTTCCCGCTCTGGAAGGTTGTATAAATAATGTCAACATATCAATCTAGATTTTTGTATTGGCTCTGGAAGGTTGTATAAATAATGTCAACATATCAATCTAGATTTTTGTATTGGCTCTGGAAGGTTGTATAAATAATGTCAACATATCAATCTAGATTTTTGTATTGGCTCTGGAAGGTTGTATAAATAATGTCAACATATCAATCTAGATTTTTGTATTGGCTCTGGAAGGTTGTATAAATAATGTCAACATATCAATCTAGATTTTTGTATTGGCTCTGGAAGGTTGTATAAATAATGTCAACATATCAATCTAGATTTTTGTATTGGCTCTGGAAGGTTGTATAAATAATGTCAACATATCAATCTAGATTTTTGTATTGGCTCTGGAAGGTTGTATAATTAATGTCAACATATCAATCTAGATTTTTGTATTGGCTCTGGAAGGTTGTATAATTAATGTCAACATATCAATCTAGATTTTTGTATTGGCTCTGGAAGGTTGTATAAATAATGTCAACATATCAATCTAGATTTTTGTATTGGCTCTGGAAGGTTGTATAAATAATGTCAACATATCAATCTAGATTTTTGTATTGGCTCTGGAAGGTTGTATAAATAATGTCAACATATCAATCTAGATTTTTGTATTGGCTCTGGAAGGTTGTATAAATAATGTCAACATATCAATCTAGATTTTTGTATTGGCTCTGGAAGGTTGTATAAATAATGTCAACATATCAATCTAGATTTTTGTATTGGCTCTGGAAGGTTGTATAAATAATGTCAACATATCAATCTAGATTTTTGTATTGGCTCTGGAAGGTTGTATAAATAATGTCAACATATCAATCTAGATTTTTGTATTGGCTCTGGAAGGTTGTATAATTAATGTCAACATATCAATCTAGATTTTTGTATTGGCTCTGGAAGGTTGTATAAATAATGTCAACATATCAATCTAGATTTTTGTATTGGCTCTGGAAGGTTGTATAAATAATGTCAACATATCAATCTAGATTTTTGTATTGGCTCTGGAAGGTTGTATAAATAATGTCAACATATCAATCTAGATTTTTGTATTGGCTCTGGAAGGTTGTATAAATAATGTCAACATATCAATCTAGATTTTTGTATTGGCTCTGGAAGGTTGTATAAATAATGTCAACATATCAATCTAGATTTTTGTATTGGCTCTGGAAGGTTGTATAAATAATGTCAACATATCAATCTAGATTTTTGTATTGGCTCTGGAAGGTTGTATAAATAATGTCAACATATCAATCTAGATTTTTGTATTGGCTCTGGAAGGTTGTATAATTAATGTCAACATATCAATCTAGATTTTTGTATTGGCTCTGGAAGGTTGTATAATTAATGTCAACATATCAATCTAGATTTTTGTATTGGCTCTGGAAGGTTGTATAATTATTGTCAACATATCAATCTAGATTTTTGTATTGGCTCTGGAAGGTTGTATAAATAATGTCAACATATCAATCTAGATTTTTGTATTGGCTCTGGAAGGTTGTATAAATAATGTCAACATATCAATCTAGATTTTTGTATTGGCTCTGGAAGGTTGTATAATTAATGTCAACATATCAATCTAGATTTTTGTATTGGCTCTGGAAGGTTGTATAAATAATGTCAACATATCAATCTAGATTTTTGAATTGGCTCTGGAAGGTTGTATAATTAATGTCAACATATCAATCTAGATTTTTGTATTGGCTCTGGAAGGTTGTATAAATAATGTCAACATATCAATCTAGATTTTTGTATTGGCTCTGGAAGGTTGTATAATTAATGTCAACATATCAATCTAGATTTTTGTATTGGCTCTGGAAGGTTGTATAAATAATGTCAACATATCAATCTAGATTTTTGTATTGGCTCTGGAAGGTTGTATAAATAATGTCAACATATCAATCTAGATTTTTGTATTGGCTCTGGAAGGTTGTATAAATAATGTCAACATATCAATCTAGATTTTTGTATTGGCTCTGGAAGGTTGTATAATTAATGTCAACATATCAATCTAGATTTTTGTATTGGCTCTGGAAGGTTGTATAATTAATGTCAACATATCAATCTAGATTTTTGTATTGGCTCTGGAAGGTTGTATAAATAATGTCAACATATCAATCTAGATTTTTGTATTGGCTCTGGAAGGTTGTATAAATAATGTCAACATATCAATCTAGATTTTTGTATTGGCTCTGGAAGGTTGTATAAATAATGTCAACATATCAATCTAGATTTTTGTATTGGCTCTGGAAGGTTGTATAAATAATGTCAACATATCAATCTAGATTTTTGTATTGGCTCTGGAAGGTTGTATAAATAATGTCAACATATCAATCTAGATTTTTGTATTGGCTCTGGAAGGTTGTATAAATAATGTCAACATATCAATCTAGATTTTTGTATTGGCTCTGGAAGGTTGTATAAATAATGTCAACATATCAATGTAGATTTTTGTATTGGCTCTGGAAGGTTGTATAAATAATGTCAACATATCAATCTAGATTTTTGTATTGGCTCTGGAAGGTTGTATAATTAATGTCAACATATCAATCTAGATTTTTGTATTGGCTCTGGAAGGTTGTATAAATAATGTCAACATATCAATGTAGATTTTTGTATTGGCTCTGGAAGGTTGTATAAATAATGTCAACATATCAATCTAGATTTTTGTATTGGCTCTGGAAGGTTGTATAAATAATGTCAACATATCAATCTAGATTTTTGTATTGGCTCTGGAAGGTTGTATAAATAATGTCAACATATCAATCTAGATTTTTGTATTGGCTCTGGAAGGTTGTATAATTAATGTCAACATATCAATCTAGATTTTTGTATTGGCTCTGGAAGGTTGTATAAATAATGTCAACATATCAATCTAGATTTTTGTATTGGCTCTGGAAGGTTGTATAAATAATGTCAACATATCAATCCAGATTTTTGTATTGGCTCTGGAAGGTTGTATAAATAATGTCAACATATCAATCCAGATTTTTGTATTGGCTCTGGAAGGTTGTATAAATAATGTCAACATATCAATCTAGATTTTTGTATTGGCTCTGGAAGGTTGTATAATTAATGTCAACATATCAATCTAGATTTTTGTATGATACAGGGCCAGGTTTAGGAAACATTTTTTTGAATTAACCAAAACCAAAACATAAAAACAAACACAAACTTAATGCCAACACAATTGCAAATACAAGCATCCTGTCGGGGCGCCTGCGAACCCGCCTGATTCAACTTAGTAAACTGTACATCTATAATACCCCATCGTATCCATAGTCTATTACACTCACTAAAACAAATGTAGATACCATAGCGCTCATGGCGCCAAATAGCTCCTTGTTGGGGCGCCAGAGGACATTTAAACATAGAGGACATTTAGGAATGGCTTCTAAACTGTTATTGATTAAAAATAATAATTAGTAAACAATACATTCAGTGTATAAAATAAATAAAAGGTAGTATTTAAAATACCAGTGTTTTACTTACCACATTGCACTTTATTTATCCATGCTAATATTTTTTTCCAAAATCAAAACAAACGAATAAAAGAATTTAATGTTTCTTTTTGTGATCTATCAAGGAAAGTAACTGGTACCAAAGGGACAAAGGGAAGTAGATTGTCCATTTTTTTCCAGACACAATAAGTATTTTTGTGAAGGGTGATATATTTTATTTATTATATATTTTATTTGATTGTGTTCTTTCCACATTATCTATATATATAATTCTCTTCTTGGAGACGTTAGAAAACAAGATGTAAGCGCGCCTTGCAGTCCCCTCTCTTCCTCTCTAGGCATATCGCAACCGCCGCCACCCCAACATGGTCTGGTGGGCTGTGGTTCACGCTAAATGTTTATAATCGTAGAGACGGGTTTAGTGACGGCTATTAGGGGCAGATAATTTAGTTTGAAACTATTTTAAACTTAGGGGAGGAAACTAAGAGGAGGCTGCTTTCGAATTACTGAAAAGTAGAAAATAATACAACTAAATAGCGGCGTGTGATATGCCGCTGGTCGGCTCGTGCAAATTAAAATGATGAGTTTGGAAAATGAAATTTTTTTAACAAAACCATCAATATTGATTTTTCTTAATCATTAATTTAGATCAGTACTAACTTTTTGTGAGTGGTGACCCCCATTTATAAAAAGTAAGTGACCCGTAACCACAATAAAATTAAAAAGTCAATGATCGTAAGGAAATTAATAAGCACTAAAATAAGATATTCTAGTAGATTTTCAATAACTGTTTAAATGCGATGAGTGAATTAGCATGCTATTGAGTATGCAGTTGAGTTATTGTCAACATTTAATTTATTTCTTTATTTTGTTTTTCATTGGGGAAGTTTTAAAAGTCTATTCTCAAGAAGATATGTACACACAAGAGTAACTAAAAATAAAGGCGATCAATTTAATTTTGTGTATGAATGGTGCATACTACACTGAAATTGTGTTTAACACAGTATGTGATGCGGAATCATTTTGCAATTCCAATATTTCATCTTTTAATTCACCTGGAATGCTGACAACATCAAGAGAAGCAGCAGTGAATGGGTTACTTGTCAATGCAGATTCTTCTTCTTTCAGCTCAAGGGAAAATGACATTGCAGTTAGTTTTCAAGAGATTCAAGATGCCTAGAATTCCCAATAAAATTTTATTTTTATTTATTTCTCAAACATGGCCAAACTTCTAAGATTTATTTTTCTTCACCAATTTTTCAGCTTTGATAAAATTGCCCCAAGATTATCATGAAAAGAAATAATATTCGTTCATTTTCCCTGAAGCTTCAGGTTAAGCTTATGTTGATGTTCGAATATATCTTCTAGGTATAATACTCTCCCCAACCACTCTTTGTTGTTAAATTATATCAAAAGGTCCCGTATCCCTTGCACTTCCAAGAACATCATGATTTCATCTTTCAATTCATAAACACAATTCACAACATTTCTTTTTGACAGCCAGTATACTGTTGTGTGCAAAACCAGAACCTAATGATCTTTATTCATGTCTTTGCACAGTTCTTTAAACAGATGGGTGTTTAGGGCTGCAGGTTCGCATGGTTCTTTAAACAGACGGGTGTTAAGGGCTGCAGGTTCCCATGGTTTTTTAAACAGACGGGTGTTAAGGGCTGCAGGTTTGCATGGTTCTTTAAACAGACGGGTGTTAAGGGCTGCAGGTTTGCATGGTTCTTTAAACAGACGGGTGTTAAGGGCTGCAGGTTTGCATGGTTCTTTAAACAGATGGGTGTTAAGGGCTGCAGGTTTGCATGGTTCTTTAAACAGGCGGGTGTTAAGGGCTGCAGGTTCCCATGGTTCTTTAAACAGGCGGGTGTTAAGGGCTGCAGGTTTGCATGGTTCTTTAAACAGGCGGGTGTTAAGGGCTGCAGGTTCCCATGGTTCTTTAAACAGGCGGGTGTTAAGGGCTGCAGGTTTGCATGGTTCTTTAAACAGACGGGTGTTAAGGGCTGCAGGTTTGCATGGTTCTTTAAACAGACGGGTGTTAAGGGCTGCAGGTTTGCATGGTTCTTTAAACAGATGGGTGTTAAGGGCTGCAGGTTTGCATGGTTCTTTAAACAGGCGGGTGTTAAGGGCTGCAGGTTCCCATGGTTCTTTAAACAGATGGGTGTTAAGGGCTGCAGGTTTGCATGGTTCTTTAAACAGACGGGTGTTAAGGGCTGCAGGTTCAATATAATTTACGACTTTTATTAGCAATGGAATTGGACCGATTTTGACCCAAATATAGATGGTGCACCATCCGTACAAACCCTACAGCCAGCCATTTCCCATTTTAATCCTCCAGTTTCAAAAAACATTTATTTTCTCCATGATATCTTCACAAAATAGCAACTCTTCTTTGCTATCATCTGAATGAATATATTTTGCAAAGACAAGCAAATGCAAACACAAACTCACGTGTGTTGATTCATCTTCTAGAAAGGCAAGCAATGGTGAAAGCTTGATTTCATTTAAAATTTGTTCGTTAACATCTACGGATATGTCTGCTATAAGCTGCTGAATAGTATTATTAGACAGAAATATTTGTTGCATCTTTACTGTACTTGAATCCCCAAGAGTTCATTTCACCATTTTTAACATGCAGGGTTTGATGAGATTTTCTCCTATTGTGTGAGAGGTTTTTTTTTTTTTTTTGCTTAGCAATTTCTAATGTGACTTTATATGATGCTTGCACTAATGCTGTGTTTTCTTGGTGAAAACTTCCTGTTCAATCAAGTCTCTGACGTTTGCAACTAGTTTCATGCCGACGTGAGACCTCCACATCTTTTTAGGTGTGTTCCGAATGACTCGTCTCAAAATGACGTTTTAGTTTTGAAAGTTTCATAGACTCATGACGGAGAACAACTTTGCACAATTCGCATTGTTTCTTCTCTATTCCATTTCCAGTGATGTCAGTAAAGCTGAATTTCAGATATTCTTCTAAATATGTTTTCTTTTCATGGCTAGGGTTTAGTCTACCCTCCACCCCCCCCCCCCCCCCCCAGAAAGCCCTTCGCAACCCCCACAGTTTGGGAACCCATGATTTAGATCAGTTAGATATTTTCTAATCTCTTGGCATTTTTATCAAAGCTGCAAAATTGGATAAGAAAAACAAATATCAAAAATATTGCCATGTTTGAGAAACTCTGCAGTGTGGTAGATGAATCTGATTGTGAGATAAATAAAAATTTGAAAGAGGATTCTGGGCATCTTGAATTTCTTGAAAGCAAACCGCTGCATTATTTTCCCTGAGCTGAAAGAAAAAGAATCTGCATCAGCTTCCCTTGATGTTGCCAGCATTGCCAATGAATTCTTAACTTTGCAGAATCATTCCGCATCACGTATTGTTGTGTTAAATAAAAAACTGCTCAAACAATTTTGGTGTAGTATGCACCGATCATACCCAAGCAGGAAATCAATTGCCTTTTGAGTCTTAGTTCCTTTTGTGGCTTCTCAAATTACAATCAAAACAAAGAAATAAATTAAATGCTGAAAATGACATGAGGTTGACGTCTTTTAGTGTTTATTATTTTCCTCACTAATTTCGAAGTTTGGGAACCACTGATTTAGATAATTAACACTAAGAATATTACACTCGGCGACCCCAAGTTTTATACTACATTTTGTACCACTGGTCTGCTGTCCACCTGCCACATACAGAGACACAAGCGTCCATTTGAGCTTTATATATAAGATTAAAATACTCCCTCTATACTCTGTATAAGAAAGTAAAAAAATCATTTGGAACTAATCTTTTAAGGTAAGTGGCAGCTTGAGTGTGATCATGTTAGAATAAAAGACCTGATGTAAAGATATAGTTACCATAGCCTGGATCTGCACTGTTGAGCGGGACTGTCTGGGGACCACAGTATCTCTGGCTGGATCCTAAAGGGTTAACAAAAAAAACATGTACTGACACATGCCCCAACACAAGCATTTATCACCAACAACAATCAGGTAACATCAAGAACTATACAATCAGCACAATAAGAAAATATTTTTACCTCTTTTGGAAAATTTGCGAATTATTTTTCCAGCCTGCTTCCGTTTTTTGCAACACAAAGCTCCAACAGCAACAATGACCACAACAGCAACAATAATTCCTACAATAGTTCCAACTGACATGTTTGTAGCTTTGTTTCTTTCATGTAGCCTAAATGGTTGGAAAAAAATCACATGAACTTATTTTTTAGTTTTAGTGCTGAGGAAATATAAAATTAATTAGATGAAATATAAAATTACTTAGTTTTAATGCTATTTTATCAAAAACATCATTCCTGAAGCAATCAAAACTCAAAACTTCTCCCCACCTTGGATCTCCCACTGTCATTTAACCATTAGTGACTCAATAGACACCATAGAAAGAAAATCTGACTATGATCAAGAAGAACTAAAGAAAATAACAAATAAGCACATTAAGGATCAGTACCCTAGCAATACCTGGATTAGGGTATTTACAGATGGCTCAGCTGAAGATGCCACAAAAAATGGCGGGGCTGGCATCCTTATTGAATGGCCAAGGGGAGAAAGCCTGGAAAAGTCAATAGCCACAGGCAGCCTATCCGACAATTTTAGGGCAGAAAAAGAAGCTATAGAGCATGCAGCAAACCTCCTGTCAGAACACCCTGAATCACCAAATAGTCAGATAGTATTTCTTACAGATGCCAAATCTGTCCTGCAATCCCTAAAAAATCCAGAGTCCTATACTCAATCACTTAGGACAGCACTAGAAAGGCTAATAAATACCTGCAGCAGAATTGTGCTGCAGTTGATCCCGGGCGACTGCCAGATCCAGGGTAATGAGATTGCGGACCAGCTGGCAAAAATTGGGGGAAAGAAACAACAACCGGAAATTCGCTACACCCAAAAGAAATAAAAAGAATAATAAAAAACAAACAAACGCAAATGTGGTCTGACACACACCCTCACTACAATAAAGATGATGGATATTATAATTTGACACGAAAACAACAATACATAATCTTTTGACTAACAGGACATAACAGACTAAATCAACACATGCATAAAAAACTAAAGGTTGGGTGTGGCGAAATGTGCCCTTGTGGCAAGGCCCCGGAAAATACGGAGCACGTCCTTCAGGAATGTTCTTTGTATAGCCAGGCGCAAGTCAGACACTGGCCCCTGCTCACCCCACTCAGGGAAAAATTATATGGGGCACCTGCTGATCTGAAGACCACAGTCCGATTTGTTCACGAAGTTGGACTTGTTGTCTAAATCCTCCACCATATTCTCAATTAAGAACGAAGAAGAAGAAGAAGAAGAAGTGCTATTTTGGGGTTTTGGGAATCCATGTCTTAGCATCTTTCATGACAACTTACATGAAATAGGCTTCAGCTTCTGATTCATTACAACAGTATTCCCTTTTGTCTGGGCCACAACAGTAGACAGCATTGAGAGATTCATTCTCTCGTGGACAAATGAAATAGCCATAGACTGTACCTGAAGGGCTTTTTTCTTTGTTATTGGTACAGATTGTTGGCACTAAATAGACACAAACATCATGGTCAATTCAAAACTGACACCAATCTAAAATTATTTTAAATAGTCAAATAAATCTAGTAAACAAATACAAAAATTCTTCATACAGAAAGCTAATAAACAGACAAAAAGACACTTCAAAACAAAGAGACTGCCTAAAAATACTTTTTTTAAAACCACGTAAGTAGTTAGCAATCTTAGCAACAGTTAACTGCCCATTCTTAGTCTGTGTTCCATTTTTGGACAAGAAACCAACCAGCTGTGACCTTTTAGTACTTAAAGTTGTTATTTTCCCCCTTTCGATAAGTGGGACGAATCTTTTAATAATTTTTAATGACAGTTTAATAGGTGATTAAATTAAAAAATTGCATTATCATCAACGATAAATGCATCTAGAAAGTTTGGACAAACTCACTACATTAAAACTGAGTCAAAATTGAGTTACAAGATTTGCCTCAAATAAGACTTAATCAGCTAAAATAAACATATAAAAAAATCAGTCAGTCTGCGGAAAAATATCGGTGGACAATTTTCAATGAGATGAAACGTGAATTTCCATTTTTAAAATGTGGAAAAGTTACATTTATGATAAAAAAATCCTTGAAATCAGACAGATAGACAATCACTTAACTACTAATCAAAACATCTGGTCCTACGACTGATCCCTTTGGATGGTAAAAATACCTTTAATTGGCACTACTTACTTTTATTGCTATGTGGATAAAGCTTACGGTAGCGCATGCTACCATAAATCATCCCGGCAGATGCTGCCACCATCCATGTTGAGCTGGTATAAGGACTACTACCTCCAACTATTCGACCGGATAGTGGAATGCGTGACATTACTCTGTTGTTTCTTGAAAAAGTTCCAGAACTTCTACCAATCCGACTTCTGCTGCTACGACCTCCACTTCGTCTTCCATCGACCCCTCCAAAGGCTAAATCAATTGAAAAAGTAGTTCTATGAATAACAGCATCGACTACCATGGGAAAACATTTGACATTGATAGAACTTTATATAACTATTTAACAATACTGTTTAGGACAAAAATTTACTAATGTAAAGTAGTTTTGGTTAACTCAGACAGAAATTCTATTTAATGTACAAATGAACATGAGGTTAATTAAACCGGAAGTGATCTCCCCTAAACTTTCTCCAATATTTTTATATAAAACAACAGGGGATGGTAACTCGGGATATAGTTATGATTTTTAATCCATTTTAAATATTTAAACTTTTTAAAATAGAATAGAATCTCATAAAAAAAGAATTGCGCACCAAGTAAACGCCAAATAAAGATGTGTATAATAGTGCGGAATATTATTAGTACATTATAAATTCACATGCGTTTTTTGAGAAATCGGAAATAGCGTAAATTAGTACTTCCGGTCAACGGAAATTACTCAAATTTTGACAGAAGGTATAGATATAGGTCTTTTACTTACATGTGAAATTTCATTTATCTATCTGAAATAGTACTCAGATTATAGGCTTTTGAAAAATTCAAAGTAGAAAAAGTACCACTTCCGGTTATCGGAAATCTCTCAAAAGTTGATAAGGATCTACGATTTTGATAAAATACTTATATATAAAATTTCATTAAACTAGCTGTAACGGTACTCTGTTATTTTAAATACACCATTAACTTCCTTACCCCTTAAGAGAACTTTCGACACCAAATTTAAATATCTAGCTTACTCGGTTGACGAGAAAAGAGAGAATTTAAAAATTATCTTAGAATGGAAAATGGATGAGGAAACAGCATTCTTGCTCCTCGACAGGCATAACATTACGTCGTAAACTTGTGTACACGAGCTTTTCATTCCCGCCATGGTAATTGCGTCAGCTTAGGTTATTTACTCACCGGAAAATAACAAAAAGCAACTGGTTGATAATAAAACTAGATCTAGTTATTTTATTATTTATTAAATTCTACTCTACATGTTATTCATACCATTTTATGAAATAATGAACAGCTGCATAAATCAAATGACCATAATAAATATTTTTATTTAAAATTCTAATTTTAAATAATATATGCATAAAATAATATGATAGTAATAGTGTAATAGTTAAGATAGTTTATAAATACAAATAAATTTTACACTCAATCACATTATATTGAATCAACAGTGTGGCAGCTGTTTTTTTTTTTTTACATTACATTTTTTTTTTCATCTTGAAAACATGACGTATGTGTTTTTTTTTTCTTAAATAAAATCTCCAAACATCGTGATTGCTTGCTTATGTTTACTATCCTGTGGATGAAAAATCCCACCACGGTCGCGGGGTCACCGTGACTTCAACAGGCCTATAGTACACATAGAATGAACACGCGTACACGAGATGGTCGGTGTCTTCACTTCTCTCTCTCTTCCCCCCCCCCCTACCCTTCTTCAAGCTAATTGAAAAACAGACCTATTTCCCTACTTCTGGTCATTTTTTTTAAAGCTCGGTCATTTTTTTAAAGGTCGCACATCAGGCATGCTAGACAGCCAGCTGTATAAAAAAAATATTTTTTTAACTAGATCTACGTCTAGCTTAAAAAAATAAATAAACGCTTAACCCTTTGAGCCCTGGCCTCCCTGGCCTAGTTTCTCCCATTTCCTGAGCTCCCAGGGCCAAACCAATTTTCACTTATATGCTTCTAACTTTGCCTATAACTTTTGAACCGTTTGAGATAATCAAGCCAAATTTGGTATCCAGACTCAGGACCAAACCCCAAAGCAGAAAGATTGTGAAATTCTTTATTTGTTTACAATGTATGAACAGAACAATGTATATAAATCGAACACATAATTATTGTTTTGATAGAACATAGAAGAAAAAAATTTACATTTAGTAATTGTTTTGTTATTATTGATACCTGGCCATACTAGTTCATCACCAGAAGTCCACTTTTGTGTGATAACATTCAAAACAGTTATCACTGCCGGACCCGATGCAATGAAAACCTTAGCATGTTTTGCAACAGTAAACATTTTTTTTTCGTTTCGGCAAATCTTTGTCCTTGACACCACGTGCATCATAACGTACTTGAACAGTTTCATTGTCACTGTCAATTTCAATGTCACTGAGTTCAGTCTCAAATTCAACCAGGAATATTATCTTCTTCATCAGAATCAATAAGTAGTTGTATTGCCTGAGATGCAGTCATTCTACTTCTTTTGTTGATATTTCGGTCTTTTGCTTCATCTTTTGCACCAACTTTATGTGCTGAAGTCGATGGTCGTGGCTCAACTTTTCGTTTCGGCGGCATTGCTACGAAATGTAAACACTTTCACTTTTCCTAAAATCTATTTTTAGAATCATAATCACGCACTAAAAAGACATTTGCGCAGTTTTAGTCAGTGTTCCGCTAATTATATTTAATTAGATGGTATACCGGCCGCTAGGAATATGACGCTAGATCATCGGGCCGGAAAACCGGCTTTTCGGACATATATGCCTAATGTTGAAGCCGGTTTACCGGCCTGGCGGGCTCAAAGGGTTAAAATGCCCGTACACAGATTATTTAGCGCCAAAAAAAAAAGGCCGCTGAACGAGCATTTTTTAAAATACGCAGCAATGAAAAAGGCTAACGGCCAATCAATTAAGTCTAAAAATCGCCCGTAATTAGGCCTAGCTCTGAAAAAGGCCACTGAACGAGCATCACTGATTATATAAACGAATAGGCCACGCGGCATTGACGAGGTTAACCACCGGTCACGAATGCAGCAACGGTCGGCCCACAGTGAAGAAAAAATCAATATACTAATAAAATTACTAATACAATAATAATGTCCATAATTTTACTTTTTCCGCACATGCTACAATTGAATTATAATTAAATTACTAGACTTAACAGTTCATTCCGTAAAAAAACAAAAACTAGTTGTTTCAGTCTGGCAACTAGCGTAGCAATGACGTCATGATACTAAAAATAGCGAATAGAAATGTCAGCGTGGGTACCTCATTTTGGAATTAGATTTTGGAAAATAGAATCGATAATACTGTAAATATACATGGTAATTATCTCAATTATATATTAATTTAGTGTTATCAGAGCGGTTTTCCCCGTTATTGGGTCGTTTTTGGCCGTGGTTCAGTTTTTACGGAGAGTGCTCCACTAGAAATCCTCTCATTATTTACAAACACAATTCTCGCGATTTTTTCTGGCATTCTAAGGCATATTATCCATTTTATTAGTATCTTGTGTTAAAATAATGATCAGAGTTGGCGAGATAAACAGTTCTTTAATTTGTCGTGGATAGGACCCCTATAATAAACGTAGAAACCGTCAGAAAACGACGCGTGACGTTTCAGGGTCAGAGGTCAATCCAGCCATCTAAGCAACAAACCGGCCTAAAAATAACTTAATAAGTCGTGATTTTTAAACATTCATTTTATTCATTTGTGAAAACAAAAATACAATACAAATAAATAAATCGTGTTTTTCTAATGTTTTGGTGTGTTTCGGTTATTATAATAAAATACGCTCAACTGGAGGTAAACAAGCAACGGAGAATAAAATACGCTAAAATGGAGTTTTACCAAAATTTTTAAATTAGTAACTAGTAACTAAGTAGTTGGATGGGTAATCTATCGTTTTGGGTACGTAAAATCGCTCGCGGCTATTAATGTACGAAAACGTTACCTCATTATCAAGGCTGTAATAGAAGTATATTGTGATATGTTTGTGTCAAACATTATAGATAAATGAATAATAAACCTAAATCAATGGCTAAATATATCAATATAGACCAGAAATTAACTTTAAACAGCAGTGTCAGCAAGCAAGATTTGCTGTATAAACAGCAGCCATTTGTAAAATAGAGTGACTTCCGCCTGAATCTCGCGCTTTAAGTCTATAAAAATAAAACTTTAACAAGATGGCTACTATAGTAAATGAGCATGGTTGCATCTGTTGGAATATGGAAACATCGCTGGTGTTCATTTATTACTGAAAAGTTTTAATTCAATTGTTTAAAAACAGGTACATAAATGAAACAAGGAAACATTTTTGGGTAATCTATCGTTTTGGGTACGTAAAATCGCCCGCGATTTGTAATGTGAAAAACAGGTGACTCCTTACATTTTAATAATTATTTCACATTTTGAGGAAGATTTATGTTTTAAAAAATTCAAAAATGTTTCCTTGATTCATTTATGTACCTGTTTTTAAACAATTGAATTAAAACTTTTCCGTAATAAATGAAGACTAGCGATGTTTCCAACAGATGCAACCATGCTCATTTACTATAGCAGCCATCTTGTCTAAGTTTTATATTTATAAGCTTTTAGCGCCAGATTCAGGGGGAAGCCACTCTATTTTACAAATGGCTGCTGTTTATATAGCAAATCTTGCTCTCAGACACTGCTGTTTAAAGTTAATTTCTGGCCTGTATCGATATATTTAGCCATTGATTTAGGTTTATTATTCATTTATCTATAATATTTGACACACAAGTATGACAATATACTTCTATTATAGTCGATCTCCTTACCAAAACCGGAAGTCAGAACCTGACCCTGAAACGTCATGCTCTTTTAGTTTTCGCATTTTAAGTGTTTTTGGGGGGTCCTATATACAAAAAATGAAAAAACTGCTAATCTAGCAATATCTCATCACTATTTTAATGCGAAATGCTAAGGAAATGGATACTATGGCTTAAATGCCAGAAACATTTGCGAGATATGTAGTAATAATTAATACAAGCATTTCTTATGGAGCACTCTCATTAGGAACTGAACTGCAACGAAAAACGACCGACCTCCGGGCATCAGCGCTCGACAGCTCCTAGATAAATATATATTTGAGATATTTACCATGATTAATTACAATGATGCTGCTTCCCTTCTGCCAAAATCCAATTCCCCATAGAAATACCATGCCGCTGCTATTTTTAGCAACGTTACGCCATTGTTACGCTAGTTGTCAGATAGAAACAACTAATTTTTGTTTTTTGCGGAATGCACTGTTAAGTCTAGTATTTTAATTATAATTCAGTTTTAGCATGTGCAGAAATTGTGGGCATTATTATTGTATTAAAGTATTAGTAATTTTATAAGTATATTGATTTTTTTTCTTCACTGCAAGCCAAGTAGGCCGACTGCACTGTTAGTTTCATTGAACATAATTCGTGACCGGTCATTAACCTTGTTAATATTAATACTTCGTGGCCTACCCGACTGTATAATTTATATGAAATTATATGTAGTTTTTAATTAGGCCTTAGTATTGTATTTTAAACAATGCTCATTCCGAGCCTTTTTGTGCTAGATGTAATTAGGCCTACTGGCAATTTTTTTTATTTTTAGACTTGGTCAACCTCGTTAATGCTGTTGTGTTAGTTAAAAATATAGGAATTGTGTGTAAAATTTACGCAGTTACTCAGTTACTACGTAGAATGATATCAATAAATGAAGTAGTAATTATTTCCTTTTAGTTTTAGAAATCTTTTGATACAAAATGTCTAATATTTTATTTTCCAATACATCGTGGTGTGTGGCAGAGTAAACAGAACGGTGCGGTAGGTGACCTAGAATCTCCGAGTTCGAATCCGACGTAAATCAGTTGTGCGTTATTTTATTGTTTCACATGGGAAATGCCACGAGCGGTTTTATTTTCTTTCTTTTTCAAAAAAAAATTTTTTGAACGAAATAATATTTTAAAAAATAATTATTCAAAATTTTCCAAACATCGTCGCTCGCATCGCTCGCGAGATCGACTGCTTACATTTTCTTGTCTGCGGGAGAAAAATGTTGACACGGTCGAGGGTTCACCGTGAGTTCAGCAGGCCTACCATACATACGTCACAGCATTAACTATTGCTGTTAGAGATCGTCGGTGGGCAATCCCACCCCTCCCCTCATAAACCAAGCAAATTGTAAATCAACTTAGGGTCATTTTAAGTTCACGCAAGCTTACAGGACTGTAGATTTACTACGCATAGCTGGTAAAAAAAAAAAAAAAAAAAAAAAAAAAAGAAAACTTCGCCTAACCTAATGCTACTACAGAAGATAATACTAATTATAGAGTATTTAATTTGAAAGTTAAAAAAAAGTTCATTTATCATCTTACCTAATAATACTGTATTGTCGTTACAGTTAGAAGGACTAGATCTAGATTTCTGTCAGATCTATTTTTAGTTTTGGATATTAATTTTATTGTCATCTTCATGGGTATTGATTGTTCAATTCATCATGGAATGCCTAATGTCTTAAAATTGTACATTGTACATAGAATTTATAATAAATATGTCTGATATTTCCTTAATAAACATAATGAATATAAAGTTTTATTTCTAACAAAATGTTTTGGTTTTTTTTGGTAACTAAAATACCCAATGTTGTCGTAATTGCTATGACATCATGCTACGAATGGAAAACACAAACCAACGTAACTTTTTGATATCTTTTGATGGCGAAAAAGAGTTTCGCATTTTAAGATGTTAATAGGTCATTTTGTTTTTGTTTGTTTTCTCGGCCCCTAATTAAGCTAGACCATTAAATTTGGTCTCAAATTAACCAGTAAGTGATATGGTTTGTAATGATATATGATAAGTGACAGAAAATTTTAATTAAAAAATTGTAATAA